>NC_133455.1:69971792-70296792 GCF_048565385.1 Saimiri boliviensis
ATGGTCTCAGTAGAGATAGACAATAAACCTGACTTTCCTTCTTCCTACTAACACTTTGTGCTGCAAGAAAATCATACGAGATCTTTATCTCTAATCTCAGGCTGAACAACTATTGAGTCCGATGCTTGGACATACAAGTTGAAGCTTCCTACCTCCAGCCTCCCATCCTAGGTACTGCCCTCCACCATCTAGAAAGTCTCCTCACCTCCCTACTCCGGACTATTTGTGGTACACGGAGTCACTAGTACTTCCCTGGAAATCTCCTGTAAACTCTCACAGTCTTGTCAAATAACTTCTGTGGAACTCTCCTCTCTTGTCCTTGCCCTGCCCTGGGGACCCACCCTTTCTCCTCCACCCACTGGTGAGCTCGGTGGCATAGACAGGGTATGGGAAAACCCCAGGGTGGAGGATCTTTCCACTCCTCCATCTTCCCCAAAACTCATGTAGGTGATGACAAGCTCTGCCTGCTACCACTGGGGCAAAGGGAGTTGGAAGAGCATGAAGCCCCCAGTATTATGTAGGTCACTGAAAGATCAACAAACCCATCTATCCATCTCTGAAATATGAAGCCTGAAATCCGGTCCTGACAGGCGGATATCCATCTATCTTGAGCCTCCTGGTTAATTTGACCTTGCGTCACTCAAGTGTGTAAATCCTCCCTTACAGCTGACCTCAATATATCTTGCTGCAATTTATCTCAACAAGTTTCTTCTACAACTTCTGAAGAAAGAGGTCATAGCATAGAAAGCAAAATTGATTTCGGCCAGGTACTCTCAATGGTTGGAGCTATGGACACTAGAGTAGGACCTGAAATGAAATTGGGAAACTTCTTCCTTGAGAACTTTGCGATGGTCTAATCAGATGGCAATTGCAGCAACAATGACTTCAGCAAGACACAGAGAGAAACTCTGCAGGTGAGAAAGGTAAAAAAAAAAAAAAAAAAAAAAAAAAATTCCTAAAACAGTTATTCAAGTCATCAAAGAAACCCATGTTTTGAGAACCTAGAAACGTTACCTCTTTGATAAGAAAGAGGAGAAAACAAACAAACTAAAGCGAAAGGGCACCCAGCTCTGTTCTCCTAAGCACAAAGATGGATGCTTTTAAGGTCGAAGTAACAGCGGTGGGAGATTTTCTCCTGATTTTCCCCTTTTCTTGGCAGCCTGCTTTTTCTCTGGCCTGTTTCCTTCTTTCTCCTAGCATCACCCGGAATCAGTACAGCCTTGAGACTGAGATAAAAGCTGTACTTACCTGTCCGCTGGTAGAAAGCTGAGTTTGAGGCAAACCGGTTGTCAAAGCTGGGCGGAGGCCTTCACAGGTGTGGGCACAGAGGTGAAGCGAGTGAGAAAGTATCATGTTGTAGATGATGCCTTTCTCCCTGAACTCATTCAACTGCTGTTGCCTGCTCAAAAGGGGAAGCGGAAATGAGCACACACACACACACGCACAACACACACACACACGCACACGCATGCACACATAGATGCAGTCCCCGCCTCCCAGCCCAGCCACATCCTTTGCTTCGGCTCGGGAGACTGAGTGAAGGCCAAACCATCTGTAGACACGGTGCTCACAACTAGGAAGACCTTCCTGCCCCAGGGCTGCCTCCGTCTTTTCAGAAAAACAGGAGATCTTTTCTTATTAACGCAAAGGGACCGTCCATTTAAAGATGTGTGTGCAGGAGTCTTCCTACCAGATAACTAGAATTCCACTGCTGCAGATCAATCCTTCTGTCCTCGGGAGGAGAGCTGTCTGAAAACGGGAAAGCTCTCTCTCGTAAATGATCTCGCTTTTATCTCAGAGGTTTCCAGCCCTATCACACACTTGAGAGGGCTCTGGGCCAGTCACTCTGTGTTTATCACTCTTTCCTACTCCGGTAAATTCCCCCGAAGCTTGTTTTCAAATACGGCCTACTTTTTTTTTTTTCTGTTAGTTTCTTAACTTTGTTTTTATGTTCAAACCACTTCAAAGTTTTTGTTTTTGTAATAAATGACTGCTTTGCCCAATGTTTTCAAAGCTGAACCTTTGAAATCTGTTACACCCTGAAGATGTCTGCAGTTGATTGGCTTTCTGTTAAGAGAAGGTTTATTGAACTCTAAAAGGTTTCTCCCAGTCCTCAGTCAACGTCACCCACCTGGGGGCATTCAGCACTGCTAACTATCCCTCCTCGCTTCTCCAATATCTCCTAATGCACTTTCTCTCTGTAGGATGCTCCTTTATCTCGAGTATCTTCTTTCTCTCTCTCTCTCCTGGTTCTACTGTTTCCTTCTTTGAATCATTTATTTATGAATATTTATCACAATATTTATTTTATAAGGCAGTCCTCTAATGTGTTGAGACTGGTTTTCACATGTTCATTAACTTCTTTCTGTTTTGCTGGCTATAAGTATACTTAGGTCGTTTTTTTGTGTTTTTTTTTTTTTAACCATGTTTTTAAATTCCATTCCCAATTACCAATAGGACAACTCCATTGAGTATCCATAGTATAGCTATAATATGGTAGATATAATCCTAAATAAAATTCTTGTGTGGCAAATTAAGTTCTCAAAACATTATTTTCTTCAAGTATAATGTGAGGAAAATAATAATTCTGTTTCTCGCTCAGTCCTTCCCCCACCCTATTCCTTTTACATAGGCATGAAAATGTCTAACATATTTTCTCAGGGCATAGCAGATGCTAAGCATGTGCTTTTCTGAGAATTAGCTCCACAGTCACCAAATAAAACGCTAAACCCAACATGCCCTAATTCTCTTTATTTACTATTCTTTGCCATACAAATTAACTGTAAAAACTCAAAGAATGCAACTTTAACAATTCTTCTAAATCCCAAGTTTCTGGAATTCGATATTTTCCTTAACAGTTGTTTTCAATATGTTTGGGTTAGGGAGAATATCACTTCTGTAGGGAGTTTGGAGATACGTGAGGGAGATTTAATTTTCAAAGAAAATGGGAAACTGATACTGGTATTTAGTACCTGAGGGCCAGTGATGCTAAGTGCTTCTGAAGGGATGGGACTGTTCAGCACAGGGAATAATTGTCCTGGCCCAATGTCAACATTTTGTTAACACTGTTCATTTCATGGTTAGGAGAGCAGGCTTTAGTGTGAGGCACTGGCATCAAGTAGCTCTGTAGTCTTGGACACACTAACATCTCCAGGTCTCAGTTTCTAAGCTGCTAAATGGTGATTGATCTTCTTACAGGAGTGGTTGCAAAGCTATAAGAATAAAGAAACACAGTAGACCAGCGCCTACGTCACAGCAAATGCTCAACAAATGGCAGCTATTTTTAAGGCTCTTGAAATACAATGGTTTCTTTTCTTTTTTTTTTTTAACTTTTAAGTTCCGTGGTACATGTGCAGGTTTGTTACATAGGTAAGCTTGTGTCACAGGGGTTTGTTGTACAGATTATTTTGTCACCCAGGTATTAAGCCTAGTACCCCATAGTTTTTTTGATCCTCTCCCTCCTTCCACCCTCTACCCTCCCATAGGCCCCAGTGTGTGTTGTTTCCCTCTGTGTCCGTGTGTTCTCATCATTTGGCTCCCACTTATAGGTGAGAACATGTGGTATTTGGTTTTCTGTTCCTGTGACAGGTTTCTAGAGATAATGGCTTCTGGCTCCATCCACGTTGCTGCAAAGAGCATGATGTAATTCTTTTTTATGACTGCATAGTATTCCGTGGTGTATATGAACCACATTTTCTTTATCCAGTCTATTACTGATGGGCATTTAGGTTGATTCCATGTCTTTGCAATTGTGAATAGTGCTGCAGTGAACATACACATGCATGTGTCTTTATAATGAAATGATTATATCCCTGCAGGTATATACTCAGTAATGGGATTGCTGGCTCTAATGGTATTTCTCTTTTTAGGTCTTTGAGGAATTGCCACACTGTCTTCCACAATGGTTGAACTAATTTACACTCCCACCGACAGTGTATAAACATTCCTTTTTCTCTGCAACCTCACCAACATCTGTTATTTTTTGACTTTTTAATAATGGTCATTCTGAGTGGTGTGAGATGGTATCTCACTGTGGTTTTGATTCGCATGAAATATAATATTTTCAGTTTATCCAGACTGCTTTATGTCTGTCAAAATTACCTCACTCACTAAAGATACCATTTCACAAGCAATTGCTAGAAATCATTTTAATAAAAATATTTATTTTTGATTTATATTTATTCTCAATTTTGTGAGTACATATGTAGGTTTATATGTTTATAGTAGTTGTGATTTATTGTTTAGAAAGAAATATTTTTCTCTTCTACAAGCAGCTTCTGAAAGACAAAGATGAAGACTGTATGATTCCCAGGAGAACGAGGTTCAAAGTATTTCCCTGTTTGTCTTCTTTCTCAATTGTTTAGTCTTTCTCTCTTTCTTTCTTTGCTTTTCCTTCCCTCCCTCCCTTTCTTCCTTCTTTCCTTCCTTCCCTCCCTCCCTCCCTCCTTTCTCTTTTTTCCCTCCCACCTTCCCTTCCCATCCTTTGAAAACATTAAATGCCTCTGTATCTTTGGCATCATGAACTTCTCTGAGCATATGTTCCAGGTGCTTCATGAAAACAAAACCACTTGCTCTTTCTATACTAGATGCAGTAGTTTAGGGTTTCCGAAGGTTTGTGTGTGTGTGTGTGTGTGTGTGAGCTTCTTCATTTTTTTCCCCTTGGTTAAAAATAAATCCCTTAACACTATCTGAGATAACGAACTAGCTCCTGACTGCCTGCGTGATTCAGCAGTTTGGTGCCTCGTCATAGGACCTATTTGTCATTCCATGGCTCCCTCTCTTGTGTTTTACAGAACTTAGCAAAAACACTGAACTAGGAGTAAAAGGGAAATCTGAGTTTAAAACTATACTAGTTACTTAATTTCACTGGATATCAGTATCATCTTCTGACAAAGAAATGTTTTCTTAGATTAGCTTGGCTTTAGATGTCTGTAACATCTGTTACAGATGTTATTTTTCTCTACCCTTTTATAACGACATGTGGTTTCTTATGGAAAATGAAAATATTAAGTGACTGATATTTGGTAAGAAATTATTATAAAGGTAGTAGAAAATGTATTTTGAAAAACTTCTTTTTCACTGAAAAGCCAAGTTAAATATTGCTTTTGAATAATATCCTCCAGGCACATAACCTGATAACACTGATAAATAAGAACAATTTCTGATCGCTGATGTGCCCATCAAACAGATGGGCTGTATTTGGGTACAAGTTCTGGAGCTGCAGAGCTGAGGGCTGAGCTGGCAGGTTGCCCAGACCTGGGGCAGAGCCAGGACAGCTGTCCATAGAGGCTGTCCCAAGACAGAGAAGCTGCTGTTCAGAGCCACTGCTCTGGGCTGAGCAGCTGGGCCCTTCGGCCCAGATCCAGATGCAAATCACCTGCCTCCATTTCAGCTCTCAACCTTCTTTTTTCTCAGATACTAGGATTTTTGTTGTTGTTGTTGTTGGTTTGTTTTGTTGTTTCATTTTTTTCCAAGGACGTGTTCCTCCAACTGCTGATATGGGAGTTGGAGTGAATTTGTAACCAAAGGCTCCAAAGTAGAACGAGAAAGTGGGTAGAGTAGTAGGGGAGAGAGCAGTGGTTTCACTCACCAAGGGTTTTCTCAACTTTCTCCAGGCAGAAAAGTGTCCACCAAGGTCATCTTGTTCTTTTATCTGCTTCTATGTTCTGGTTGTTAAGGATACAAAGAAGTGGGATTATCTAACTTCTCTAACCTGCCCATTCTCCTAAATTGCTCCACTCAATGCCAGAAAGTTCTTCCTTCTGTCTGGCTGTATCTTCTCTCTGTAAAAGTCCAGCAGAACAGAAGAGCAATCCATCTCAGGCCTCTGCAGAGAGTGTTTATTCAGTGATCTGGATTGTAGTTCTACCCAAAATGTATTTTGTTAGATACCTTCTGAGTGCCAGAAATGAGACAGACCTGGGGAAGGTGCTGAGGGGAGGGTGGAAGGAGAAGATATACAAGAGGGAGAAACAGTATCAAATATGATCCCTTAGAGGCTTATTTTCTAGTATGATCAAGTAATTTGGGGAAATACAGGGTTAACAAAAGACAAACATGTTCCTTTAAGTCAGTGGTCCCCACTGTTTCTGGCACCAGGGACTGGTTTCATGGAAGACAATTTGTCTATGCGAGCAGGGTGAGGGGTTGGTTTGGTGATGAAACTGTTCCACCTCAGATCATCATGCCCGCCACTCACCTTCTGCTAGCAGCCAGGTTCTTAACAGGCCACCAACCTGTGCTGGTCTGTGGGCCAGGGGTTGGGGCCCCCTGCTTTAAGGCACAACTTCTTGAGGCTTTTAATAGATTAACATGAATTGTGATTCTCCTAGAAGGAGGAAGTTTTGTATTTCCCAAATGTATTGATCTACGGATTCCCCTCCCCTCCCCTCCCCTCCCCTCCCCTCCCCTCCCCTTTCCTCCCCTCCCCTCCCCTCCCCTTTCCTCCCCTCCCCTCCCCTCCCCTTTCCTCCCCTCCCCTCCCCTCCCCTTTCCTCCCCTCCCCTCCCCTCCCCTCCCCTTCCCTCCCCTCCCCTCCCCTCCCCTCCCTTTTCCTCCCCTCCCCTCCCCTCCCCTCCCCTCTCCTTCCCTCCCCTTTCCTCCCCTCCCCTCCCCTCCCTTTTCCTCCCCTCCCCTCCCCTCCCCTCCCCTCTCCTTCCCTCCCCTTTCCTCCCCTCCCCTCCCCTCCCCTCCCCTCCCCTTTCCTCCCCTCCCCTTCCCTCCCCTTTCCTCCCCTCCCCTCCCTTCCCCTCCCCTTCCCTCCCCTTTCCTCCCCTCCCCTCCCCTTCCCTCCCCTTTCCTCCCCTCCCCTTCCCTCCCCTTTCCTCCCCTCCCCTCCCCTCCCCTCCACTCCCCTCCCTTCCCCTCCACTCCCCTCCCCTCCCCTTTCCTCCCCTCCCCTCCCCTTTCCTCCCCTCCCCTCCCTTTACTTTCCCTTCCCTTCTCTTCCCTTCCTTGGAGCATCCCAGAAAATTATTTTGGAAAAGCTTTCTTCCACTACAGCCACTTCTCTGGATTAAATAATGACATTCATGTCTTTTATTATAGTCAGATGGTTATGAACACAGGATTGACTTCTCAGTGAGCCTATGTTGTAACTTTCTTCTGATCAAGTCCACTTAACTCAGAGTCACAGGTCTTGACTGAGTTTTTCAGCGTGATCTACATGGTGAGTGCTCAGTGTTTTGTAAGCCGGTGGAGGAGGACAGAGCCTGGATGTGGGTGTAAGTGCAGTGGAGGAGGAGAGATCTGGGGATTTCGTAGGATGGGAGGCAGAAGCCTTTTGGGGCTAGAGAGAGATCTATCAAGAAAAATCTCAGGGACTTGACAAACAAGAAATGTGGAATAGTTTTAAAACTTGATCTCTCTACCTAGAAGAAAAGAGGGTTTCTAGCAGGGTTCCTCCCTATACCGGGGACCTGGTACAAAGTAAACACTCATAGCAACAGTATAATCACTGACAGGGAAAGAAAAAAGAGGAGGAGGAGTGAAAAGCAGTCAAAATTTTTAGGTAAAAGAGGATTTAAGGTGGATTGGGCTATTATCTTCAGTGCATGTGACTGCAGTGCACTTGATTTACATGCAAATGTAGCAGCTATGTTCAAGCTGCTCCAATAGAGAAAAACTCATAAAATGGGTAACTTCCAAGCAACCCTCAGGAATTTATTTCTGAAGGTTCTGGAGGGATGTCCAAAATCAAGGTGCTGGCAGATTTGTTGTCTGGTGAGAGCCTAATTTGCAGGTCATAGACCCCTGTCTTCTCACTGTGTCCTCATGTGATGGAAAGGGAGAGCCAGCTCTCTGGGGTCTCTCTTATAAGGCACTAATACTGATCATGAGGCCTCTGTTCTCCTGACCTAATAATTTCCCAAAAATGCCACCTCATAACACCATCACCTTGGGGGTTCAAGTTTCAACATATGAATTTGAGGGGCTGGTATGAACATTCAGATGATAGCAACCTTGGAGAAACTGTGAAGGGAGAGTCAGGGGTTAGTGACTTCATGGATTTGGGGAACATTTAAAACTGAGTTCTTCGGTTTTTCAACACTCTAAAGCCTTGAAAAGGATAAGCATCAAATGACACAACAGCAAGTAAAATTTGGGGGCTGTTGTAGATTTGGAGTGAGGGAAAAATAGGTAGGGCGGGTGAATATTGGTGTTAGAGCTTAGAGGTAGAACATGAAAACTTGGGTTATTGTAGAAAAGGAGTAAGAGGTCACAGATTGGAGGAAGGGACAGATTTTATTTATTTATTTTTTTTTTTTTTAAGAGCCTAGGTGCATCTCTTATCTCCACAAAACGGAAGCCCTGAAGTCTGAGGTCACTCTACCAAAGTCAGATTGCACTCCCTGCTCACAGTAGACTGGAGATCCTGGTGCGCAGAGCGGACACAGGTAACAGCAGAAGAGGGTGTGGGGCAGAACCCGGCGATGAAGTGCAGAGCAATAGACCAAGGTTTCTGATAGGATACTCAGCGTTTCCTCAGTGTAGTGTCGGTTAATCAGAGGAAGTGGGACAACTGCTGCCTTCTGATCAGAGGAATGTCTGCAGGTGACGAGATGGTGCATGTGTCACCCCACAGTGTGGTCTGCACAGGAGTCTCAGCTCCAAGGAGAGTTCTCGTTGTTAGCTTTAGACAAAGAGTAGGAGGAAGAGGTGGAGGAGGAAAAGAAAGTAGAGAGGCTGAATCAGAGAGAAGCAGAGAGAGAATCTGAGGGAAATGATTTACATGCAAGAGAAAGTGAAACTCAAGTGTAACCACCCACCCACACTGCAAAGGGCAACTTCTCTGGTCCACCCACTAGGGAAAACCTCTCATGTTTCTCAGGCACCTGTTCTGGCAACAATCATCCTCCTCCCAGAGCTTGCCCGGCCTCCTTTAGAAGGTAGGAACAAATGATAAAGTGGGAGTGAAGAAGATTTAAATGACTTAAAGTTCTCCACAGCTACATATTATTCTTTTTGCTATACTTATATTGAACCTGTCTCTTTTGACCTAGGTGTTAAGGAGTGAGAAGTAAAAATCCTGTCCTTTAGCCCTTACTCTGCTTCTTTTCTGGATTTCAGATTCCTTAAATGTAAAATGAGGAAGTAAAAATAAATTGTCTTTAAGATTCTTCCCAGTGTAATGGTTTATATTTCAAATAATACTAGCTACCATTTAATAATAAATGCTCTGTGAAAAGTGATTAATATATCTTAACTAGAATCCTCAAAACCATCTCAAAAGTGAATATTGTGATCCACAGATGAACTAAGTGACATTGTGTCTCTTTCTGGCTTTTCCCACCCTGCAAACCTCTGTGTTCATAGATGAACCCTGGACCTGATACACAGTCAATGCATCGCTTAGTGACGGGGACATGTTTTGAGAAACACGTTCTTGTGCGAACATCATAGAGTGCGCTAACACAAACCTAGATGGTATAACCTACTGCTTACCTTGGCTATGCAATGTAGCCTGTTCCTCCTAGGCTGCAAATCTGGTCAGCAGATTACTGTACCGAATGCTCTTGGCAATTGGAACACAGTGGGAGGTATTTGTGGATCTTAACATAGGAAAGATACGGTAAAAAATACAGCATAAAAGATTAAAAAATGGTACACCTGTATAGGACACTTACCATGAATGCAGCTTGTAGAAATGGAAGCTGCTCTGGGTGAGTGAATGAGTGAGGGGTGACAGAGACTTAGGACATTACTGTCCACTCTGTAGACTCTATAAACATTGGACACTTAAGCTGCACTTAACTTGCTTAAACATATTTTTCTCTTTTCATTAATAAGTGGAACTTACTGTAAATTTTTAATTTTATACAATTTTACTTTTTTGTTAATGACACAGCTTAAAACACATGGTGTATAGTGGTACAAAAATATTTTTAATATCCTTATTTGATAAGTTTTTAAAGTTTTAAATTATTTTACTTTATTTTTAAACTTTTTAAAAAAAAAAAGTTAAGACACAAATACACACATTAGCTTTGGCGCACACAGGGTGAAAAATCACCAATATCACCATCTCATACCTGCACATCTTGTCCCGCTGGAAGGTCTTATGGGGCAGTAACATGCATGGAGCTGTCATCTCCTACGATGATGATGCCTTCTGGAAGAGGTCCTGAAGGACCTGCCTGAGGCTCTTTTATGGTTCATTTTTGTAAGAAGTAGAAGGAGTACACTCCAAAATAACAATACAAAGTATAGTGCAGTAAATACGTAAAATATACATAACTATACATAAAAGTATAATGCAGTTTAGTATACGTAGAGGTATAGGGCAGTGTACCTAAAAGTATAGCGTAGTAAACACATAAACTGCATACATAAACTGTTACTCCAATAACAATAAATAGTTTCATAATTATTAAATATCATGTGCTATGCATAGTTGTATGCGCCATCATTTATATGACTGGCATGCAGCATCTGTTTACATGAGGAATAAACACAAACATGCGGGTAAACATGAATAATATGTTGTGCTACCACATCACCACAGCTCTGATGTCACTAGGTGATAGGAATTTTTCAGCTCCATTATAATTTTACAGGATTGTGGAATGTATGGTCCATCCTTGACCGGAATACGGTTATGCAGCTCACGACTGTACTCCCAATAACCACCAGGTGGCAGCCCATACCCATTCTTTAAGGTCACAATTACATAGGTGGAAATCTGAGACTAACCCACTGCCCAGGAAACTGCCTTTACCCACTGATGAATTAACCCAGTTATGGAGTATCTGGACAACCCCTGTTTGTCTGATTTGTTCCACAGGCGATCCGATGAATTTAGAAACTACATAAGCAATTGAAGTTTTCTTCCTTTGATTTTCTGGATTTCTTTTTTATTTTTGGAGACAGGGTCTCCCTATTGTCCAGGCTGGAGTGCAGTGGCCCAGTGACAGCTCACTGCAGCCTCGATCTCCAGGGCTCCAGTGATCTTTCCATCTCTGCCTCTTGAGTAGCTGGGACTAGGCACACACCACCATGCCTGGCTATTTTGTAGGGTCAGGATCTTATTATGTTGCCCAGGCTGGTCTCAAACTCCTGGGCTCAAGCGATCCTCCCGCCTCAGTCTCCCAAAGTGCTTGGGATTACAAGTGTTAGTTATCACTATGCCCGGCCGTATTGCTCATTTTAAACTGAAGAATGTCCAGGGTTGAATAGAATTTCAAAAGGTTAAGGAGTAAAACGAAGGCTCTCCTGGCAGAAAAATCTGAGTGAGCATAAAAACCAAGATGGAAAGGTACAGGGTATGTTTGGGAAAAGGTCAAGTAGCTCAGCCTGGGTGTACTGTTTTGTTTTTGTTTGTTTGTTTGTTTGTTTTTGAGACGGAGTTTCGCTCTTGTTACCCAGGCTGGAGTGCAATGGCGCCATCTCGGCTCACCGCAACCTCCGCCTCCTGGGTTCAGGCAATTCTCCTGCCTCAGCCTCCTGAGTAGCTGGGATTACAGGCACGTGCCACCATGCCCAGCTAATTTTTTGTATTTTTTTAGTAGAGACGGTGTTTCACCATGTTGACCAGGTTGGTCTCGATCTCTCGACCTTGTGATCCACCCGCCTCAGCCTCCCAAAGTGCTGGGATTACAGGCTTGAGCCACCGCGCCCGGCTGGGTGTACTGTTAAGTTATGTTATGACAACCAGTGAGTAGAACCTAAGATAATTAACCTAAATTAAGTTTAGATCGAAGAAATCTTGAATATCATATTTTGGGATATGAACTTTGTTTTAACAGTTTTCCTTTGAAATGGAGAACTTCCGTACAGGTGTATGACTGAAGATTGTTAATATTCTACTTTATTATAATGCCTTTTTTCCCAACACTTTGAGAATCCATTGTAGATATTACATCCCTTTGCCTCTTAAAAATAAGGGCAATGATTTTCATAACTATAGTACAATTATCAAAATTTTAAAATTTAACACAATCACCTAGTTTACAGACTTTATTCAAATTTGATTCTTTTCCAAATAATATGTAGGACCACACACTGCATATAGTTTTCATGTCTCTTTTGTCTCCTTTAATCTGAGATTCTTTCTCTACATTCCTATCTTTCATGAACTGACTTTTTTTTCCCAACTTTTGTTTTAGGTTCAGGGGGTACATGTGCCGGTTTGTTACATGGGTAAATTGGGTGTTGCGCGGTTTGGCGTACACATTATTTTGTCACCCGATGGGTAGTTTTTCGATCCTCACCCTCCTCCCACTCATCACCCTCAAGTAGGCCCCGGTGTCTGTTGCGTCCTGCGTGTGTCCATGTGCACAGGATGTTGATATTTTGGAAGAGTATAGTCCTTGTATTCTGCAGACCGTCTCTCAATTTGATTTGTCTGCAGTTTGTGTGATTAAATCTGTGTGAGACAATTTCGTCAGGATTACTGCATGGGATGATGGCTCCCAGTGCTTCACATCAGGAAGCATTTGTATCAGTTTTCCTATCATTGGTAATATAAGGTGGTATTCTTTTTTTTCCACTGTAAATTTATAATTTTTCTTTTTAAGTTAAAAAGTGCTTTTAGATATTTTTTAACTATGCTAGTATCCTATTCCTTATTAAACTTTCAACTCTCACCTACTAGTTTGGATATTTTATCTTTGTAACTGTTGAGAGTCATCAAAAATATATTGAATGGATAGGATAAAATCAGAACCGTGTTTAGAAATATCACTCTAGTAGCTGTGTGTGTGTGTGTGTGTGTGTGTGTGTGTGTGTGTGTGTGAAAGAGGGGAGGAGAGAGAGAGAGAGATTTTACTATCTTCAACTCCAATACATTGTAGGCCTTCCTTTATTTTGATTTTTTGAGATGGAGTCTTGCTCTGTCTCCCAGGCTGGAGTACAGCGGCGCTATCTCAACTCACTGCAACCTCTGCCTCCTGGGTTCAAGTAAGTCTCCTGCCTCAGGCTCCCATGTAGCTGAGATTACAGGCGCCCGGCACCACACCCAGCTAATTTTTTGTATTTTTAGTAGAGATGAGGTTTTACCATATTGGCCGGGCTGGTCTCAAACTCTTGACTTCAAGTGATCTGCCTGCTTCGGCCTCCCAAAGTGCTGGGATTGCAGGCTTGAGCCGCTACGCCTAGCCTAGTCCTCCTTTTGTCTAGGACTCTGGTCCTCGAGCTCTGACCTGGTCCAGGAAATCTTTTAACCTTGAGTCCAGCACATAAGAATCTTGGTAGATCGGGGAGCGGGGAATAAGATGACCTCCAATCAGGCCGGTGCAGCCCAGGCTCAGATCACACAGTTTGGATGGATTTGTTCCTTTGGGCAGATTCCTTTGTGCAAGGCACAACCATCACAATCTCAAGTGCAGAGACCTAACAGCTCTGGATTAGATTTGGGGAACATTAGAATCTGGGAGAAAACAAACATATATTAAGCTCTTCCAACTCACTCATCTCTATTCTGGTTGTTTTACTGTACTCTTATTTAAATCTCATGACAACCCTTTAAGGCAGGCACTAGTATTCCAATTATACAGATGAAGAAACTGACTCCTGAAGAGGTTCAGGAGTCTCTAGAGGGCCACAATTCAAAGCTTCATGTCTCTGATTCTGAAACCTATATGCATTACATCTGCTACTTTATAATCCATTGATTGCAATGACAATACTAAGAGCAAACCCTGTCATTGGCTTGTAGCTGACATACCAGCTTTTTAAATATACATTTTTCCTCACATTCTCACAGCAAATTATGGGAAATAGAGAGCAGATGCCATTTGTCTCATCTGATAATGAAGATCCATGCCCACACAGCTAGTGGGAAAACCAAGCCTTTTGACTTTTAGTCAAGAGATCTTTCTAATTTTATCATGTGCCCCTTTTGGACACATAGGATTTAGAGGAGTGAGGAGGAAGAGATGAGGAGAGGAATCTGTCGGGGTGGAGGACATCTGCAGGAGGAAATCTGTATAATCAAGATGCCTTAACATGGCTCCCTGGACGTGAGCTGTGGGGCTGCCCAGCGATGCCTGCAGGCTTCAGGATGCAGGACACATCTGTGCCCCTGGTTCCTCTTGCCAGAGCCCAGGAGATTGGCAAGGACCCTAGGGAAGACAGTCTTCTGGGTGCAGGGCAGATGCTGAGCAGCTGAGCAAGCAGAACTCGGCAGGCGGGTGTGGGGGGTTCTCCTCTAGCTAACTTGGGTTTCCAGAGGCCTGAGAGCACAGCTTTCGTATTCTCCTCGTTTGGGAAGAGGAAAGCTGGCTTCTCTTTCCTCTGACTCCCAGTGGTTCTCAAGGCCCCAGCGGGAGGTCTTTCCCTGGGAAAAACAGAGCTGAAAGAGCAACAGCACCTCAAGGTATGAAGGAAAAGAAGAAACTGGCTCATCCTCTGCTTTTCTGTATAAGACAAGAGGCAGTTAGGGCAGGACCGAGAATGATTTTCTGATTCCTTGGAGTGGAGGGGAAAGGTTAAAAGCTACAGGGAAAATTAACTCTGAGGGTAAAGAAGAAGATCCCCAACATATCACTACATGTCTACTCTCTGCAATAACAGACAGACATCTGAGTAAGACTGGCTTAGGTTTGACATAAAGAAAGATTTCCAACAACAGGGGAGATGTGACAATGCCTGGAGGGGCCATGTGTGACTAGAGAACGGGCTGCCTGGGTTTGACTCCGTTATTCACCTGCTATTTGAGTTTGGGCGAGTTACACGGCCTTGAAGGCTTCCCCTTCTCATGTGACATGGGACAATCATGGTGGCAACCTCAAAGTGACGTGCAAGTGAAAGGAAGGGGTATGTAAGCTTAGTCCATAGGAAGGGAGCAGAGATTTTAGCTGTTGCCACACTTGTCACTCACTGTGAAAAAGTGTTGGGTTGAGGGTGACGAAACCTGGTTTCTATTTGTTTCTTTCTGCCTAGCCAGCTCTTTCCCTGGCAAACAATATCTTCTTCTTTCCCCCATATGTCCTTTGGTAAAGAGGCAGTATTGCATGAGATCCAAATTCTATTTTCAGTTCTGATACTAACTCACATTTTGAGCGAATGCAAATTACTTTACCACTCTGAGCCTCAGTTTCCCCACATATAAACAGGGAGGATAATAGCTATTTGGAGTTGTGGATTATTAGCATATTGTTCAGAGTCACAAGCCTGGATTTGCATCATACCTTCAAAACTTATTAGCTATGTGACTGTGGGCATTTTACTTAACGTCTCTGAGCCTCAGTTTCCTCGATTGTTACATGAAGATTATAACACCTTTGTTGAGCTTGGCAAAGACTACTCAAGACAGTAAGTGTAAGCTGCTTCACCTAGAGCCCAGCTGAAAAAGTAAGTACCTTGGCAGCAATTTTGTAGCTGGTAGATTTTCTGTAGGAATGAAATCGCCTATGGAGTACTCTTTTAAGTAGTACTATTTTAATCACATTTCCTCTGCCTGGAACAAAAAGGAGACAATAGATGTACACACTTCGTGTCCTCATTCTGCTTCCCCATTTACACTGATCCACTGAAAAAGTATCTAAGAGTGTTTGTCCCCAATTCAACCATAACCTGCTCCAGCATCCCCCATCTATTCTCTCTAGGGTAACTCACAAGGCCCATCCATCAACTCTCAAACTCACCTTTGTCATGCAGAGTGGACCAGCCTGGAGGAAATCCCCCTCCCCCAACATCCACACACCCCAACACACTCTCTCTCTCTCTCTCTCTCTCTCTCTCTCACTCACTCACACACACACACACACACACACACACACACTGCACACATAATTTCTCAAAAGCCAAATTAAAGTCACCATCCATCTACTGCCAGAAGCCCCTCTCCTCTTCCTTACTCCCAAGGGAATCCTCGCCCTCCATTGACATCACCCTCCCCCGTACTCCGTCCTCTATCACAGACACACACTGGTCACCATCCCACTTCTCCTCCCCTTCTCTATTGCTTGGTAATTATATTCTCCGCCTCCCAGTGTCATGCTAATATAAGCTCCTGGCACAGCTGCCCAGATTAAATTAGAGCCCAAACCAGCAGGCCGACTAATTATATTTTCTTGGCTGGAATTGTCTTCCCCACCTTTGGGGTACAGGGCCAATAAAAAGTAAATGAGCACTGCCAATATTTGCGGAGGATATTTGACTTTTCTTGCCTGGGTGGTTTTGTCCTCCTCAACCAAGCTGGGCCCTCGAATTAGATTACACCAGAAGGAGAGAAGAGAATTTTCCTCAAATGACCCTTCTAAGCCCCATCCATTTTCCTGCACGTCAGCTCAGCTGGGTCTGACCACCATCATCAGGAAGAGAGAATGACATGGAACTCTTTCTCGTGAACGTGACTCTTCTGCCACCTTTGTGAGTCCCTCTGTTCCCAGCTCCAAAATCTTTCCTCCAAATACTCACTGCCACCTGTCCTGAAATGATTGCTGCTGAATTCTTTTTACTTCCAGTCTCACATGAGAAACACTGCTGCTTCCCTTATAGAACACTATTTCAAGGCCGATTCCTCAGCTTTTGTCTTTCCTTATTTATGGCTGGAGCAACATAAAAGTTTCCATTGTTAAAAGAAATATTTTAGACAAGTTAAATTTCACAGAGTTTAATAGATTTTTTTTAATTAATTTTTTTTTGAGACAGGATCTTGCTATCTTGCCCAGGCTGGTGTCAAAATCCTGGGCTCAAGCAGTACTCCTGCCTTGACGTCCCTAAATGCTGGGATTACAGGTGCGTGGCATCGTGCTGGCCAATAGAGTTTAACTGAACAAGAAGTAAGAAAAAAGATTCATGAATTGGGCAGCCCACAGCACCACAGCAGATTCAGAACGCCTGGGGGTCAGAGAGAGTTTATGGACTGAAAAAGGAAAGTGACATACAGAAAATGGAAGTGAGGCACAGAAATAGCTTGGCTGGTTACAGCTTGGCATTTTGCCTTATTTGAACATGATTTAAACAGCTGCCTGTGAATGGCTGGGGTATGGCTGCTGGGATTGGCCGAGACTCAGCTGTTGTTACAGAAGCATACTCATCAGTTAGATTTCCAGTCTGTCTACCTACTAAGTTAGGTTGTGGTTCATCCATAAGGACTTGAGTATGGAAGTACAGAGGCTTTCCAAGGCCAGATTTTAGTTTTATATAAAACAATTTTCCTAGCGACAAAGTTTACTTCATTTCTTGATTCCACAAACATTTATTGCCCACTTACCATATGCCTCATCCTGAGATAGGTATGGAAACGTGTAAAGGCATAATTCTTGCCTTCAGAAAGATCAAGGCCTCGTGATGGGTTTAAATGTGTGCAGATGTGCAGAAATCAAGAAATCTGTGCAAGGTGCAGTGGAGGGCAAGAGGCTTGCAGTAAGAATCAGAAAAGGCATAACTGAAGAGGTGACTCTTGGTGAGGTTTTGAAAAATTGTTCAGAAGGCCAATAAAGTGAGGATAGGAATTCTGGGCAGGGAGAGAAAAGCTATAGGGGCAAGAAAGCCATAGCAATTTCATGACCTGCACTCATAAAGGATAAGAGAAAGGAGTAGCCAGAGACGGCCTTGAGCAGCTGAGAGACGTTTTACTTCTGGAGTTTTCTGGACCCCAAATTCATGTCCTCCTAACTGAACAAGCGCAGATCTGCCTCTGAAAGGTCTGGGCTACCCAAGTTGGGGCTCTTTCTTTTGCCATCAACTTTCCTTCTCAAATTTGCCTACGATAATCCCTCCCCCAAATAATCATCCCATTCTTGTGTGACTGCTTTTTTTTTTTGGAAGTACATTTAAAGAAGAATCTGATATTTCCAAAGCATTGAAGGAAAAAAAAATTGGTAGTAGAATTTCTAGAAAAAAAGAAAACCTCTGACCGGATCTCTGATGTTCTCCCATATATTCAGCAATCTTGTCTGCCTCTTTATTCATTCACGTGTTCGTCCAACGCCAAGTTTTCAGCACCACACCGAGGAGTGTTGCAGAAATGATCCAGGGTACCAGGGTAGACGAATAGGAGAGTCCTTCCCCCTGAGGAATTCAGGAGAGAGAGAGAGAGAGAGAGAGAGAGGGAGAGAGAGAGAGAGAGAGAGAGACATAGCTAATTAGAAAGAAGAGGCAATGAGAGCTCAGAGGAGGGGCATTGTGTTTGTTTCCAATCAGTGCTGGAAATTGCGTGGTGTTTACTGTAGGCTAGCAGCCTGAAATCAACGTATCTGCTGGCCGCATTCCCTGAAGCTTGTAGGGGAATTCTCTCTTGTCTGCTCCTAGATTCTGGTAGCGTGCGGCAGTCTTTGGCATTCCTAAGCCTGTAGATACAATAAACCAAATCTCTGCCTTCCCATGGAGTTCTTTGCGTGTGTGTGTGTGTGTTGCGTTCACGTAGTCGCCTTCTTATAAGGACAAGAGTCATATTGTATTAGGGTCCACCCAACTCCAGTGTAACTTCACCATAGTTTAACCTGCCATTGCCCAGTTTCCTAATAAGGTCACATGCTGAGATACTCATCAGGACTCCAAAGTACCTCTTTTGTGGGGAACACAATTCCACTTGTAATGGGCACCTAATTCTTCCTAGGTGCATCACGAAAGTTCTTAGAAGTGGGAATGATTGAACTAATTGTTTATTCCAGAAAGTCAAGTAAGAATGAACTAAAACAGTGATTGAGAGGAAAACATTCCCATGGAAGAAATGACATGAGAAGGAGCATGAGGGTATAGAAAAGGCACAAATAGACCAGGGCAATTTGAAGAATTTCCTGTAGCTCTAGCATACAGAATTTAAAAAAAAAAAAAAAAAAAAAGCGGTGAATGATGGGATGCGAGAAAGGCCCGTGGATCAGAGAGCGATGGGCTTGGTGGCTGTTTTATCCTGGTGCCAGTTGAGACCATTTTTTTAGTTGTGAACTTGGGACTTACTGCCCTGACACCACTGAAAAGCAGGGGCCTGAGAAGTTAGTAAGTGCGACGTGGTAAAGGGGAAAGTGGGGAACCGTTTCATCCTCAGCAGCTGCCAAGGCCCCTGCTCGCCTCCTTCCCTCCCAGAGCAGGCACAGCCATCATCTCTGGACTTTCTTGTAAATGTAAATCTTAACAGAAAGAGACTCTGTCGTATTCATCTTTATATTTTCAGTACAACAGCTGCCCCAGTGTACACACTGAATGGAGATTGGTCAAATGAATGAATAGATGGAAAGGTACATTTAGCTCAGCAAGACCCTGAGCAGGCCCTGCTGACCAATAATGCACCGAGGCACATGCCGTTTAGCATCCTGGGGCCTACTTTACTTCTCTTTGCTCCTCTGTCTTTAAGGTTCCCTCAGGGAGGGTCTCTCGGGTGTTAAAGAAAGACTTGCAGAAGTCTCTAGTCATCTGGGTTTGCTACAAGGCTATGCGGGGAAGTGAAATTGCACAAGGGTACACAGCAACAGAAACCTGATTATTCCAAGTCCCAGGGATGCCAGGAAGGTGATGTGCAGAGAGGGAGAATGAAATAATTAAGGCACCGGCCTGAACTCTAACTCATTTTCTGTGTATACATAATCTTTTTTACTTCCCAAGAGAGGATCTGCTAAGTTCCTCTCACCAACATCCAAAATGAAGCATTTCTATGGCTGAGAGTTTTGCCTTCGGCCGCTTCAGAAGGGTTTTTGTCTCTGTGTTAAACCTGCACAAGGTCTTCTCTGACCCTTGGCCCAATCTGCTCCACTGTTGGGCTTTAATTTTTACACAATGCCTATATCACAATTTTAGAGAGAATGAATCACTATTCGCAGAGAGGATCAGTAGACCAAACAACTTATTTTGAGATCACTCTTCAGAATAAACCGCTGACTGTATCAGAATGATATAGGTCTGGAATTCCATAGCCCTTGAGAATTTTTACACTTCCTAAGCACATGCCTTGTATGGACATATTTCTGTCTTCCATGCTGTCTTTTTATTTTATTTTATTTTTTAGTTTTACTTTAAGTTCTCGGGTACATGTGCAGAACGTGCAGGTTTGTTGCGTGGGTATGCATGTGCCATGGCGGCTTGCTGCACCTGTCAACCCGTCACCTAGGCATGCTGCCTTTCAGCCATTTCCTTCCTCAGTTATCTACCTCCCCAACCACTCTGGGCAATGAGAAGATGCTGAACATTGCAGTCAGGCAGACAAGGGTTAGAGTCCTGCCATGGCATTGAAAAGGTGTGCACATGGGGTCATTAATGTTCCTCTTAGCTCCTCAGTGTCCTTATCTGTTGTAAAAGATGCAGTAATGTTTCTTCATAATTTATATTGAGTATTAAATTAGAAAATGGTGTGAAATTAGCCCAAGACATGCCAGTTTTCTTTCTCATTTCCTTAAGGACAAAGATAATTTGTTGGAGTTCTTTGCAACCATTTTCCTGGGACCTGGTTCAGAGCAGGCACATAGTTTGCTTATTGAGGGACTGAAAACAGTTGGAACATATTTCTAAAAGAACATAACTTGCGAGGTGACAACCAACATTATAGCTACTTACAACAATGAATCTGGGTCTGAAGTTCAAATTTTTAAGTGTCCCTGTAACTGGCGCTGCTTTCAGAATACGGGAAAGGAACGTGTAATTTGTTTCTTGCCTAATTTTGAAAATGCTGCAGAGCCTGAGCAGTTGACTAGACCAGCTCCCTCATTCGCAGTCCCTTGTGTCACTTTGCTGCTCTTTTTGACCAATTTTTCCTGTACGCGTATCCACCCAGTCAAAGGTGTGAGAGGAGTAGAGAGGTTTGGAAGGAAGGAAAGCATCCAGGAGAAGGAAGGGAGCCGGTGTGGGGCGGAGGAGGGCGGTTCTGGATAAAGGCAGAGAGGGCAGAGTTCTACATCTTTCTTCTCTATTTTAGGCCATTTTCCTTTCTCCTTTTTGCAGACTAACTCTTCAAGCAAATTATTTGACCTTTCACTATGTCCTGTTGCTGTGCATGTATGTTCTATGACACATTTAATTCAATTGCTTCTACAATGTTTTAAGCATTTTAAGGTCACACACTCCTTGAGGCATGGGACAAAGATATGCGTTTTGAGTAAAGAATTCTCAACAATAACTTCTCCCTGGAAAAGAGAAATAGAATTTCTTTCATAATAGGAGGAATCTAGGACAAGCTGAAACCTAGGTAGAACATCTGACTACCTAGGTAGTGTCAGGAGATGTTTTCCTAAGAACACCTGTGAAATTTAATTTTCAAGGTTTGATTTAAACATAAACAATATCAGTCGATTGGAAAGACACTCGTTAGTTCAGTTCCTTTACTAGATCCCCAGTGTCTGGAGTAATGCCTTGGAATCATAAATACTTTGTAAACATTTCTGCAATGATGTCAGGTTGTCGCATAATCGTGGAGATTGTTGAGATAATCAGGGCTCGGCTCATCATACTTAATAAGGGTACTGTGGTTTGTGTTGCAGGGACTACATTGAGAAGTATGAAAACTTCTCAAGTTTTCAGCTTGAGAAGGGCTTGCATCCTGAAGGAGAAATGAACAAGCAGCATTAACTGTGATGATGCAGCCTGCAATAAGTGCTATGACAGAGACTGAAAAACAAGTGCTCGTTCATTTTTACTGGAAAGGCAGATGCTGGATTCAGCCTGGAAAGGAAAATCATTGAGAAGATGGTATGAACTAAACAAATAAATGGGATTTTAACAAATGGAGAATAAAACTTACTGCATTTTGTAAAGGGAGGCAGAATAACCTAATCTGAATACAATTTGGATATGAATAAGGGGTCCAGGAGATGAGGAAGGCAGCGTGTGAATATCTGGGGTAAAAGCATTTCTGGCTGAGAAGACAGCAAGTCCAAACGCCCTGAGATAGGATCAGGGCTTTCAAGGAATTGCAAAAAACTCAAAGATCCTGGAGTAAAGCATGCAAGCCAAGGTGGGTCCAAGATCAGATCTGAGTGATAGGAAGGGGAGGGGGGCAGACTACATAGAGCCTGGCATGTCATTGTAAAAACCTGGGCTTTTGCTCTGAATAAAATATGAAGTCATTAGAATTTTGGAGCTAACAAGGGGCAGAACTGTCACTCTCATTGCTGTGTTGAGAATAGAATGAAAGGATCAAAGACGTAAGTCAGAAGACCAGTCAGGAGACTAAGGCAGTATTTCAGGTAAAACATGATGGTGTCTCAGACAAGGCTGGTGGCAAAACTAGTGGGATGCTTAAATTTTGGAGGTGGGATCAATAAAAACGTGTTGATGGATTGGAAGCACAAGAGAAAGGGTACCCAGGAATGATCTCAAGTTCTTGGCCATAGCAGCTGAGGAGAGGGAGTTGCCAATAGTAACTGAGAACATGAAGCTTGGAGGAGGAGCGATATGTGGGGTGAGCAAGGAGCTCAGCCATAGACATGCTACGTTTGAGACACGTTTTAGTCTTGTTTGGTGATATCAGGTTGGCAATTGGATGTGCTGGTCTAGAGTTCAGACAAGTGGCTTTAGAGCATAATAATACACGATTAGACGATTGTAGAAGGAAGACAGAATTGTGATGCCAAAGTTTGTGGCTTGTTCCACCATGGTGAATTGCTTCCTAAATGATTTAATGTTCTTTGTGTTCTAATGATGTGAAATGTGCCAGGAAACCTGCAAGGAGTTCACTGGAATTGTACATTTGACTATTAACTTATTTTAAAGTAGTAAAACATTTTTACTCTAAAAATAAAAAATTAAAATAATCACATATAGCCTATTGCCTAAGTGATAATCATTGCTGTCTGTTATATTTATTTCCCATCTTTTTTTCTTTGAATATTTCTAAATCTGAATTTTCTAAAAAGTCTATGAAAATAAATTGTTGATAAGATAAAGCTGAAGTTTTTTTTAAATCAACTTTTATTTTAAGTTGTGGGGTACATGTGCAGGATGTGCAGGTTTCTTGCATAGGTGAACTTGGGCCCTGGTGATTTGCTGCACAGATCAATTCATCACCTAAGTATCAAGCCTGGCATGCATTCCCTATTCTTCCTGATGCTCTCCCCCAACCTTGACAGGCCCCAATGCACGTGTGTTTTCCATAATATGTCCATGTGTTCTCATCATTCAGCTCCCACTTAGAAGTGAGAACATGTGGTGTTTGGTTTTATGTTCCTGCATTAGTTTGCTGAGGTTAATGGCTTCCAGCTCCATCCATGTCCTTACAAAGAATATGATCTCATTCCTTTTTGTGGCTGCATAGTATTCCATGATGTACATGTACCACATTTTCTTTATCCAGTCTAACATTGATGGGTATTTGGGTTGAATCCATGTCTTTGCTATTGTGAATAGTGCTGCAATAAACACATGTATGCATGTGTCTTTATAATAGAATGATTTCTATTCCTTTTGGTATATACTGGTATCCAGTAATGGGATTACTGGGTCAAATGGCATTTCTACTTCTAGATCTTTGAGGAATCATCAGACTGTCTTCCCCCAATGGTTGAACTAATAATTTACATTCTCACCAACAATGCAAAAGCATTCCTATTTCACTGCAACCTCACCAGCATTTGTTGTTTCTTGACTTTTAATAATTACCATTCTGACTGGCATGAGATGGTATCTCACTGTGGTTTTGATTTGCATTTCTCTAATGATCATTGGTGTTGAGCTTTTTTTTACGTTTGTTGGCTGCATGAATATACAAAGCTGAGTTTTTTGCTGGCAAGAGAGATCACTATCTTAGAGTTTTAACATTACTTTTCATGGAGAGAAGGAGGAGTGAGGATATTTATAAGTTTGCAGGTATAGTTTAAGAAGGAGCTTTCAATGTGAGGAATGAATAAAACTGAGTAAGAATAATAATACAATAGTTTAGAATGGGGAGAGAAAGCAAGATAAGAGTTATGAGGTGAGAATTTTGAAGAGTCTTGGATGGAAAACAGTCATTTGATGTTCATATAATCTTTTTTGTGAATTCTTGAAAAAAAGTTATTTAAGACATATTTTTGGTCATGCTTGGTGGCTCGCACCTGTAATCCTAACGCTTTGGGAATCAGACAAATCACTTGAGCCCAGGAGTTCAACACCAGCCTGGGCAATATGGTGAAACCCTTTGATACAGTTTGGCTTTGTTTCCATCCAAATCTCATCTTGAATTATAGCTCCCATAATGCCCACATGTTGTGGGAAGGACCCCGGGAGGAGATAATTAAATCATAGGCATAGTTCCCCCATACTGCTCACATGGTAGTAAATAAGTTTCATGAGAGCTGATGGTTTTATAAAGAAATTTTCCTTTCACTTAGCTCTTATTCTGTCTTTCCTGCTGCCAGGTAAGATGTGCTTTTGCCTTCCACCATGATTCTGAGGCCTCTCCAGCCATGTGGAACTGTGAGTCCACTAAACTTCTTTTTCTTTATAAATTACCCAGCCTCAAGTATGTCTTTATCAGCAGCATGAAAACAGACTAATATACCCTGTCTCTACAAGGAAATATATAAACTAGCTGAGTTGGATGGCATGTGCTTACAGTCCCAGGAACTTGAGAGGCTGAGGTGGGAGGGTTGCCTGAGCCCAAGAGGTTGGGACTTCGGTCAACCCTGCCTTAAAAAAATTCCTTCTGGGCAAGAGTTTTCTGGAATAGTAAAGCCATGTTAATATAGATGATAAGCTGCATGGATATAGAAAGGTTTCAATTCTTAGTATACCTTCTAGGTAATCATGAACATATTGTATACATAATTTTGTATATCGTGTTATTTTATTTACTTTATGCCATTTTCTGTGTTGTGTGTATCCACTGCAAACACTGTAGGTAAAAGCTGAAAATTTTCATCTTTCGAATTCACCTATATCAAATTAAGGATTCTACTGAGCCCATTTCAGTTATTCCTTATTTTGTCTTATAACAGATGAATTTACTTATACACAAGAATAATTCTGAATATGGGATTGTTTCCTGTAGACAGAAACATGTGAGATAAAATTAAGAGATTAAAGGATTATAGTCACATTTTAACTCCAAAGGGGCTATAAGTGGTTTGATTTTGTTTGTTTCCAGATAAACTCCAGTCATATGAGTCAAGCCATCTTAGTGGGTGACTTCATTCAAGTCACTATGGGTATATTATTTTTTCTTTTATTTTCATCCACAAAATAATTCAGACTTTCTGCCCAAGGGAGGAAAAATAAATATAAGACAGACATTTACAGGTCTTGGCAAATATAAGTTTGATATTCTCTATGACTTCAAATGATCAGAATCTTAAAAGCTAGCTAGAAGTGCTAAAAGCTAGCACTATTATGCAATACTTTTCCTGGAAAACAGATATTTGCATTATGAATCCCAGTCAAAAATGGTATATCAAGGAAATCTGCTGGCTTTCCCCAGCTCTCATAACCCTTCCACACCAAAAACAAAAATAAAACACTTCTTAAGTTAAACTCCTGCAATTTTACTTATATATGGCACCTAAAGTAGGTTACTGTGAAGCTTTATAGAAAAGTTCACATAAATATCTAAACCATATATAGTGCTGAATTAATGGGAATACAGTACAAAGCTCTGTCTCAAAGCACAGATCAAATTTCACCTCCCACTGGAACCATTCTCTGAGCCATGAGACATCTTTTCTTAGAATTCTAGAGCATGTTTTATACTCATCATACTTTTTCCTCTATTAAAGTTATTCATGTGTGTGAATAGTTCCCACTGGACTACAAAACTCTGGAATTCCAGGATCATTTCCTAGTTTATTCACTTTTGCATCCCCAGCACCTCACAGGATTTGAACAAATAGATATGTGTTAAATGGGATATAATTTTGGGTTATCAGGTGATTGGCATTTTCTGTATCACTGCTCCTACCATCAGCGTGCCTGATCCTGACTTTACTAATGACCCAATGTACTGTTGCATCAGTAAGTCTTAATTATGTAGCCTCAGGCATCCCAGTAGGAGAGCAGCCTCGCTGGACAGTACTGTTCTCACTGACTCCAGTGACTTCAAAGGCTTTCTTGAGGGGATATTAGGAATCAAGTTGAGTGAGCGTGGGGGAGAGCAGGGAAAATAGAGGACTCCAGCTAGGTCTGAAGTGGGCTGAAGTGGGGAAATGGAAGTTTACCTATATCTTCCACAGTTCTCTTAGAAACTGCCCACAGGGAAGAGGAAAGGGAGGGGGTGATGGCTGGGGGCCAGAGGGGGGATGGTGAAAGGCTGACAGATGGAGTGCTCCCTTTGAGGGCTCTCTAAGGACCAACCGTTGCACAGCCACACAATGTACAGAAGTAAATCAAATCGAGGAACATGTGCACTAAAGAAGAGGAAAGAAGGGAGGGAGAAGAGGGCACACAGTAGGGAGGGGCTGCGAGGGAGGTGGAGATACCCAAAAGCCTGAAGAAGAGAGAGCGAAGGGAGTTAGTTAGGAAGAGGGAAAAGAAGCTCCTGTCTCCTAAGGCCTGCAGTTTTCTGGAGCAGTCTGGGAGTAAAAGGGGAGATATGGACAGGGAGGGCAGATCTATCAATCTTAAGGCCTCAGGGAACTTGATTGGTCATTTCATTCATTCTTAAGGGTCTAGGCAAGACAAAATCCTTAATATACCACAGATGAATAACTGTAGGTGAGTGTGTACAGGTAATGACTCCATCAACACCAAGTTCGTTAATAATAGGTAGCAACATCTCCCCACAAATTACCACAGGAGGTTCCTAGTGGATGGTGCAGTGGTTTAAGCCTGGTCACAGCTGGTACCCACAGAAACTATTCAGAGCCTCAATTTAGCTATTAAAGACATTAAATCTCTTCTAGCCTGGGGGAAAACAACTCTCACTCTTAAAGCTGGATTTGGGCTTCTAACTCCTGGATTCGTCTGGGTGAAGGTAGAAGGAGTGGGGGCTGAATATAAAGAGGCTATATGCCTGAAGAGATCTTTTTACTGAGTCACTGAATAGGGTCAAGAGAGGTTTTGTTTTTGTTTTTGCCTTTTTGCCTCCCCTCCCTCTCCTTACTTCCCCAGTTTTGGTTTTAGTCATCTTTCATTTGTTAAACCCTGAGCCCCCAATAGCTCTATACCCCTCTGACTCCCTTCATCATGACCCTTTTCAGTCTAGGGAGGATGAGACAGAGATTTTTCCTTTAATGGTGGAGTTAACTAGGATGAACCAGGGAGCATTATGGTCCTAATATCAAGGAAAGGGCAAGTTTGGTACTTCAACGCACGCATGTGAGTGGGGTAGCAATACAATGTACATGCAAGCTGTGGTATTTTAAAAAGTAAATGAAGCTCTAAAAATAATTAGTAGTCATTAGTTGGTCTGTATAGGTGCTTACTATGACTGTGCTAAGCAAACCAGAACTCTTTGTCACCCTGCATGTGACTGAATTGGCGTCACCATATAGTTGTGTATTCTCTCTCTCTCTCTCTTTCTCTCTCTCTCTCCCTCCCTCCCTTTCTCTCTCTCTCTCTCTCTCTATATATATATATATATATATATCTGTGTGTGTGTGTGTGTGTGTGTGTGTGTTTGAGGAGAGTGGAAACCATTGAACTTGCCATGGAGAATCTCCCTTCACGGTAGCTCCCTGGGACCATTACTTCCCTTTATCTAACCAATGTTAGAGGAGATGGGATTCTGGAATGGGGTATTAACTTATTTCATTTTTATTAAATTCTATCTTTCCGTGCTCAAGAATGAAAGGAATAGAATAAAAATAAATAAAAGAGGCATAGAAATAAGCAGGCTTTCAAAGTTCAACATTTATTTTCTGGTTGTGTGATCTTGAACAAGTTACTTGTTCTTTCTGTTTTGTTCACTGATACCATCCACAGTGCCTATTGCACATAGAAAGCACTCAGATATTTATTGAATGGATGAATTAATGGACCTCATTCTCCTCATCTCTTAATAAAAGTGATAAAATAGCACCCATTCCAAAGAGTTGTTGCAGCAATTAAATGAGGTAATGCAGGTAATTAGATGAGGTAATTCTCTCAACTCAATGCAAAACTCTCAGAAAATGCTGGCTATATGTATTTCTAAAGGAGATGATAATATATGCAGACTACTGATGCAAAAATTGTATGGTACAGATGTTTAGAGAATGTCAGTTTCTTCATTTATCTTTTTTATTTTTTATATTATGTTTTATTTTTTATTTTTTTGAGACAGAGTCTCGCTCTGTCACCCAGGCTGAAGTGCAGTGGCATGCTCTCAGCTCACTGCAACCTCCTCCTCCCAGGTTAAAGCGATTCTCCTGCCTCAGCCTCCAGAGTAGCTGAGATCATAGGCGTGCACCACCATGGCCTGCTAATTTTTTGTATTTTTAGAAAAGACTGGGTTTTACCATGTTGCTCAGGCGGGTCTCAATCTCCTGACCTCGTGATCCACCTGCCTTGGCCTCCCAAAGTGCTGGGATTACAGGTGTGAGACACCATGCCCAGCCAGTTTCTTTATTTATCTTTTCCCATTTTCCCACTCTCTAATTCTGGTATCTTAAAATACTCACGTTTGAACCCTGAGGGGCTAGTACAACTTTGTGTGGTCTGTGCTGCCTCTGTTTCCTGACTCCCTGCCATCCTAGTTCATACCAGCATTAAGGAAGACTCCTTCTAATTCCTGGATCTAGAACAAATCCAGATATTAAAGTAGTTGTAGCTGGGAGAACAAGAGGGCAGAAACAATGGCAAAATGAGAATTTCAACTAGATCTTTTTAATAAAAGAATCATTTGTAGTGGAAGCAAAATGTCAGAGT
The DNA here is from genome assembly GCF_048565385.1 of Saimiri boliviensis. Classification (NCBI taxonomy): domain Eukaryota; kingdom Metazoa; phylum Chordata; class Mammalia; order Primates; family Cebidae; genus Saimiri; species Saimiri boliviensis. Next base: position 70,000,419 of record NC_133455.1, read on the forward strand.
TGAATGACTGAGCTATGTGAATGTTTCTTATATTCTTTTGCTATTTTTGGTTCTGAAAGTTAGTGGAACAATGAGGAAACCCAACCTGGAAGCTAAGTCTTGGGCTGGTGAACAGAATATGGGTTGCTTCTACAACCAGTTCCCAGAATGGTCACTTTTCAACACTCTAATTGGCTCAAATCCTAAAGCGTTTTGTATTCTATTTTCACGAGACAGGTTATTCTTTATGCTCCATATTCATGATCTAGAGTCTTAGGACATGAGATTGAGGTAAGGTGGGCTCAGGGAAGGTCACATGAGTGGGAGGGTATGTTTCCTATTGTAGGAGCTTCTAGGAACCAAGATACTGCCATCCCCTCATGTTGCATTGTGAGTTGTGGTGGTCAAAAGTATTTCCTAAAATTGAATCTTCAGCAAGTATATTGTGGGTAAAATATGGCTCTTTTGAACATATTCTGAACAACAGGGAACCAGTTGAGGATACCATCTCACCTGCCGCTTCAGGATGAGTCACCAGAAGAACTATGGATAATCATTTTACTTTCGGTGCCCCTCTTAGAGCATCCAGAGAATAGATTCTGGACTTATACTTAACTATACATTAACTGCTTTAGGATGGCAATATGGTATAATAGAGATAGACTGCTTATATCCAAATCCCAGCACCGTGGCATTGAGACACAGTGCTGTGAGGCTGAGCAAACAATTTTCTCTGTATCCTATTAATTCATTTGTAAAACAGGAACAATAATAATAATGCATACCTGACATGGTTTGGCTGTGTCCCCACCCTAATCTCATCTTGAATTCCCACATGTTGTGGGAGGGACCCAGTGGAGGTAATTGAATCATGGCGGCAGGTCTTTCCAGTGCTGTTCTTGTGATAGTGAATGTCTCAGGAGATCTGATAATTTTTTAAACGGCAGTTTCCCTGCACAAGTCTTCTCTTTTTGTCTGCTGCCACCCATGTAAGATGCGACTTGCTCCTCCTTTCCTTCCATTATGATTGCGAGGTCTCCCCAGCCACACGGTGGAGCTATGACCCAATTAAACCTCTTTCTTTTGTAAATTGCCCAGTCTAGGGTGTATCTTTATCAGCAACGTGAAAACGGGCTAAATACAGTAAATTGGCACCACTAGAGTGGGGTGCTGCTGAAAAGATACCTGAAAATGTGCAAGCGACTTTGGAACTGAGTAACAGGCAGGGGTTGAAACAGTTTGGAGGGCTCAGAAGAAGATGGGAAAATGTGGGAAAGTTTGGAACTCCCTAGAGACTTGTTGAATGGCTTTTACCAAAATGCTGTTAATGATATGGATAATGAAATGCAGGCTGAGGTAGTCTCAGATGGAGATGAGGAATTTGCTGGGAACTGGAGCAAAAGTGACTCTTGTTATGTTTTGGCAAAGAGACTGGCAGCATATTCCGCCCCCCCCGGCTCTAAAGATTCGTAGGTAGACCTTTGAACTTGAGAGAGATGACTTAGGGTATCTGGTGGAAGAAATTTCTAAGCAGCAAAAGATTCAAGAGGTGACTTGGGTGCTGTTAAAGGCATTCAGCATTAAAAGGTAAACAGAGCATAAAGTTTGGAAAATTTGCAGCCTGACAATGCAATAGAAAAGAAAATCTCATTTTCTGAGGAGAAATTCAAGCTGGCTGGAGAAATTTGCGTAAGTAATGAGAAGCCAAATGATATTCACCAAAACAATGGGGAAAATGTCTCCAGAGCATGTAAGAGACCTTTGCAGCAGCTCCCCCCATCACAGGCCCAGAGATTTAGAAGGAAGAAGTGGTTTCATGGCCTAAGCCCAGGGTCCCCACGCTGTGTGCAGCCTAGGGATTTGGTGCCCTGTGTCCCAGCTACTCCAGCTGGGGGTGAAAGGGGCCAGTGTAGATCTTGGGCTGGGGCTTCAGAGGATGCAAGCCCCAAGCCTTGGCAGCTTCCAGGTGGTGTTGAGCCTGTGAGTGTATAGAAGTCAATAATTGGGGGTTGGGAACCTCTACCTAGATTTCAGAGGATATATAAAAATGCCTGGATGCCCAGGCAGAAGGTTGCTGAAGGGGCAGGGGCCTCATGGAGAAACTCTGCTAGGGCAGTGTGGAGGGAAAATGTGAAGTTGGAGCACCCACACTAAGTCCCTACTGGGGCACTGCTTAGTGGAGCTGTGAGCAGAGAGCCACTATACTCCAAATTCCAGAATGGTAGGTCCATCGACAGCTTGCACCATGTGCCTGGGAGAGCTGTAGACATTCAATGCCAGCCTATGAGAGCAGCCAGGAGGGGGACCATACCCTGCAAAGTCAGAGCTGCCCAAGGATATGGGAGCCCACCACTTGCATTAGTGTGTCTTGGACATGAGACAAGGAGTCAAAGGAGATCATTCTGGAGCTTTAAGATTTGGCTGCCTAGCTGGATTTCACACTTGCATGGGGCCTGTAGTCCCTTTGATTTGGCCATCAAAATTTCTCCCATTTGGAATGGGTCTATTTACTCAATGCCTGTACCTCCATTGTATCTAGGAAGTAACTAACTTGCTTTTGATTTTACAGGCTCATAGGTGGAAAGGACTTGCCTTGTCTCTGATGAGACTTTGGACTGTGGACTTTTGAGTTAATGCTAAAATGAATTAAGACTTTGGAGGATTGTTGGGAAGGCATGATTGGTTTTGAAATGTGAGGACATGAGATTTGGGAGGGACCGGGGCAGAATCATATGGTTTGGCTGTGTCCCTACCCAAATCTTGAATTGCCATGTGTTGTGGGAGGGACCTGGTGGGAGTTAATTGGATAATGGGGGCAGGTTTTTCCCATGCTGTTCTCATGTTAGTGAATAAGTCTCAGTAGATCTGATGGTTTTAAAAATGGGAGTTTCCTGCACAGGCCCTCTTATCTTGTCTGCCACCATGTGAGACATGCCTTTCATCTTCCATCATGATTGCCTTCCCAGCCATGTGAAACTGTAAGCCCATTAAGTCTCTTTACTTTGTAAATTACCCAGTCTCAGGTATGTATTTATCATCAGTGTGAAAAGGGACTAATACACTACCTCATAAGGTGGTTGCAATGATAAAATGGTACATGAAAACACTTTTAATAGCATTTGATGTATGGTAAGTGTTCTATAAGGATTAGCTATAATTATTACCATTAGTAATTAGCTTCTTCTCATTGGCTTCTACCTCTCTCAATTGATGAGTGCTTAGGAGAGATGGCATGACTAGAGCACTGGCCTAATGGAGCAGACCACCCAAAGCTACCATACATGCAAGGAAACTTCACTTAACAGAGCATTGACTTTGATCAGGGCAGTACAGAGCTCAAGGCAGTGCTCTCTTTGGTCCTTCCAGAACACCGAATGCACCTTGAGGGTAGTAGTTGGTTTTATTAATCTCTTTATCCTATTATTTTTGCAGTGGTGTAAATTAAGTCTGTATTTTCAGGAAATCCTCTCTGCCTTCCATCAGCTATTTCTCAGGGGTTAATAACCACGATTGAAGCTTACTGAATTCAACTTAAATTTTGCTACTAAGACTGGGCAAATGTTCCTGGGGCTGAATGTATAAGGGGGAGTTGGTGGGGGCCAGTGTAGTAATTTTTTCATGAAAGAGTCATGTCAGCATGTATATATATTCCAGTGTTTGGTGTTGTAGGGTGTGGCTATCAGATTCTTCCCTGAAAATAAGTTTGGCTATGAGTGGGGAATGGGATTTTAAAGATAGCATATTTTAATTATGTTTTAAAATCAATGTCACATTCAGAAGTTACATATGGATAGATTATACTTGTGCAAAAAGAAAACAATTTCCTTCAATAACTACATGATCTCAATTTACTTCATGTCAGCTCTGAGATTTCCTGAGAAAAAGACCCACTGTTATCAGTTCGTGTATGTGTATATATGTGTGTATCTGTAAAATCCATGTATTATTTGATGCATGTGTATACATTAAAAAATAAAGTCATTTGACCCAGCAATCCCATTACTGGGTATATATCCAAAGGATTATAAATCATTCTACTATAAGGACACATGCACACGAATGTTCATTGCAGCACTGTTCACAACAGCAAAGACCTGGAACCAACCCAAATGCCCAACGATGATAGACTGGATAGGGAAAATGTGGTACATATACACCATGGAATATTACACAGCCATCAAAAGCGATGAGTTCACGTCCTTTGTAGGGACATGGATGAACCTGGAAACCATCATTCTCAGCAAACTGACACAAGAGCAGAAAATCAAACACCGCATGTTCTCACTCATAGGCGGGTGTTGATCAATGAGAACACATGGACACAGGGAGGGGAGCACTACACACTGGGGTCCGTTGGGGGGAAATGGGGGAAGGACGGGGGGTGGGGAGGTGGGAAGAGATAGCATGGGGAGAAATGACAGATACAGGCGAGGGGATGGAAGGCAGCAAACCACACTGCCATGTGTGTACCTATGCAACAATCTTGCATGTTCTTCACATGTACCCCAAAACCTAAAATGCAATTTAAAAAAAAAACAGAAGAACATTAAAAAATAATAATAAATAAATAAAGTATATCATATTGAACCTATAGTTTTATAATTGTTTTATATTTCCCTTTACAGCATGTTAGTACATGTAGGAAATTTTTTTGATAGTATAGATCAGGCGTCCCCAAACTTTTTACACAGGGGGCCAGTTCACTGTCCCTCAGACCATTGGAGGACCGCCACATACTGTGCTCCTCTCACTGACCACCAGTGAAAGAGGTGCCCCTTCCTGAAGTGCGGTGGGGGGCCGGATAAATGGCCTCAGGGGGCCGCATGCAGCCCGCGGGGCCGTAGTTTGGGGACGCCTGGTATAGATAGACCAACTCATGCAAGTTTAATGGCTTATCATACTTTGGTTAAACCATTGGCCACTTAATGTATTGATAATAAACTTTTCCATTATTAAAAACAATGCTGCAATTAATATCTCTGATACATAATGGGTCCCTGGGCACATATGTAATTATGTTAGAAAGTTAGACACAGAGAAGAAGAGGTTTTAGATATATTTATATATTTAGTTTACCGCCCCTGCCACTACACTGAAAGTTGATTAGGAATTAGTCTTACGGCTCTCTGTAGTCCCAGAATCTTGCACAATGCCTGGGACTTTATATATGCATACAATGCATTTGTTGGGTAAATTAATAGTGTGGTCATTATTATGATAAAGGAATACTTGGATTGAGATATGAGCACAAAAACAGGGCCTTTATAAGGAGTCTGATAATAGCTTTTCTTTGATTTAATGTTTGATTTAAATGTTTAAGATAAAATACTAGTAATAACTACCATTTATTGAGCACTTGCTAAGTGCCAGACCCTATACTAGATACTTTGCATGTATTATTTCATATATGTTTATCAGAGCAAGTTCATTGAATAAGCATTATTATCTCCAACTTACAGATAGAGGAACTGAGGCCCAGTGAAATAAATAACTTGTCTGAAGTCATATGGTTAGTAAATGTCAGTGTTAGGATTCAATCATTCAATTGAATCCTAGAGGACCTTGCTCTTAGGAATTAGATATAGCGAGTGCAGAAAAGGATGCTGAAGGATGATACAGAACTTTTCAAGGTACAGAAGTTTCCCAGCAGTTCTAAACAAATTCAGGCAGTTTTGTGTAGCTAAAAACTGCATAATGAATGAGCCATTCTATATGCTCAGTGAATGCCCAAATGCACAGATCTCGAAGAATATGGTGTAAGAAGGTTGAATTAAGTGTTTTTCCCAACAGGGCCCAGCAATCTAGATAGAAAGACATCCAAATTTATTACCTGGTTTCTAGACCCACTTTTGTCATTAACCTATTACATTGCTTTATTCAAACCTGGAGACTCTGTCTCCATACCTTCGAATGGGCCAGTATTATTCACCCTCAAAAAAGAACTGTGACACTTAACTATGTTATATCATTGAGTGTCAGAGCTGGAAGGAACCTGAGAGATTATAATCCAAGCTGATCATTGCCTAATGAGGAATGTGAGGCCAGAGAGGTTAGATCACTCATCATAGCCCCACACAGAGGCAGACTAAGATTTAGAGCAAGGTTTCCTTACTCCTAAGCTTTTTCCCCTGCCCCACTTTACTACAGAATTTCTGAAAAGAAGGAAGCACTTCACTTTGCTATTGTAAGGGAGGGTTATTTAATTGCTTTGATTCTATTCTCCAAACTATTTATAAACTCAACTGACCCCTCTGTGTTTTACTCTCGTTATTCAGGAGAGGTTCATGTCACAAATCACTTTTTGTTTTAACCCGTTTCACAATTATTTTTGAACATGTATTATTTCCCTACTGGAACCCTAAACTTCTTGGGGTCAGGGACTATGTTTTCTTTATCTTCTTCAGCCCTCACCCCATCCCAATCCTATCCCAGGTCCCAATGCCTAAGCCTTGGGGAGCAACTTTAGGGTCTGCTCAGGTCTAACCTGAATGTGGGCAACGTGAATCATTTCTTCCTTGGAAGTTCACCTTCTTGCTCTCTACAGCTCCTGATATATATCACTGGACTCCATTTGTTGGTGGTATTTGATTGTAATTCAGCAGAAGCTAGTGATCTCTGAAGGGAAGGTGAGAAGGCGGGACATCTGGGGACTGTCAACAACAGGATCTGTGGCTTGAGGCTTAGCTTTCTGGGGCCTAATGTCAGACATTTGTCCCAGGTCTTCAGTGTCTGACTGAAGAAGGCAGTTTCTACCCCCCTTAGGGGCCCACAGACAGGTCTCCTTTGGGGGTCAGGATTACTGGGAATACTAATTAATTCATTAGTGGGGTTGATGGATTATCAGGCTGTCTCCTGGCAGAGGGTCCTTGGGGGAGGAGGGGAACAGATTGCTGCTCATAAATCTGCCTGTTGCCTCCCCTCTCTCTGCTTCAATGGCTCCCGGGCGTCAGGCCTGTGGGCCAGCAACTGAGTACTGGTCTCCTTTTCCCCACTCAGCAGATGGTTCTTACAGGTTAGCTTAGAGCTTTACAAAAAGCAGCAGAGAAAGAAGGAAGGGCTGGGGATTGGCCCTCTGGCCCAGGAACCATGTGGGGGGAGGAGAATGCATGCAAATGCATTGTATTCTCCTTTCCAAGGGCAGTCACCACCCCTTTTCCTTTGCTGACAGCACACACCCCTTCTGTCCCTTCCTGCCCCCTCAGAGTTGAACAGCCAACTGTACAACTGTCAAGGAGTTGTGACAAGGGTGACCCTGATGAAATAGATTCCACCCATCCCTCTGCAAAAGGCAACTCTTAAATTTGGCATTCACAGCTCCCTCCCAATGCTTCAGGAGTGTGCATGTTCACACACACACACACACACAGACACACACACACACATACACACGCACACACACATGTACACACAATTGAATGTATTTTGAAGGCTAATCCTATTGTGTCCAGTCCCTTACATCTGTCAGAGAAAGCAAGGAGTCCTGCAGAGTGTTCTATCCCTACCCTCATCTTTGTCTCAATATGTTCACCTTTCTGCTAATCTGTTATTACTCTCTACCTCTAAAATTTCACAGGCACTAGTACCATCAACTTCTAAATATCCATGGACAAAGTTTTGAAGACACAAAGCAGGAGATCAATTCATTCAATAAACACTCACTGAACAATGATTAAGCACCTCTATCCTAGACATAAATTACCTCATAGCTAAATTTCCTATGGCCAAGAAGTGGTGAGTTCTGATCTGTTTTTTAAAAACCTGCTATTTCTATCATGTGCTGTTTAATAACTGTAAAAATGAAGTTTATTTTTCTGAGCAGAGTTTTTTTCTGGGTAGGAATACTAAAATAAGTAAAAGATTAAAGAGCTCCTGAAAATAAATAACTTCCCATGAAAAGTGAAAAAAGTGTTCATTTTTATTTTCTTGTTTTCTGTGAAAAACAAAAGTCATGTTACATTTATATCAGAATTAAAAATAACTGTTTTTGGCCGGGCGCGGTGGCTCAAGCCTGTAATCCCAGCACTTTGGGAGGCCGAGGCGAGTGGATCACGAGGTCAAGAGATCGAGACCATCCTGGTCAACATGGTGAAACCCCGTCTCTACTAAAAATACAAAAAATTAGCTGGGCATGGTGGCGCGTGCCTGTAATCCCAGCTACTCAGGAGGCTGAGGCAGGAGAATTGCCTGAACCCGGGAGGCGGAGGTTGCGGTGAGCCGAGATCATGCCATTGCACTCCAGCCTGGGTGACAAGAGCGAAACTCCGTCTCAAAAAAAAAAAAAAAAAAAAAAAAAACAGTTTTCAAACTTAAGATACTCTTTTCAACTTTGTGGGAGTAAAACTATCTTTTGTTATAGCCCTCTGTGGCTTTCCTTGCACACAGGCACATTTATAGTTTTTCCTCTCTGTTTGTTACAGGTGCTAGCTATGTTGTTAGACCAAGTGAGTGAGTCTCAAAAAGCCTGGTATACTCTGTGTTCTTTTTGGAGTGTATAAATAAAAATATTCATACAAAAAAATTTTGCAAAAAAGCCTGAGGAATTATCCTTCAAGTCCATTTCTAAAAGAAGTTGAACTTGAATGTGGAATTCTATCAAGATACTGATGGAAAAACATAAGCAATCAGCTCATTTTATAGATATGAAGACTGATGCCCAGAGTGAAGTTGACTTACTCAAGATCATTCAGCCAATTGCTTAATCTGGGCACCTTTCTTTTTCCTTCTTGGAAACACAAGATGATTAGAAAATCTTTGGTATCTTAAGCTTACAATCATTTATTTTTCCTTGGTCAAGTTTTAAATAATATAGTATGCGTATCTATATATTTAAATTATTCCAGATGTAGTTTTCTTTCTATCTTCTAACAATTTAATTCAACCTCATAAAGCAAAGAGTTTTAGGAATTATTATGAGCCTTCTTTTCTTATAAGCTCATCACCAAGTGGACTCAGGTGGACTTTTTCTACATGAAGGCTTAAATGTATTTTTGAAAAACAATAGCAAATCTCAGTTTATAACCTAAGGAATTGAATGTCCTTAAAACAAAGGGTTGTATTAATTTCTTTTGCTGTTTTTATAAATTTTAAGTGATCAGAAGGTTGAAAGAACAGTACAACAAATATAGACATAACTTCATCTATATTCAGAAATTAAAAGTTTTAAATGAGAGTAACTTTGACATGCTGAAAGGTGGGAGAAACATACTTCTTCCTTCCACTTTAAGAACTCTGAAGTTTAAAAGACAAAGACACCAGTCCACGTGCTTCCTGTAAGGAAGCAGCCACTGATGCTGTATCCTTGACACGCATCTTTCTCACCTTTTGATTCTTTTCAGACGTAGGTCAACAGCTTCATCTGCCCTTTTAAGCTCTCTCTCCAAGTCTATCTCCGATTTTTTTTTATCCATTCTGCACACCCTACTGTGCTCCCATTTCTTACCTTTTTAATCACAAAGGTTTCCAGTCCTCTTTTTCTTTACTCCTCAACTTCAGCAACTCTCCTCCCCCACCCCCACTGCCCCCCGCCCCTCCTTCCACCAACCCCCATCTCATTTAAACAAACAGGCGGCAAAACTGGACCTGGCCAGAGGAGCCTTTGAAGTGGGCGTGCCTTTCGGCTGGGGAAAGGGAGGAGTTAGACTCTGGGCAACATCATTCCTCCCTGGTCAGCTGGGAGAGCAATCAAAACTGCAGCAAGTCAGAGGCTCCGGCCAGAGAGCAGGAGCTGCCCAGGGGCTGTGGTCCTGAAAGCGCCTCTCCGGGGAGCTAACCAGGGAGAAGAGGTACTGAAGAGCGACTGAACCGGCTGCAGCGAGGCATCAGCTCCAAGGCGTCCTTGAGGAGCATACCGAACTCCTAGGAAGGAGTAGAATAAGAAGCAGGCAGAGAAACCAGAGCCGGTGGAATCTCTAAGAGGTAACCACCGGGTTTAAGATGGATCGCTGAAAGCATCTTTCTCCTACGATCTGGATGATCAGGGAGACTTGGCTTCTCTGACTGTCCTCTAAGACGCAGATTCACAGAGTTCACTCCAGGAACTTCCAGAGACCAAGGTGAGCCAGTGGTTGGGGTGGTAAGGGGGCTAAATTTTCTGTGGAAACTTCCCACAGCCCTAGAGGAGAGCTAGGGTGAGGAAAGTCTCTTCTGAGCTAAGGCAGGAGGAAGCCGGACTTAGGAAAGTTGCAGTAAAGAAGCTAGTGAGTGGAGCACTTAGGGACAAACATAAGCATTTTAAATAATTTTAATAAATTTTATAGCACTTGCCACCCAAAGTGAAAAACACAGACACTCACAATCATTTTGATGAAGTGGAGATTACAGATGATCTTCCCCAATTCCTGTCAAACCCACTCTTTCGTTTTGCTAGTGGTGAAAATGCCCAAAAGTTTAATGCTTTTCCAAGGTGGCCTAGCAAGTCGATCGGAAGAACTGACCCAATCCACCACTCCACTCACAGCATTTTAGGGCTATGGAAGGAGTGGAGGGGGAGGCAGGGAAAGGAAAGCAGAATCAGGAATCAGAGAAGATTGTGGAAAGTCATGGGGATAGATTCTCACCATTACCTATTTGGTTTACTAAAAATGCTGAAATAGTTGGCATGGGGTGGAGGAAATTTCCTTTTCCTCAGCTCTTTCACATGGGAAATTAGAAGAGAAATATTGTCCAAGTGTATTTTTACTTTCTCTGCTTCACATCCATCATTTGACCACAAAAAAAGTGTATTCAGAAAAGAGTAATAAAATGTAAAATGTTCCCCTCATTTTTTGACAGAGGAAGCTGAGATAAAATGTTGAAGATCATGGAGGGAAAAATAAAAGATTGAGTAACTTCTGTTTACTATTAATCTATGAGGCAATGGTACCTGAAGTGTTACCTAGCTTTGTCGGACAAAATGTGTGTGTAGACACATGCGTGTACATACGTGTGCACACATATTAATAAAGGGGAAAATAGTAGAGTAATAAAGAAGAGCACAGAACGCCCTACTGGCTTTTTCCAAGCAATACAACTTGTGAGCATCCTGGTTTGCATTCTGTCTTTTTAGTGCCAAGACTGTGCAACTCTGGGAAAAGGATTTAGTCTATTTAGTTCTTAGATTTCCTAGAAACTGGGCTGGACAGCCACCTTTCTGTTGTATTTAGTCATCAGATCAGGAGATAACTAGATTATCACCAGCTTTTAAGAGAAAAGACACTATCTAACTATCACAAATCCACATGTGAATTCCCCTTACTTATTAATTAGTTGAAACAACTCCATGATAAATAAAAAACGTATAAAAGTGTAGAAAGAATTCCAGGACAGCTCCACCTAATAGTAATGTTCAATGACTTTGGCCCTAGTAGTAAAAATATTGGGTAGTCACAATCATTGCCTAAGCAAACACTTTGCTAGAACAGATTTAAAATTTAAAAATAAATATGAGAAATATTTTGAATTAAAGAGAATAGCTTAAACTTGAAATTTCAGTAAAGGATCCTATAGAAAGAGGAAAATTCTGTTATATTGTGTAGGTGTAAAAGAAAATTCAAATACCAAATAAAAGGCTAAAAATGGACTTTATAAGACCAGAATGTGTTTATGTGTATGTGTGGGAAGGGGCAGATTCTGCCCCTTAAGCCAGTATTTATTGATTTTTGTCACAGTGGAGTCTACTTCCTATATAATTTGTGAGCTAACTTCTTTCCTAGTAATTGAGGAAACCTTAAGATGGCATATTGTGATACTTTGTGAGATAGTGCTACAGACTTTCTCAAACAGCTTCTGTAAAACAATTGCCAACCCTCACCCTCACATTGGCATAACAATTTTACAAAGTACTTGTGCTTACATTATCTCCTTGTTTTTCATGAAAACTTCTAAATGATGTAGGAAAGACAATCTCATTTTCATTTTTCCCTAAGGGTACAATAATTAAAATAATTTTTATGTGCTCATTTAATGGTGAGTGATGGAAGAGTCTCTGTTTCATGCTTCTTTCAGCACACCTCTCAGATGGTTCCTTAACAGGCTGAAAGCTACATTAGATTTAGGTACCTGTTCTGGAGAAAACCCTTGGTATCTTTGATCAAAACTCAGAACTACAGTACACACATTTTCATTTTCTTTCTTTTTTTTATTGCATTTTAGGTTTTGGGGTACATGTGATGAACATGCAAGATTGTTGCATAGGTACACACATGGCAGTGTGGTTTGCTGCCTTCCGTCCCCTCACCTGTATCTGTCATTTCTCCCCATGCTATCTCTTCCCACCTCCCCACTCCCCCGCCCCTCCCCCGTTTCCCCCCAACGGACCCCAGTGTGTAGTGCTCCCCTCCCTTTGTCCATGTGTTCTGATTGTTCAACACCCGCCTATGAGTGAGAATATACGGTGTTTGATTTTCTGCTCTTGTGTCAGTTTGCTGAGAATGATGGTTTCCAGGTTCATCCATGTCCCTACAAAGGACGTGAACTCATCATTTTTGATGGCTGCGTAATATTCAAATTTAAAACTAGATGTTTCTATTTTTTTCCTGTTAACCTCTTTGCTGCATTGAAAATATTTAGGTGAAAAAAGTCAGAGAAACATTTTTCTTTATATTTCAGGAGTCTTGGCTTTCACTTCTCTTTGATAGACAATGCATATTATCCTCAGAGCTCTCTGCCATTTGGTTTTAGTGGGAAAATTGTATTCCCAATACGGAAAGTTTATGAACCTGAAAATGTATGTGAGTGAACAAGAGTGTCCAGTCAACTGTTTTCTCCCAATTATAAAGTAGAATGAAAGTTTGGGAGCTAACTCGCATCTTGAATATGATGGAAGAGTTCTAGTCAACTCAGTGGAGGCAGTTGATAGGGCTTGGTTTCCTCACCTCCTGCAGCAGAAGAGAACCTTTGATTTCAGTTTCAACAGGAGATCGGAGGAATAGGTGTATTGGGGAATTTTTTCAAATAGATGTTGAAATGAAGCCATTAGCTTTTGTTGACATAAAATCAATATTAATAACAGATTCTAATTATACCTGCTCTTGTCCAAGTGGCCAGAAAAATTCATGGTGATGTTTAGAAATAACAGTAACTAGTATTTATATGAAATTGATGATGTGACACTATTCAAAGTGCGTCAGATATATCAACTCATTTTACGCTCCTAATAATCGCACCTCATAGGATTTTTATTATTCTCAGTTTAAGGAGGAGACTGAGGCAGATAAGGGTTATGAAACTGGCCTAAGTACATATATCTAGTGAGTAGTGGAACTGAAGTTTGAATCCAGGTAATCTGACACTGGAGTCTGTGCTGTTCATCCCACCATGGGAAAAATGACAGGCTACTGAGTAACTGTCAGATGATTTTATAAGCCAATCAGAGGTAATATCCAGATAATAAGAGACATACTAGTTAACACAGTCTGTTTCATTGTTCATCTGTGAGAAACAATTTTATTTTTGAATAAGGAATGTGTGTGAATAGATTAGATAAGAAAAACTCAAGAATAAACAGGAAATAAATGTAATGATAATGTTTTATAGCATTTACAGCTATAAAATTCTTTATTATGTTTTCATTTCTCTTAAAAGAACCACATAACATATATGTTAGCCCTATTTTATTAGAGGAAATGGAAGAACAGATAACTTTATGTAATGTGTTTGGGATCTACAACCCAAGAATTAGGAGAATTGGGATGAGAGTTCACATTTGCATGATTCCAGCTCCCATTCTTTTGAAACCGTACTATATACTCATGGGATTCTCTTGGTAGTTAATGGACCAGCACCTATGAGAACAGAGGATGTTAAACTGGAGCCATCTATGTCCTTCCCACGATTAGTAAGAGAACAAAGGTGAAAGAAAACTGGTTGACATTTTCATTATTTTGGCCAAAGCCAGTTGATTCTTTTCCTTCATACATATCAACAAGCTGATTTGAAAGCAGCTCCTTGACTCTAACAGAAACCATTAAATGTGTTAAAGGTAAAAGGTGGTCTATTCTATCCTCTCACTCTCACTTATTTTCATGAACGTGACAGATCTTAACAAGAGTCTGGAGGAACAGAGGTAGGGATGGAGAAGAAGGCTAAATCCCCCAACTAGGATGATATTCAGATTCAGGGGCAATTCAGGAGACTCTCCTCTCTTGCATCTTCCTTCTTTCCTTCCTTCTCTCCTCTTCATGAATATTAGTATGAACCAATGATAATGAAGATAAGAGAATGAGGAGAAAGAGAAAAGGGGGGAGGATAAGAAAGAGAAGGGAGGCTATATGGGTGAAAGAAACAAGGAAAATATTTCAAAGATGAAGGAATCCTGAAATATGAGTGTTATAAGGCACCTCAAAGAACACCCTTTGTATAATGGCCACCCCTGTTGACTTAGTTCTATTACTGTACATCTCCTGAAGCCAAAGTGGCTTGCTTTCTTCCTGTAGCTGTGATAGAAGAAGAAAAAAGAAAAGAAAAACACAAAAACCTAATACTTGGAATCAGAAGAACTGATTTTGTGTCCTGTTCCACCAGCTCTATGTCTCTGCATTTCCATCACCTAAACTACCTGACCCACAGTGACCCTGAGTATAAAATGAGCATAACAATTTCTATCTTCCTCAAAAGGTTTGCTATCAGAAACACACAATTAATGGATACAAAAGTTCTCTGTACACTTTAAAATGCTATACAAATGTTATTGTAATTACATGGGGAGCATTAGGTTTCCCAAGCCCATTCCACCCTTTTTGGCCTTAGAGTGCACCTGCCTCTGGAAGAGCTGTGTTACTTTAACAGAAAGTTAATTAGGTTCTTTACTCTCCCTCTGGATATCTGCCTGAGTTAGAAGTGCAGCTCAGCACACAAGCTCTATCATCCATATTAAAAGTGGGATTTTCTGAGTTGGCCTGGGCAGCCAGTTGACCAATAGGTTCCAATGTGTGTTTTCAATAAAGCTGCTTACCCAGGAAGCCTTATTAAGTGAGTAAGTCAAGCTGACATGATTTCCGTGCTGATTAACATGAAACCTAGGCTGTTTTCGCAATGCAGTGACATTAATTATTTATAGGAGGTAAATGAGGTTACAAGGAAAACAAGCTCCAATTACCAGAAACAAATCAAATAATATATCTTTATTTTTTAAAAGCTATGTACTAATCCCTGTGTTCATTGATTTGAGGCTCAAGCTTCAAAGAATAGAAAACATTTATTACATTCTCCCCTTTCTCATACTAAAAGGTGATAGTGGGTTTAATATTTCAGAGTAGCTGGTAAACTCGGATGCCCCAGTGGAGCTTATCAGATACTTTTATTTGGTAAACCATATGCCTAAAAATTGCTTAGCAGGTTTTAAAACAATTCAAACTCTTCCAGAATTGAATGCAAAATGTTTACTAAGTCACTGGTCTCTTCTGGTTTTCAAATAGCGAATTTTACATACAAAATTCTGATTAAACAGTGTGTTAGGCAAGTGAATTAAAGTAGTCAGGCTATTTCTGTGTTTGCCTGAAATAGTCCTCACTTGTGTTAGCAGTCACTATGTTCTGTTTAGGTTAGCATTTGTTCCAGATTTTATAACTATTATTATAATAGTTGCACTAAAGCTTGGATGAGTTTGGGCGACCACTGGCTGCACTCCTAGCTGTTGCCATGGTCTTGTCTGATGGTGTGAGATGCATGTGCAGAGTTCTCACTTTAACATATGGGCAAATCTGAAAGATGATCAGTGATAACCCTCCTTTCTTTTCATGATCCTTTCAAAACGCCATGTCACTAACACTTCTAACATAACTCACACTAGGCAGAACACAAAGTGCTTATTGAAAAACAGAATGCTTCTCTGGTAATGGTGAGAGTAATGTCTGATGGTCATGTGTTGGACCAGCCAGTTGTGTCATGGACAACTTGAAGGAAATGATTAAGCCACCAGTTAGCAATACTGGCGAGAAACATGGGATATTATAGGCTAGATGGATGTGAAATACTTCTAAATACAGGTTGAGCAGTCTTTTGTAGAACACATACAAAGTAGTCTGAATGATCTTGCTACAGTTTTTTACTTTGTATGGTGTAAATATACAACAGTGTGCTTGTTTGACTATTTGATGGGCTTTTTATTTTGCAATAACAATAATTATTATACACATATACTTATTTTAGTATCCTCTTTCACTTTCAGAAATGTCTCCATTTGAACCATAATTTATATACTCACCTCATTTTTTCCTGTTTTATGTTCTGGATTCTGGAAAGAAAGAAAAATATCTCTTTGGACTGGTATATCAGTCATTTTTGTATAAAATATTCATGAGATAAAAAGTCTAAGAATAAAAAGAGGCACTAACACTGCAATGAATAATCAAGTCCATTTTCTTTTTCTATAGTATATTTTCTTATAATATGCCATAACTGGAGGAGTATTCTGGGCATTTCTTTGAATCTTGGATTTGTCATTGAGAATAGAAGACTTGAACAAGATAATTATATAAACAGAAAGTTTAGTTTTAAAGAAAATCAGGTACTCACAGGAATTAACCTTTGATATTTCCCTTTTCCAGAGTCTGGAAATGGCAAAAACCTATGTGAAATCTAAGGAGATGGGAGAGCTAGTCAACACACCATCCTGGATGGATAAAGGTCTGGGCTCCCAAAATGAGGTGAAGGAGGAAGAGAGCAGACCAGGTACTTATGGGATGCTCAGCAGCTTAGCTGAAGAGCATGACAGCATTGAGGAGGAAGAAGAAGAGGAAGAAGATGGGGAGAAACCTAAGAGAAGGGGTCCCAAGAAAAAGAAGATGACCAAAGCACGCCTTGAGAGATTCAGAGCTCGAAGAGTCAAGGCCAATGCCAGAGAACGGACCCGGATGCATGGCCTAAATGATGCCCTGGATAACCTGAGGCGAGTCATGCCATGCTACTCCAAAACCCAAAAGCTTTCCAAGATAGAGACTCTTAGACTGGCCAGGAACTATATTTGGGCCTTGTCTGAAGTCTTGGAGACTGGCCAAACACTTGAAGGAAAAGGCTTTGTGGAGATGCTCTGTAAAGGGCTTTCTCAGCCCACAAGCAACCTGGTGGCTGGATGTCTCCAACTGGGCCCTCAGTCTGCCCTCCTGGAGAAGCATGAGGATAAATCTCCTATTTGTGACTCTGCCATCTCTGTCCACAACTTCAACTATCAGTCTCCGGGGCTCCCCAGCCCCCCTTACGGCCATATGGAAACACATCTCCTTCATCTCAAGCCCCAGGTATTCAAGAGTTTGGGAGAATCATCCTTTGGGAGTCACCTACCTGACTGCAGTACACCCCCTTATGAGGGCCCACTCACTCCACCCCTGAGCATCAGTGGGAACTTCTCCTTGAAGCAAGATGGGTCTCCAGACCTAGAAAAATCCTACAGCTTCGTGCCACATTACCCTTCTGCAAGTCTAAGCTCAGGGCATGTGCATTCAACTCCGTTTCAGGCTGGTACCCCCCGTTATGACGTCCCTATTGACATGTCCTATGATTCCTACCCCCATCATGGTATTGGGACCCAACTCAATACAGTCTTCAGTGAGTGAGGCAGTAAGTTCAACATTTCAGAGAATGACGTGGAGACATTTCCCATCATTCAAGTGGTTGAGCTAAAGATTTAATGACTTTAAAAGATCCCTATGGATATATATCAAACAATAGTTCTAGTCCATTTAGGCTTTCCTTTACCTGTCACCTCTTTTCTCATCATCTTCTCACCTTGCATTGATTTCTTCATAGGGTCCTCAAGTGAAAATATTTGTTGATTTAATAACCATGTGAAAGTAGAACAGAAGACCTGGGCCCTATTCCAGTGGTGCCAAAAACTCATTGCGTAGTCTATGCCAATTAATTTTCCATTTCTGGCCTTTGTTTATTTACTAGCAATTGTAAATAAACAAGTTGTATTTATATGAGGCAATCGTTCTAAGTTGAGATGATTTCTAAAGTCCTGAAATTCTATAACTGTGGTGATCACTCTTCAAAATTTCTTGCAACTGAAAGAATAGAGCAATAATAGGAAAGGGATACTATGCATAGAATAATCAAATTGAGTTACCAGAGGAACACAAGGTGCATGTCTCTTAGCTCACACAATGAAAAGCTTGTTTAGATTTAATGATAGGACTTCTTCATGTCTATTGAAAAACAGCTTCTAGAAGCTAAAAGTCTAACACGGCTGTCACTGTGAAGAACAAAACATGTTCTTTAAGAGATTAACTCTATTTGTTCTTGGACTAAAAGTTGAACGTATCTTCCTTATGATTTGAAGAACCATAATAGAGAACCACAATAGAGGCCTCATGCCCACTTTATTCTTGAAAATATTTCAAAACCGTTTTTCTCAGTACCAGAGGCAGGGCAGACAAGTCACTGAGGTTTCAAACTCCTATGACTAATGGGACATAGGACATAGGACATAGGTCTTCTAGACCATGACCTCCATAACCAGAGGGCTCTGGAACTTCTGATTGAAGCTCAGGTGCTGCTGTTAGGATCAGCACAAAACACAGGTTTATATTTAAGAGCAATAAAATAGCTATTGGCTATACTAACTACCATAGTTCAGGGACTCTCTCCAGCTCACAGTTGCCCATGGGAAAACCAATGGATTTTTTTTTAGCAAGATGAATTTCATTTGGTTAAATGTGATTAAAACCATCCACCTCTGTCCACACCAATATATTTTCCAGAAGCACAAGCACCAATTTATTGACCAAGGTTAAAATTTCCCAACCTATAGATAGTTCCTTCTCTCTCCTCTTGCACTGTTACCTCTTCCTCACTTCTAAGATAGAATATGTTATTACGTATTGTAGATAAAATTTCAAATGACCAAACTTAGGGATGCAAAAATGAAATCCAAGGTCAGTGAATATTTTTACCAACTATGTCTTCATCGTAGGTTTAGACTAACTTGCTGACTGTTCATTTTTCTTTACGTAACTCCTCTTTCCTTTATATCATCAACACTGACTTCATCAAATTTGTATTTTTTCAGAAAATGAGACCTAAGAAATTTTCCTATCTTGTTCAATCAGCCAGGACAGTTACTTAAGTCAAACCAGAGCCTGCACAGCTTATTTGATAGTAGATTAGGTCCTGCTTCTGCCAGAGAGGATAAGTTTAGTGTGCAGAGTACATCAATAGGGGCAACAAAAAAACTGATAACACAGATTAGTATGTCATTTTCTATAGCTCAGCTATCACCTAAAATCTGCCAACTACATGTGTGTCTTGTCTTTCTACCTGTCTTATGTATTATCTCCTTACAGCATAAGTTGCTTTTCTCCATTTTGCTCACAGCACTTACCCTGTTACATTTTGCAGCCTTGGTTTGTAAATTCACTTGAAAGTATCCCTGGAGAGAGATCTTAACCTCCATCAGCCACCAAAGTGGTTCCCCCTTATCCAATCTTCTCTACAGGAAATAGGCAAGTAAAATGACTTATAAAGCCATACTATGTGCTTTCTGAGTATATACTGCACTTACCTTTGTGAGGGGCTGTGGAAGGGTCCATCCTTGAAGTTAGCATTTTCTGGCATTTAAGTTTGTAGATAATCAATGTTGTCTGAGTTATTTATTAGATATTATTTATTTAATTTATTTCTCTCTTCCTTTTATAAAAATTCCTTTGGCCCCATAGATGTGCTTGCAAACCTTCCCTAAAATTTTATTTGGAAAGCAGCCCACAGTTTTGCTAGGAATTGCTGAGTTTTGGAGTGAGGGGAAAGGAAAAGTAGAGAATTACCTCTGTGATGATTTTTATAAAAAGCAGCAATAATTTGAATGGCTATGCAAGTTAATGTTTTTAGATTCTTTTCTTTAGTCTAAGATGAGCCAGAGTTATTCTTTAATAATCTGCTGTGTATGCCTTTGGGGAGTATGGTACCCATGAGTCAGGCCTTTCTGAAATTGTGCAGAGGGATTTTATAATTGAATTAAAATTTAGAAATGCAATAGCTTGTAAAGAGCCTACTCTCCAACCTAGTGTGGTCTCATTCTTCTAGAGACATTTTAGATAAAGCAAAACAATTGTTTAAATATTTTGTATAAAACATGACTGTTTTTCCTCCCCTTTTCCTAGCAGAAATAAAGCTGTCTTATTAGACATTGTGTTGTGTTGTTAGTCTTCAAAACTTTCATTCACTCTTCGTTTATTCATTTTCTTGGGCTCTATGTCCTACAAGCAGCTAGCTGAGCAAAGACTGGTCTGTCAGGAGGACACATCCCCTAATTCAATTGATCATGCTAGAATATATGAAAAGTCTAAACTAAGCAGTTAGAAGTCTAGAAGCACTGGTCTCTGCCACTCATATAACCAACTATAAAATCTACAGTTGAGAAAAAATAATCTTATAGATTATAGGGTTATGGGCAGTCTAAGCTATCAAACTACACATAAACGGGAAGGATGTGCTATTATCCAAAGTATGTGGGCTAACCAACTTTTCAAAAAAATTATGAAATATGTGTTTTGGGCAATCCTTCTCTTGATTTTTTTTCTTTCAGGTTTCTCTAGTTAAAATCTTCCGGGGTCCCTTCTTGCATGCTTAAAGTGGTGATAATAAAGAAATAATAATAATACTGTTGTTAATAATAAATGTAAATAGAAAAGTTAGTTAATCAAGGCAAGAACCTGGCTTAAAATATTTAAGAAACAAAAATATAGCATAAAAGTTATCTTTCCACCCTTATCTGCCATCTTCCAGTTCCCACTCTTCAACTAGAAACTAGTCATCAGAGACCTTTTATGGATACATAAACAAATGCTAGGTACAAGTATTAAGTTATATTATCTTTTTTTTCTACAAGTGGTAACAATACAACACATTTCTGCATTTTTTTTTTAAATTTAAGCACAAATCTTGGGGTATTTTTAACAAAAGTTTCTTAATTCTTTGTTGTAGCTGGCTAGCACTACATACTAAAATAACATAATTCATGAAATTAAGTCCCATAATTAAATTTTTTCAGTCTTTTGCAATATCAAATAAATGATTATGTACACATGTCATTCGACACATTAAAAGAATCTTTACTTTGCAAAGAATGGTCCAGAGGGACAAACAGAAACTGACAGATAACAACAACCCCATCTAGAAGATAGTGGATGCTTACTACCTAGTGTCACATTTCTAAGTGTCTTACAGGTATTAATTCACTCAATCCTAAAGCCATTCCTATAAGGCAGTCACGATTATCATTCCGACTTCACATATTAGGAAACTAATCTGTTTAGTTTAGTGAAACTAAACAAATCCTGGTGGAACCAGAATTGATTTGAGCTGGTTGATTTATCCAGAAGATCCGAAATGATTCTCAGTAGCTGTTTGCCTGGTAGGTATATGAGGATGTCATGTCTGTGCAATGCTGGAACCAGTAAAAGTGGAGTTACTGTTTGACATCCCTCAAATTGTCCTTTACACATGATACCCTGTTACATCTGTGACCCAGGCTGACTCATGTCCATGCTCTGCAATAGAACCCTGAAGAAGGCTCTCTTTCCCTTGATGGAAGCTCAACTTTTGATTAGACTTTGCCCAGGTAGACCACATAGTATAGGCCAGATTGCAGACCAGTGCCTTGTTGCTTGAAAGTGCCCATCTTTGAGAAGGCTTAAATCCATTTCAAGCTTTAATCTCACATATCTTTAGAATTTAAGAAAAATGTTTTAATGGGGAATTATGAATATGAAAATAAAATCTTCGATCAACATAGAAACGTCCTATTTTTAAGATTATTTAAAAAATCTATATAAGCTTGGAGTATAGTTTGGTGCAGTAATTACAAGCACTAGCTTTAGAATCAAATGAATAATACTTTAGTTATGCCACTTACTGATCGAATGACCTTTGTTAAATTGATTAACCCTGCAAATGCTCAGTTTTCTTGATTTTTTGATTTTTATAAACAAAAAAATAGTTTCATAGGTGCTAATATTTTTTCTATTTTCCCCCTTTGTCTTTTATTATTATTATTAATTGACACATAATAGTTGTACATATTTATGGAGTGTAATATGATTTTTGGTACATGCACACAATGTGTAATGATCAATTTGAAAATAGCAACCATAATAATGCCTTCAGGTTTAACATGGTGAATTAATTGAGATAATACATCTAAAGCATTTAGCAAGTATTTGGCAAATGGTAATTATTACCATCTATGCTCTATTAATGATTCTTTGATTATATTCATGTTGTCTTTTCTATTTGCAGCCAATATATGGCTAGGGGAGTGCTGATGGTGACTGTAGGCTTAGAGAGTCCATAGAATTATTTAGAGAGTAGAGTCAGACAAACTTAGATTTGAAGTTACCTGGCTAAGTAGCCCTAGGCAATTTATTTAACATCTCTGTCTCAGTTCCCTTCTTTATAAAAAGGGCATCGAATATGACCAATCCATAGAGTTGTATGAGGATTAAAAATGATGATGATGCCAGTGACGTGTTTATCTGAGGTTCTGGTACCTGGGAAGCACTTTACTCTTATTGTTATTACTATTAGGAGTACAGTGAGAATAGATGAGGTAATTGAAAACTGGAGAAAACAATAGATTCTTTTCATTTAAACAGTAAATAATTTACCAGAGACAACAACAAAATCCAAGTCTATTGATCAGTATTCCATACATTGGACATGCCATTTTTCAGCTCTTCACGGGGACAGTTTAAACAGAAATCTTCAAAAGCAAACTTTCTGAATTTGAAAAATAGGAAATACTAAATTTTTTTCTTTTTTTTTCTTTTTTTTTTTTTCTAAAAATTGGCATAGAGCTAAAAGGAGCCTTGTAGTACGTAGCTCTTTGCTGTCATCTAGCCTGAGACTATGTAGAGAAAGAATACTATTACCTCGCAAACATATAATAGTATGTACTTGATTGCAACTTAATTTTTCAAGTAGCAATAGTTACTGAGAATTTCCTCTAGACCAGGAACTAAGCCACGTTCTGGAAATGCAGAAATGAATATGTGAGCATGTTTTCTAGGTTTACAGTCTGACAGACTATAAATCCATAAAGCACTTTTGCACAGTTATTCAATATTAGCGTTAAGGTGGGCAAGTGGTTTAAGCATTATAGACGGTGTTT
Organism: Saimiri boliviensis; assembly: GCF_048565385.1. Lineage (NCBI taxonomy): Eukaryota > Metazoa > Chordata > Mammalia > Primates > Cebidae > Saimiri > Saimiri boliviensis. Next base: position 70,023,475 of record NC_133455.1, read on the forward strand.
GGCAGAAGAGAAAACTCATGCTCAGAGACATTTACTAGCCTGCAGGCCAAGCAATTAGATAAGAGTAAGTAAATTTTTTGTTGGTGGTTCAGTAACACATTTTCTAGGATAAAGTTAATGGATTATTATGACAATTCTGGATAACCTACTGGTTGAATGACCTTGGTTAGATTAATTGAGCTTGCACAGCCTCAGCTGCTCTGCTAAAATTGCTAAAATGAATTACTACAAATATTAAACAATGCAAAGAAAATGACCAGGGTTAGATACAGATGCACAGTAGCGAGGGAGAGAGTTGATTATAAAATCAAAGAAATTCAGTCATAGCTGTCAAAATATACATAACAATAAAGATGTTTGCTCAATGCCTTACATGTAAGTGAATTCAGTTACTAAATGTGAGCAAGAAAATTATAGAAACCAATAGCTAAAAACTCAGGGGAAGAGAAAATTTCTGTTTATTGAGCATCCTTGCCATGTACAAGTCATCAAGGTAAGTTCACCATATTGAATCAGTCTTCAAAACAAGCCATTGAAGTAGGTTCCAGATGTAGTAGAAACCTACATAGAAATGTGTAAATAAATATGAGAACATGGAAAGTCATATAAATCTCAGAAGTGTCTGAGCTTCTATTTTCTCATCTATAGAGTGAGATGATTGTGTCATTAAGACACCTGGAATTTCTCTCATTTTAATATTTTAAAATTAAAATTTTAATTTTAAATTTAATGGACATGAGAAGCTAATGTCCACTCACCCTCTGACAGAGAAGCAAATACACACATTTTCGGAAATCGTAAGTGATTAAGCAAAAGCTGAAAGACAAAGCAAGAATGGACTACAAAACATTAAAATCAATGTGGTATTTGGATGCCTTGTGTGGTTTTCTTGCTAGTCGGCTATCTTAAAGAACTGGGGTGATTTCAGTGTGTTATCAATTTAGAAGACAGTTTTCTAGGCAATGATCTTATTCTCTAGAGACAACTACTCCAATACGTTTAGCAATTAAAAGGCCTAAATCTACGTTGAGATAGAATAACTTTACTTTAAATCAAACCGAGAAATTCTACGATTCCTAGAATTGTACAATTGCCTTTTTTCCTTCTTCAGTGGGAAATAATAGGAAGATGTTGACTATATTGTTTAGTTGATTATAAATACAGTACGTTCTCAGTTATCCATATGAATAATCTCTGTTGAAGATTAAGGAAGGAAAATATTTTATATAAAGTTTGTTTCTCCACGTCAGCTGACATGTTTCTAATTTTTGTATTTTTTGTGTGTGTAGACACACATATTAATATACGCATATTTAAAAAAATATATGAGGCACATATATGTATGTTTATCTATATATATCCATACGTATATATATTTAAAGACATGTATATTTGAATGCATACATTTCAGTACATGTTGAATACATACAGGCATGCATGTGTGTATATAATTTGACATATATATTTGAACGCACTCCAAAGTCAAATGGAAACACTTTTTGGATCATTTAAGTTTTGGCAAATCTACAGGCTGAGTTCTTTCTTTTATTAACCCAGTGTTAATAGCTGAGCTAGAAGGTTAGGTACTGAGAAAGGAGGTGGAGGCAGAGAAGCAGGAAGGAAGTATGCTGGGGGGTCCAGTTTTTTCCATTGGGATGGACCTGGAGGGGCAGCCTGGTAATGGAAAACATTCTCCCTTGATCTAAGCCTGTGCATTCTCTTCCTTTGAGAGCTGGCCTCTGAGCTGAGGCAGATCCAGGGCAGGCGGGCACGTGGCTGGCCCACTGAGGGCCGGGAACAGCCGCAAGCTGCTCGGGGACTTGGAGCAGACTATCCCCTGGCTCCTGCTCAGCCCACTGCTGCCAGCCGGCAGCTTCCCTCCTGCCAGACCCCTGGGCATGCTGATGGGAATGGCACAATTACTTAATCCCTGCCCAGGGAGATCTAGGACACATGCAGACAGATGGAGGACCAGGGGGATTCAGAACTATTTAGTATTGGAGGAGCAAAGGAGGCTGGCCTAGGAGCAATGGGCCAGGCTTGAAAGGTGGTCCTGAAATCTCTTTTCTCCAAGCAGCTCCAAGGCAAGCTGTTTTCTCACCTAAACAGAAGCTCTGGAAGAAAGGATCTAGACCTTCCCGGAACTGCTGGCAAACAATCTGAGAAAGAGCATTGACCCACAATGTCTGGATTTCCACAAACAATAGAGGGTCACAGACAGGTACTGAGAAAAGCAGAACTGGGGAGAGACAGAGCTCCAGAAAAGCCCATATAGAGGGGGCAATACTGAGTTAGAGATACAGAGATTAAAATAGCACATGCATGGAACTAAAGAGTGAAACTGCTATTTCCACATATGTCTCCTCTACTAGTTTATAGTTTATATCCTTTTGCATTCCTTAACGCTCACTTACGCATTCTCACACTCATTGCCAACTGCCCTGGTTCAGGTATTCAGTATCTATCTGTCTAGATTCATGTAATAGTGTTCTTCCAAACCTCCAATCTTTTTGTACTCAGTATCTCTTTCCTTCTACAATTCATCCTGACTGTCTTAAAATAAAGCCATGATCATGTCATTGCTTTGGTCAAAAATCTGCATTGGTTTTCTCATCATTATAAAATGAAGTCCAAACTTTCCAAACTAATATTTAACCTGCCTCATCACAACTGGTCTTGGTCTACCTTTCCAGGTATATGTATACCACACATTCTTCTCTCACTTTCCTCGGAAGCAACCCATCCCACTTATCTACTCTGTTTCACCACTCTACACACACTTTTTTGTTGCCCACCTGGATTACTGTTCCTCTAATCAATATGAAATTGTCCCTTACCTTTGCTCCTGGGAACACCTTTCCCTGGAGTACTCTCTCCTCCATCTTCACTTACTGAAGCTGCGTCGATCCTTCAGGGCCTAGCAAAAGTCTTTCTTGATAAAGCCTTTACAGATTATCCCTGTAATAATGATTGTCTTCTTCTTCTTTTCCAGTTTAGAGAGTTATGACAATTGACTCTAAGAGTGAAGCTGCAGGAGGCTGAGGCAGGAGAATTGCCTGAACCCAGGAGGCGGAGGTTGTGGTGAGCCGAGATCGCGCCATTGCACTCCAGCCTGGGTAACAAGAGTGAAACTCCGTCTCAAAAAAAAAAAAAAAAAAAAAAAAAAAAAGAGTGAAGCTGCTATTTCCACATTTAGTGAAGCTGCTATTTTTCCTTTCCTAGTTTATAAGCTCATTGAGAGGAGAGGCTGTTTCATCCGCTTGTTATATTGACAACTCTCAGTGCAATCTTGTGCATACAATAAGGAAGAGATAAAATTTGGGGATGGATGGGCACATAATCATGTGCTAGCATTGTGATGTTAACTTTACATTCTAACAATCTTATGTAACTTTAGGAGAAAGTGTTTTCTTTTCTGCCTTAGAGAAGATCACAAGGAGGTTGAGACAATATCCAGTGTTCATGAGTTTTGTCTACCCAATGTCCACTAAACTACTGACTATATTATTAAGAATAACTTGGCTTAAAAGAAAGTTTTTTACTTAGAGAAAGCCAAAGTGGCCAGTTGAAATAATAGAGAATAAAACACAGAGATGAAAACTATTAAATAATCAGAATTTCGGAAATGAAACCAGAGAAACAAAAATAAGCCAACATCAAGGCTGAGTGAGATTTAGAGGGAGGAGGAGAGCAGGAAGCCACAAGAGGAAGTTTGAAAGAAGAACAGAATCAAGGCAAGATAAAAGATTGTGGGTGCAAATTCTTCAGTGAGATATCTCAAGCATTTCTAGGTGTTGTCCCAGAGTGCCAAGGGCTTCCATGAAAGTAGGTGGAAGGTGAGGGAATCCCTACCAGGGAATAGGAAGGTGTTGCCTCTGTGTTTCTCTGGTGGGAGCCATGTGTCTTGATTCCTGTTATGCCACAAACCCTGGACACCATGATTCTCACCATGAAGCTTCCTTGAGAACAGTCCTTATCTATCTTCAGAGCAGCCAAAAATCACTATCACTCATTTTGGAGAAGAACAAAAATGACCAGTTTCCTAAGTTTTCTTATTCATGGAAGACTTATTTTGCAACATGAAAGTTTCCTTTTGGTTACCGATGCGTCTTTCTTTAGTGAGAAGGTAGAGCAAACACAACATTATTTAGGGCTGGTGAATCCAACAAATTCGGTGTGAATGCTAGGTTTGCCACATACTGTCATTGACTTCGGGTGAGTTTCACAAACTAGAACTTAAAAATATGTAACTGCAAAATGATGAGAATAATATCTTGCAGGGTTTTAAAACACTAAATATAATTGACATAATACATGTGGCATGAGTCTGGCGCCTTATTAGTGTTTAATAATCGGCAATCATCTTTTTCTTCTTCTACTTCATTGTCATTAACATCATGATTCTCTTCTAAGTGGGTGAGATCTCCATCACACTGGTCTGGTGGAAACAGAGATTAATGCAGAGGTGGACTATTGAGAAAAGGTGACCCATGGGGGTAGAAGCAGTATTGAATAATGATTAAAACCATCATAAGGAATTACTGGGTTGCAGTCTGGAGTGTGTGACTCAGCTGGAGTCTGAGTAAAAGGTCCCTAAGCAGAAGCATCAGGGACAGACAGGGGGCAGCTGATACTGTGCCTACAGTTGGCACAGTCCAACAAGATATTCAAGGATAAACAGGAAAAAAAATCAGTCCTGAGAGAGAGCACCGCTGAACCATGTTGCCCTGTTTCTGAGCAGCAGCTGCAAGCAGGGCTAGCAGCTGCAGCTGTTCTTAGAAGCCTGGATTCCCAGGGAAAGTGGGCATCAGGCAAAGCAAAAGGGAGGGAGAAGCAAGCACAGGGTAATACCTTGTGTTCCCAGGACGGGAGATTCCACTGCACAGAAGTAAGGGAACTGGGCAAAGAGGGAGTTGTGTGGGATGACAATGACTGGGCATTCTGAATGTGAAATGATGCTGATTACTGAAAGCAAGCTGATGGATCTATAGAAAGAGCTAGACTAGGGATCAGGACCTTTCTAGCCATTTATATCTTTACAGTCCTACATAAATATGAACCAATAATTGCTAACACAAAGTGAGTGCCAAGCAAGTACAGGAAACATTCTTAATCTTTTACATGTGTGACACTGTGTAATTCTTACTACAACGTTATAACACCTGAGGTACACAGGGGTAAAGGAATTCCACCAGGCTGTATAACCAGCAAGAGTCAGAGCTGAGCCATGACCCCAGAAGTGTGGCTTCTAAGCTTGCATTTTAATCTGTCACTCTCACCAGATCTGACCAATAGAGCTTTCTGCAATGATGGAAATGTTCTATAATATTGAGCACTTGAAATTTGGCTAGTGCAAGGGAGAACTAAATTTTACATTTTATTTAATTATAATTAATTTAAATTGAAGTAGCTGTATGTAACTCGGGACTATGCAATGCACAGCACAGCTTTATATTGTCTCTCTAAAAAGATGGATCTCTTGATCTCTATGAACCTCAGTTACCAATTTATTTTCTATCTGAAAATTGTGGGATGGTACTCAGGGATGGGAACTATGTGAAATGATTCCCACTAACTTATCTTTACCTGCTCATATAGATACCATGATTCAAGCATGACTCGCTTTACTACGGAACCTAGACATTCCTCAGAATCTATCATAATAGAGGACTCTAGGCAGTTGCTGTTAAGAACTTAGACTCTTCCCTTGAAAAGAAAGCAATATCCATCTCTGAGCACTAGGTGGAAATTTCCCAGGAATGGCTAGGCTGAGGCATCAGAGGGAAGGGGCTGCCTGAGAGAAGTGTCTCACTCAGCCCTCACATCCCAGCAGCACTGCCTTTGCTTCCCCTCAGACAGTTGTACCCTCATCAAGTCGCTCTTCTCCCACACAGTACCTCTCCCGCTCCTCAAGTCTAAATCTGGGAAGACTCACCTTTGCTGCATACTTAAGTTTTTAATTGGCTTTCTCCAAAGTACGAATCCAAATTATTGCTGCTGCACTGATTGTCTATTTTTCTCTTCAGTGGACGTGAATCAACACAAAGGAACACTTTTTTTTTCCCTCTAAACTTATCCCTGAAGAAGTTCTCTACAAAGACCTATCCTGGAAACAGTATTTTCCTGCAAACACACAGGAAGCAATGTTCTCCATACAATTCTCAAAGTTGAATTATTATTTTGAGCCTTAAGATCCCCTGAATAACTCATCATTGACATCAGCCTAAGCCTCTGGAGGCTCCAGGGCCTTATTGGACAAGCATTTTTTTAGTTGATTCCTAACTGACTTATTCTCTCTGTTTGGAATGTCCTCCTCCCAGCTCCCCTGTCCTCCCTTGCCTTTTTGCCTGTCAAACTTCTTAAATTTCAAAATCCAGCTCAAATGTCACTTGCCCTGGGAAGCCTGTTTGATTCTGCTCCCAAAACACACATCTCCTAGGCTGGGTGAGGCTCTCCTACTTTGTAATAACTCCTTTTCTCAACCACTAAGCATTTTGCTCACACCTCTACCAGAAGAGCATTTAACTAATTCTGCTGCAATACCCGTTTCTAAATCTGTCTCCCTGAAAGCTCTTAGGTCATCAATAGCAGAAAGATAAATGACGGATTGCTGTCCCTGCTACCTTGCAGAGCTTGATATATGGCAAGAGTTAAATAAATATTCATTGAATGGACAGAAGAATAAATGAGTGAGCTAGACAAGATCAGACTCGCGTGGCACTGCAGATCAGTGTTACTGACAGACCAAACCCAAGGTCAGGAACAAAAGAGCCTGTTCCCTGGCCAACCTGACCTTTTCTGCTCTGAACAGAATAATCAAGGATAGACTCTCTCCTCCTCACTCCCTGACACCCCATAAAAATCCAGCCATTCTAATTTTATCCTCAGATTTTCCTCCCCCCTCACCAAATCCTGCACTGTTCCAAAACACTTGGCTTCTCTCTTCCTCTGTCCCAATTGTTCTTCTTTCTATAGCATCGGAATCTCATTGTCCTCCCTGCCCTATTCCCTCCTGACCTCTCAACCACCCATTGTAAGATGTCAGGAGGACCCGGCTGACAGCTGGGCCCCAGCAGGGCAGGCCTGGCATCCCCAGGGCATCCCTGGCAGGTGCTGGAATACTCAACAGCCGGGCTTGTTATCACCACCCTCCTCTCTCTTTCCATAGGTTTCCTGTCCCCTCCCTCAAGCTCCAACTCCCCTTCTCAGGGGCTGTTAGGGACGGTATGAGCAGCACGGCTGGCTGCAAGCATTACCAGAGGAAACAGTCTGATCTTTTCTCTGGACTATTTGCGCTCCTATGCTTATCTCTTCTCAGATGGACCTTCTGTGTGCTATTGGCCTGTGAGTCCCCGAGAGCAGTATACTCTGCCAAATTCCAACTCAGAAGTTCTGCTGTTACCTCTCTCTGCAAAATTCTCACTACCACAGCATTTGAGTCCTTCAAATGTTGATCAAATCATTGAAATCTCTGCTCTACAAGATAGCCTTTCTGAATTCCAGCGTCTCCACTTTCTATGGCCCTTTCTGAACCCTGAGTACGTCTCTGCTAGGGCATGGATCCCACCATTCTCTCATGACAGTTGGTATGTGGAATAGTGACCAACAAACTAGTTCAGTGCTTGACACATAAGAACTAAATACTGTACATTAACTATGTACAGTAATTCTCAGGAAGTTTACCCTTCCTTATAATTTCATTTAGTTTGATTCTTTTAATAATCCATTACAGGGATCTTATTCCCATTTTACAGATTGGGAAACTGAGATGCTGTGTTATTATATGCCCAGAGTCACACAGCCAACAGGTGGCAGAGTCAAGACTTGATCTTTAAGGTTTTACATCACCTGATCTTCCTATTAAAGTTTACCAAACATTTAATTAAATTTCATTAATTGAATTGCTAAATTTAAAGACAACACAGATATCAGCGACACAGACTGAATTTGAGCATATAGTTTAGATATTAAGAAGGGCTTCCTAATTGTAAGAGGGAAAACTGTTTATCTCCTTACTAAATTCTGAGAAAGGAATAGGAAATTCCTAATATTATGGGGATGGATTAAGTAGTGACCTAAGACAGAGGGATGGATAAAAATATTTTTAAAAATTCTTTCACTTCTCATTTGAACCCTTCACAGACATGCTTTCTCCTCACCTCCAGTGAATTAATAGCCATGGCAAGTAATAAGTGATCCTCATACTTAGGGAAGTAACTTCTCCATGAAATGGAAAGTTCATGTACTTCCTTTTGTTCCACCCTTACCCAACCCTGTACATCCTGCACACTGAAGCCCATGAGCCTTCTTATTTGGCAAAGTGATACTTGCTAAAACACATTTAATCCCTGAAAGAAGTCTGGTTTATTTATAAGCTATTTCCTCCAAGCCTCCTCCAGGCACTAATGTGTCTGAATGAGACCACCAGTCAGAATTCAATTCTAGACTTGACTTCATTCTCTTTGCTCCTTATTTGATGCTACTAGGTCCTGGACACTTCATTGGGGTGTGAAAGATGTGGGAAAATGAAGTGCAGTGAACATGTTACTCTCTTCTACTGGAAATGAAGAAGATAGGAAACTGATCATGTCGATTATTTTCTAGGGCCCAGCAGAGAGGATTGAGGGGTCTTAGTCCTTCCTGAATATTCATGTGGGCTTACAGAGGCAGCCAAGCAACTAATTGGGTAACTCCTCAATAATTTGTCCTCTGAGGAAGGCTGCTGCCTCACTTGGGGCTCTCAGAATCGAATATTCACCTTCCAGTCTCTGATCTGAATTGTACCCAGAGGTGAGAAATAGACAACTTATTGATTCCCTGGGGCAAGAGAATAGATTTTTTGTAAAGATGGATAACAGCTGGAAACTAGCGATTCTGGGCACAAGGAAACATATTTCTTTATTCCCAACTAAGGGCTGCTTCTCCTGCCCTTGCCTCATTGCGACCCTTAGGCCCTCCTCCTAATACTTCCCATTTCTACTCCAGTGTAGCGCAGTTAAATGTGGTTTTGTAAACCAAGTTATAGTTTAATGAGTAACATTTAATTTACCATTTGAATGACTTCTGTGTTGGAAAATTTAAATGCAGCCTTTCCACAGCAAATCCTCCTCCAAATTTTCTCTCTCTGTCTCTTAAAAGAGGGATTATAGTTTTCTTTTAGAAAGAATAATTCTTTGCCTTTAAAGAATTATTAAGCCTGTCTTAGAATGGGTCAGACCTATATATCTATGATTTTTCCTGATACAGCTCTCCAATTTTATCTATTCCATTAACAACAATTAATGATATTGGTTGTATAGACATCATTTTCCTATGCCTCAATTACCATATCTAGAAAAGAAGAAGGGAGAAATGAATCTCTGTTTTTCTATGCCTAATAAAACTAATCCAATAATAATTGTGCATATTTCTAGAGAAATGCAAGGTGGCATTAAAACTGATTTGGAGCACAAGATTGTAAGAATCCATCAATGGTATATAGATTAAACTTTATCTTTTTAACCGGTTTTCCTGAAGCAAAAAGCCCACTGGCATCCTCTTGCCTTGAGGATTAGAACGCACACCCCCAAGCTCCAGCTTTACGGCTTCAATTGCTTTAAGCAAGTCACCTTCTGCTCAGCTCTCCTCTAGAAAATCAGGACATTGACTTGAATGGCATCCACTAAAATAGAGCTTAATTGGTAATATTGAGACTTGTGCTATACAATTCTTTTTGTTAAAAGAAAGTTTAGAAGAAAGAAAAATGGATGTATTCTTGAAGAATAGCATAGACAGATTTAGCTAGTTGGTCATCCCTTCCATCAGCCTGTACCTTCTCCCATTCATCTCCCTAGCTTCTACAGACGGAGCCCTGCAGAGTAGTTTGAAAATCACTGTTGTGGACTCTAAAGGACTTAGATCTGCCTTCCTGGTTTTAAGAAAGTGGTGCATACTATAAAATAAAAATGTATGAGTCTGTACTGATGTAAATAATTGAATAAAAAATAAATGGGAGCAAATAGACAATATATTATGCAGAATAATTTTAAATACATTATGTAGATACTCTGTCCTCAAGGAGGTAGAGCATAACTTTCTACTCCTTAAGTGTAAACTGTGCGTAGTGACTTCCTTTGAAAGACTACATTGTGAAAAGGGTACGGAGTGTGACTTTACAGTAAGGAAACCTGACAAATGCTACCTCAGCCAGGTAATCAAGGTTAATATTTGTAGTGATAAGTCATGACAAGTCATCCTATCAACATTTCCTTGATGTAATGAAAATGACGCTTTGCCTCTGCAATCTTCCTACAAAAAATAAAACTCTGATCTAATAATAAGGTAACTATCAGACAGATTGCTATTAAGGGACATCCTACAAAATACCTGAACAGTACTCTGCAAAACTGTCAAGATCATCAAAATCAAGGGAAGTCTGAGATGCCATTGTAGCCAGGGAGCTTAAGGAGACGTGATGCCTAAATATAAAGTGGTATCCTGGATGGGATTTTGAAATAGAAAAAGGAAAATAGATTAAAAAGTAAGGAAATCAGTGTAGACGTTAGCTAATAATAATGCATGAATATTGGTTCATTATTTATAACAAATAAACCACACCAGCATAAGATGTTAATAAAAGGGGAAACTTGGTGAAGGGTATAGAGGATATATCCATACTATTTTCACAATTTTTCTGCAGATCTAAAGCTGTTGTAAAATTCAAAATACTTTAACAAAATTAAAAAGGAAAGTAGAGAATTAAGTTTATGAGAATACAGAGAATAGTCTGCTGAGGAGACAAAAGCAGTAGGCATAGCATTTCTGAGGTTATTGGAGGAGAGTGACCTGCCCTGCTGCGTCTCCATGGGAGATGGTGCAAGAAAAGATGCCCTTCAATTACAGGAGAAGGATTGAAGTCAGGGGCGAGAAATCACTTTCCAGCTTCAGATAGCTTGACTTTAAGACCTCTCTCCAGGGGAGGGATTACTGTCTACATATGAATGGGATCAGGGGAAGGATGGGATTACAACTGCACGGGGCAGGCAAGGATGATCTTTATTTTGGGGATGGACAGCTAGTTCGATCAGGAAAAATGTCGGAGGTTCAAAGAAAATATTGTGGTACAATCGTGGCCGGTTCCCAGCTGCCCCTCTGCTCCCATACAGCCTGGTCACCTACATCAATAATATTATTGACCTCTAGCAAGAGACAGCATATAACTATCCACGTTAATTAATATGTAGTAACTAAAAGCATTCCCAGTTATCTGTGTGGTGTTTGGCATCTACTAGGTGTTCAATTAATATTTGTTGGATGAATAAATCAATTTAAAGGATAATTTTTATTCACACTTAAATGAACTTCTCATTGATGCAATACTTTCTCTCTTTCTATTTATTTTATCCTCATAACAACTCTGAAAGATAGGCTGTGGGTATAAACACTGAAACCTCAGTGCTCAGCCCTGAGCGCTGCCTGATGCACATCCAGCTTCTTTCTTCCCGGGGTGACAGAGTTTGGTGTATGAGCTGATCGAATCAATATACATTGCACTGCTAAAGCGTCCTCATGTTTTGTCCCTTTGCAAAGGCTTCCTTTTTCTAGGACATATGGGAAATGAGGGTAGAGGGGATTACCTCATAACCCTCTCTAATCATCCTCCTGGCAATTGTTCCTCAGGATTATGTGCTCATCCCAGCTCATCCCAGTCTGTAGTCCAGCATTGTCTTTACTCCATTCAGGCTGCTGTGACAAGACAGCTTAGACTGCATCAGTTATAAAATGCAGAAATTTATTGATCACTGTTCTGGAGGCTTGGAAGTTCAAGACTAAGGTGCCAGTAGATTCAGTGTCTTGTGAGGATTCCCTCTCTGCTTCAGAGTTGGGCCTTCTAGCTGTGTCCTCACATGTTGGGAAGAGCAAAAAGGCTTCCTCAATTCTCTTTTATAAGGGCACTAATCCCATTCATGTCTGCAAAGCCCTGATGACCTAATTACCTCCTATAAGCCACATGTCTTAATACTATTGCATTGAGTGGTAAGTTACAACATAAGCACTTTGGGGGCACACAAGCATTTAGACCATCCCAGGAACAGCTCTCACTTCATAGCTCATGGCTTAGGACCCATGGACACTACCAGGTGCTGCTCCTGTGAGTCGACATGGGAGAGACCACAGAGCGACACAGGCCACACCTTTACTCTTGCATAACTTCCTCCTAAGGTCTCCTCCTAAAGAGTTAAGATACATTAGGAGAAATGTAACATTAAAGGAAGAGACATTAAAATTGTCCACTGAAAATGAGTGCTCTCATAGGCCACAGGAAAAGTATTCCAAATTCCTTACTTCACTAAACTCCCCCTTTTTTCATAATTAAAATGTTTTTAAAAAATTTATTTCCACAGGTTTTGGGGGGAACAGGTGATATTTGGTTACATGAGTAAGTTATTTAGTGATGATTTGTGAGATTTTGGTGTACCCATCCCCCGAGCAGTATACACTGAACTCAATTCATGGTCTTTTATCCCTTACCCTCTTCCCATTCTTTCCCCTGGAGTCTCAAAAGTCCTTGTGTCATTCTTATTATGAGGCAAATTATTTTCTTACTGCAGCTTTATGCATGTCCTCTTCCTACCAACATGGGCTGGTCTCAATCTAGGATCCATCTTCTTCACCTGAAAGTGTACCTTTCCAACTCGTATTTTATCAAATGTAGAATAATACCCTAAGGTCTCCAGTAAGTGAATTCCTGGAGATTTTTTTTTATAGTATTCTGGGTGGACACCAGCGCTCCAAAGCAAGAATCCTTAAAACTCTTTCTAGCAGTCTGTGTTATGTACACATTTTAATTATTCCCATAGTCAGCAGTTAATTATCGGATAAGTACTATACCAAATAAATCATATGTGTACACATATATCACACCCAGACATAAAATTCATAAGACAAATGAGAATTCTAAAAAAGAATAGAGCCTAGTATCATAAGAAGGATACTACATGTATCTTCTGTTTTGAACTACGTGTTTCTCTCTCTTCACACAGAAACAGGCCCAATTCTGTACCTTTTTCCTACTAACGCTACTTCAGCTTCAGGGAAAACCAATACAGCTTGTGATGGTCCAATTAAGTACTTAGACATGAGCCACCATCCTTCTGCTTGGAGGGCTAGGGGCTGGGGGAATGAGGAGGAGGGTCTGGAGCGTCATTCTTCCTCTTAGGCATGATTGGCGAAAAGAATATTGCCGTGTGCCTTTGAATTGTCCTTCCTTTTGTTCTGTGTGATCTTGGGAAAATTCACTCAATATATCTGGGTTTTAGTTTCCTATTTGTAAAATAATGATAACAACAAACTTTCCTACAGAGTGCCGAAAAGTCAGAATTAAAAGGGATTACGTGTTTAGACGAACAGGTAACAGGGACACAGTGGACACAGTAAGTGTTCTCCCTTCTCACATTCTTGCTTCTCCTTCCTTTCTCTTCCACTGGTTGAGATCTTCTGAGAAAGAAGGACTAGTTAGGTTAGGTAGAGCATTGTGGACAAGTGAGACATGCATATTCTGCTAGAGTTTTGTAAATTCCCTGTTAGTACTGAAGGATTTCAATAATTTTTCAGAATTAGGGTTAGCTGAAGAACTCTCATTTTTTATCCTTGTGTCTTTGTATCATTTACTCTGTTCCTGGGCATAATCTTTAATTCAAATAATATTCTCTCTTCTATGCTTGGTCCATATTCCTGAGGCAGAAGAAATATCTAGAAGCTATTCTGTTCCCAGTTAACTGTATCATCTCATAATGGTTTTCAATCTTGATGGGAGACATGAAGAAAACCCACTAAATTTGGTGTATTATATTCTAATATAAATGACTTCCAAAATTTACACTAATGCATCTAGTCCTCCAAAGTTTATATATAATAAGTTGAGTTTAAATCCCGTGGATTGGTCTCTGACTCTTAGATCCTGAATGGAATCACTATAGGTAAGGAAATGGCACTGGGAAAGGAGAAAGGTGACTGCTTTCCCTGGCCTGGGCAAATGGAGGGAGAAAGGCAATCCTTGCTTAATGTCATGCCTTGATGCACTGCTTTCTGGAGAATTTACCACTGAGTCACTTGGCAGAACTTTTATAGTTTATCAGACATGACAAATTACTCTTTATCCACATTTGTCAGGGGAAAAAATACCCCAGAAACTTACGAGAATGCATTTTGGTAAGGAGGAGAAAAACAAGTTTCTTATGAAAGGCCTACAGTTTGCATTTCCCCCTCAAAGCCAACATAAACCCTTTTTCCCCTCACTGCTTTAACAAGGATAGATCTCAGCCTTCAGATAGATTCCAAAACTCTTAATTCTATAGGTGTGTGTGCATATGAGAGAGTTTTTGCGTGTGCATGTGTGTGTTTCTCCCTTAAGCATATGCCAAAGCTTACTCTTTGTTGATATATTTAGCCATGCCATCGACTGAGTGTCATAGATTTTAGGAATACAAAAATAATTACCAGTTTCCTGAAGCTAATGAACCATAATCCCCTCCCTGGCCCAATTCTTCATCTTTAATTCCAATAATCAAAATGCTTGAAACATGATAAGTCTTCATCAAATCTTTGTTGCCAGGATGATCAAAAAGATAGCTGACCTAGGTCTAAACATCACATCCTCCACAATTCTACCCAGTATCAGGAAGGAAAGCAGGTGTAGGTGGTGAATGTGCTTTTCTTGTGTGTCACTCTTTTGTTTCTCTCTTTTAATTAGTTAAAAGAAAATCCAGGAGGCCACCTAGCAGAGTTCCTTTTGTGCAGGATTGACTGGAATTGAGTGATTGGTGCACCACCCGCCCCCCACCATCAGATGAAAGCAAGACTAGTAACATGAATACTTTGTATTTTTAACTCCATATCACCTGAGGCAGCCTCCTATGATTGGGAATAAGGGAAATGGGAATGACTACTGGGTAGGCAACCGATAATGTCAGCCAGAGTCATGTTAATCAAAGCTTGCAATGACCTCAAAGTTTATAAAGTATTGTAAATTATTCATTTTTTTTCTAGAGAATATTTTTTCTTACTCGGGAATTGTTCTACACATAACTTTTAATGAACTGTATTAATCTGATCCATCACTGTTTGAATTATGCAGACCTTTCTGTTATGAAAATAAGAAATCCTCAAAGTTCTATCTGTATTTATTTTCTTTAAAGTCTGGTCAAGTAAAACAAAAAGTGGCTGTCGTGGATTTAAATCCCAATACATTGGATATTTTCAGTAGCTGCACTGAGAAACATACTGAATAAGAAAGAAAACAGGAACTGTTAGCTGCCTCATCTATTTTTCAACATTGTTACAGAATAAAGTCAAGCTCATTATCTATAGATGGCAGATTTTTCTTTTACTGAAAAGCACGGCAATGTTTTTTCATCTCAAAAAATTTCTTAAATATTATAAAGGTTCCCAGGCTTTTTGGCACCAGGGACTGGTTCGGTGGAAGGTGAAAGACAATTTTTCCATGCGGGGTGGAGAATGGGGGTTAAGGCGTTTGAGGTAGTCATTAATGCTTGTAGGGAGCGTGCAATCTAGATCCCTCACATGTGCAGTTCATAATAGGGTTCGGGGTAGTATGACAATCTAATGCGGCTGCTGGTCTGACAGGAGGCGGAGCTCAGGCGGTAAAGCTTAAGTGCCCACTGCTCACCTCCTGCTGTGCGACCCAGCTCCCAAATGGCCAGGAACTGGTACTGGTCCATGGCCCAGGTGTTGGAGACCCATATTATGAAGAGCAAGCACATCATCAGATTTTCATCTTTATTTGGCACTATTGTTTCAAGAGGCTTAAGTTCATTTAACACAATTCAGTGCTCTCTAATCATCTTTTCTCCTCATATGAGCTCGAAGTTCACCTTCAAAATATTTATCTTCCTGTATTTTCCAGACTGCTTTCTGTAGTGGGTCAGTCAGAAGTGGAATTCTGCCTTCTCTCTGCTACTTGTTAGAATAACTACATCTTCACCAACCAGCACCTAAGTCTTCCTTATTTATCTTCTTTCATTATAATCTTCTTGGCTTATAATCAGCCCCTTTTCTTTCTGGACAATATGTATGGCCATAGTATTCTTTTGTGGACAAATTTGGATATAGGATCCTTATTCCAAACATCATGCTTGTCTTTTTAACTTGAGATTTTTCAAAGGTTCCTTATTGTCATATTTTTTCTTTGTGAACCTGGAGAAGTGGAATTGGGATTTGTACCCTTAGAGTGAAATTCTGGTTCTGATACACGGTAGGTTTATAATCCTTATTGAATCACTGATCTTATCTGACTATCTGTCTATGTTTATTAATTTGCTTTTTCATTGGCACTAAAATGATTTCAAGTTTTAAAGCCTTCTGTACAACTTGTGGCCATCTGAGGACTAGAATATAATGTTATTTTAAATAATTCAAAAGAGAAATGTGTAATATAAAAATTATTTATAACTCAATGCCCACTGCAGATAACTAGTATGCAAGGGGGGGGGTGTGCGTTTAATTAAAAGGGAAGCAGACTACATATGATGGTCTGATATTTAAGGAAACTTCAAATTTATTTTCTGTTTGTAGTGATGGTTTCAATGTTCCTTTTTTTGTGGGAGGAGGGGTCATTTTGTCCTATGCATACAAACAGCCAATTTTCTTCTCTTACTCACTGTCAGTAATTATTTTCCCTTAACATTTGCTAGTTTACCTAGTTTAGGATTGCTGACTCAATCCTGGGTAGAGTATCTGGGCACTCTGACTGGTGGTCAGCTTGGCTGTATTTGGCACTACTGTTTTGAGAGGCTTAAGTTCATTTAACACAATTCAGTGCTCTCTGATCATCTTTTCTCCTCATATGAGTTTCTCTCTCTCCTACTCACTGTTAGTCTTTTTAACTTGAGTTGTTGTTTTTTGTTGTTGTTGTTGTTGTTGTTTTTGAGATGGAGTTTTGCCCTGTCGCCAGGCGCCAGGCTGGAGTGCAGTGGTGTGATCTTGGGTCACTGCAACCTCCACCTCCCTGGTTCAAGCAATTCTCCTGCTTCAGCCTCCCGAGTGGCTGGGACTACAGGCGCATGCCACCACCCCAGCTAATTTTTGCATTTTTAGTAGAGACGGGGTTTCGCCATGTTGGCCAGGGTGGTCACGATCTCTTGACCTTGTGATCCGCCCTCCTCTGCCTCCCAAAGTGCTCGGATTACAGGCATGAGCCACCGAGCCCGGCCTAACTTGAGATTTTTCAAAAGATCCCTATTGTCATACTGTTACTTTGTAAACCTGGGGAAGTGGAATTGGGATTTGCACCAAGCTTGGCTTGGTCTCCAGCATCCTTGGCCCTGCCTAAGATTTCCATTCCGCATTTCCGTCCTTCTGTGGACAAGCCACTGCCTCACAGTTGCAGTATGATGATATCCTTCAAGAAATAATACTCTATTTCCCAACCCCAATTGGAATTTCCCCGTGAGGGAACATGGGGAAGATATAATATCTTCTTAAGTTGTTTAGGATCAGGGAACACTTTAGGGGTGAAGAAACAGAGAATTTAGGTAATTCATTAAAGGTCATAGATCTTATGAGCGGGAGAGCTGGGTCTACACTGTAAGTTCTAGGACGGTTCTCATGCTGGCACTGCTGAGCTTGCATATCTGTGGGCATCCAGGTGAAAAGGCAGAGGTGGCAGGAGATATACCACAGTTCCTGATAGGAGCCTATATGCCAGGCATCCTCTCCCTCGTTCGCCTTTGTCTCTTTTGTTCATATCCTTTGACCAGTATGTTTAACTCAGTAACCTCAATGTGAGCTTGGGTAAAAAACAAAACAAAACAAAACAAAAGTGGGTTAGCTAAGTCCTCTGACAAACAGAAAGTGCTATACAAGATATAAACGTGACTGGATGTAAGAGGTGTCAGGTGTGACTGCTGTCATTGTGAAGCCATGACTCACTCTGTGCTGCATATGTCGAAGCAGGCAGTCCCAGACTTGTTTGTGTGAATGTTTTCTGCTAATTAACTGCATTCGGGCAGACGACCTAATAACTTCAGCAAACTGGGGCAGGGAGGTGGTGCACAGAGGGTGGTCACTTCTGTGAGATCAACTTTGGAGCAGTGCCATGGGATCTCAGACCTGAGAACTCTTGGGTTTCAATCCCAACCCTTTACTGGTTGTATGACCTTCAGCAACTTATTTAACATTTCAAGGACTCACTTTTCTCATTTGTAAAATAGATATAATAATAGTACCTTCTTCAAAATCTACTATGATGATTGAGTGAACTAACGTGTAACAGATAGTTGACTGCATCATTGCTATGGCTTACAGTGGTGGCGAGCAAGTTAAAGGAGAACTTCTGCTGATTCCACTGGAGTGTTAGAAACTGATTATAATTGCCTTTATTTTACATGTGATGGAGCCAAGGCCCAGAAAGGGGATGTGATTTTTCCAAATTTATTCTGATAATTAATAATGACATTAGCTCAATGCATTTTTTGTTTGTTTCTTAGCTCCTTCTTTTATGTAAACTACAATCAGTCTACTCTGATTCTCTGGAGAGTATCTTCATTACCTTCCGAAGAAGGCTGGTCAATCCTTCGAAGTGGGGCTTATAAAATTAGGGACTTCTGTTCTAGCCACAGCAGCCATCTCTGACTGAGTTCTACTAACTAGTAAAACTTTCCCACCCTGCCCCTGAGTGTCTCATCTTTTCTTGAGTTTAGGTAAGACATTACTTATTTTTTTTCATAAAGCAGTTTATTCAAGGATAAGAGATATTTGAAGAAGATCAGGAGAATCATCTCAGTCTTAGGCCCTTTGTTGATAATAGCCCTACAAACTTTTGCTGCAATCCTATAGCAGAGCTGGAAGGGAACTTATCCAGCTTAGAGATACGAAGAAAGGGGTAACCATCACACAGCAGTGTCAGGGATGAGTTTAGAACCAAATCTCCTGGCTTCTAATGCCTGCGAAGGTCTACCAGAATCTCAGGCTCTCTCCCCTGAGCATCTTTGCCTATATAATGCCCTCGTACAGGCTCACCACTCCCTAGTCTCTGGGATCATGTTTGGTAGCAATCAAGAACAATCATAGACTCCGCATGTGCTTTCCGTAGAGACCATCTGGTTGCTCAACCTTTTCTTCTTTGTGTAGTCTGACTTAATACTTATAACTCCATTTTCTCTTGTCTCCAGTTTTCAAATCTCTCTGGTTTTTTTCACCTACTTTCCTGGTAATACAGATTTTTCTGCTCTGTTCCTCAATAATTAAGTCCTTGTCTGGGACTTCATTTATTTGATACTTACTGTTACTATTGCCAGATTCTTCCAAGGATGTTCATCAGAACTTGGAGCTGCCTGGACACCACTTAATTGTACATCCATAGATTATCTGCTACTCATCCTCTCTCCTGTGCATACTCTGCTTGGACTCAGGAGTGTGTACGTATATACACATCTTGTTTCTTCCATTGTAAAATGAGTGATCATATGAGGTATACCTTGTGTTTGCATTCATCTTCTTACTTATATATCACTAAATTATCAGTCCTGTATGCTTTCCAGGCTCTCTTTGCCCTTCACCTGACCCTACAAGTCCTTCTAGATTCTTAGCCATTTATCCACTAATCTGATATTTCTAAGTTTTTGAATCACATTATAAAATCTCATGCTGTTAAACTGACACAAGAGCAGAAAATCAAACACCGCATGTTCTCACTCATAGGCGGGTGTTGAACAATGAGAACACATGGACACAGGGAGGGGAGCACTACACACTGGGGTCTGTTGGAGGGAAATGGGGGAGGGACGGGGGAGTGGGGAGGTGGGAAGGGATAGCATGGGGAGAAATGACAGATACAGGCGAGCGGACGGAAGGCAGAAAACCACACTGCCATGTGTGTACCTATGCAACAATCTTGCATGTTCTTCACATGTACCCCAAAACCTAAAATGCAATTTTAAAAAAAAATCTCATGCTGTTTTATCTCTTAAATGTAGGAAGCAGAAACCTAGGATATCGATGTAAATTTGGGAGGTAATTTGGGGGAACTTTGTGGTCTAGATTTTCTTTTTTTCACTGCAGACTATGCAATGGTACTTCTTTCAGACTGTCCCAATCCCAAGTTTATTTCTGTGTTTTATTTCATTTTGTTTCTTTTTCTCTTCTTATAATATTTAGTACTCCAAAACATTTGTATTTGTAAGGATTCGTTCTCCTTTTCTGTTTACTTCAAGTAAGTTTAATAGATGCACAGAATTTTTGCACACACAGACATCAAATGAGGCTTTAAAGTACTCCTCCCACATTCTCCTAAAATTAAATTCCTCTTAGTCAACCGGAAACCTAATAGGGGAGGGAAGTTGCATCTTCCAAAGAAACTGGATTGGGGAAATGAGAACAGAAGAATGCATTCTTATATTGCTCTCGGGCTCTGCAGCTCAAACATCATGACTGCAGCCTCAACTAGCAGGTAGAAGAGTAGATGTCAGTATTGTGCTTCCTAGGGACTCCAGCATCCACAGGTTCTGTAGAAGGGTCATATTTACAAACTCATTCATAAAGGAGGGCAACCTCTCCCTGATCCCCAAATCCTGTGCCTATTTTCTGCACAGGACTCCTTCAGCTCATCTTCAGATTTTAGTCTAGTCCCTAAATTTTCTGTGAAGCAAACAACTCGATGTCTCTCTATTCAAGACTGAGTTCAATGTTTTAATTTTTCTGTGTATACGCTCTTTACTCACCTGCTCCTTAGTGAGCAGCTCAGAGTTTGGAACAGTTCTTTGTATACACAGAGCCCTCCATACTTTGAATGTTGTTAATTTTTCTAGATCAATGGAGAGGTTGTTTTAACCCATTTCACGTTTAGTGTCCCTCTTTGAATTAAAGTGAGTTGTGCCTATATTTGTCTCCTTTTCTGCATTGTGAGTACCTGGAAGGCAGGGATGTGTTTTATTTATCATTATTTCTTCATATCTCTGAATCCCTCTGTATCTAGCACAGAGGCTGGTGCAAAGAAGTAATTTGTAATTTCTGAATTCAGTAGCTAGTTGGTTAAGTGGGCTCTTAGGCATTGTCCATGTAGGCTATAAGAAGAAAATTTTGGCTTAACTTTTGAAGAATCTGCCATAAATCATACCTGCCATCACTTTAAGCATACTATATTTTAATAAAAAATAGCCAAGCCAGGACTTAGCTCAATATCTGATGTATAGTAGTTGCTTAATAAATATTTGTTGAATAAGTGAAAAGCATCTGTCATAAATTTGATTTGCTTAACAAATTATATACTCAAAATAAGAGAAATGAAGTTAGCGATAGCGAATGTACTGGGGAAGTTGTCAAAGCAGTAATTGCATTGGATAAACTTAAGCAGGCAAGGAAGACATTGTTCAAGCCTATTACAATAGAGTAGAGAGTCCACACTCAGTCTAATCTCGAGTCCTCTGAAAAAGAGAGTGGGAGGGTTTTTAAGCTCCAGGGTGAGCTAGTGGAAAAATACTAAAAGACATTAGGAGAGTCATCCAAAGGAAAATATAAACTTCTCATATCTTTAAGAAAATAGACAACTTTGCAACTTGAAACAAGCAAGGTGTCCGTTGAAGTAAGACTCCTACCTTCCCACAGAGACTGGGAAATAGCAACACTATCCTCCTTGATGGCTACATTTCAAAGGGATGGCTCCCAGGCCCCTGAGAAAGACATTCCTAGGTTGTAGAACTGGCAAGAGGATTTTATTTTATTTTAATTGTAATTTTTTTAACTTTCCATTTTAAGTTCAGAGGTACAGTGCAGTTTTGTTACACAGGTAAATTTGTGTCTTGGGGCTTTGTTATACAGATTATTTCCTCACCCAGGTATTAAGCTTAGCCATTAGTTCTTTTTTCTGATCCTCTCCCTCCTCCACCCTCCAATAGGCCCCAGGGTATGTAGTTCCACTCTGTGTGTCCATGTGTTCTCATCATTTAGCTCCCACTTATAGGTGGGAATAGGTGGTATTTGGTATTCTGTTCCTGTGTTGGTTTGCTAAAAATAGGCCTTCAGCTCCATCCATCTCCCTGCAAAGGATATGATTTCATTCTTTTTTATGACTGCATAGTATGCCATGGTGTATATGTATTACATTTTCATTATCTAGTCTAACATTGATGGACATTTAGATTGATTCCATGTCTTTGCTGTTGTGAATGGTGCTGCAATGAACATACATGTGCATGCATCTTTCTAATATAATGAGTTAGAGGATTTTAAAAATACTCATATCTCAAAGGGGCAGAGACAAAACTTTGCAATGATAAGTTTTCTAAAGAAAATGGTCTACGAGAAAGGTCAGGGATATAGAGTTAGGAAGAAGCCAATTGAAGTCTTGGTATGGCTGAGGACAACATTAAGGTCTCAGATGACCCATGATGCAGTGGAAGCAGCTCTATTTCGAATACCAGTCTTGCTGCTTTCTAGACACAGCTCCTTTTTTCAGTTACTTTATAGCCTGGCCCTGTTACTTAAGCTTTCTTAGCGTATTTTAGGACAGATGAGGCTAATAGTAATGGTCTAGCTCCTTCACAGCTTAAATGGATCTAATCTGGTCAGATCAGATTGCTTTGTAAATTAAAGGTGTTACGCTGTTGTCCTGCAGGAAGCGGCTGAAATTATTCTATTTTCTTAATACTTGGGAACTCTTTGGCTCTGTCTCAGATCCTTCAAGTGTGTTTTCTTCATTCTGAGAGATTCTACTTGAGCATTTGTCTCTGCTGTTCATGAGTAAGGGAAGACACCTTCAGATCTTATCCAACCTTGCAATTTCATATAAGGGAAGATGGAGTTCATGAACAAGGAAGGAACTTGCCCTCAGACATACCTGAGTAATAGCAGCAAAACCTGGGACTCCTGCTCCTTTTCACTACACAATAATGCATAAAATGTTCACTGAGAAGCCAAGCCTTTTCACTCACGAGCTTCATTAAATGCACTCTCCCTAGGAACCCACCTTTACTCTGGGACTACTATTTCTACACCACTCCACACACTGATTGTTACATTGACAGTACTAAATTATTTCTGACATCAGTTACCCAAGGTTGCCTTTCCCACGTCTCTGTGCTCCTCTGGGGCCTTGGACATCCAGAGACAGGGCAGACCGTCTGGCCACTCAGAGGCCGGATTGCTTTTCTGAGTTCTTGTATGCTGATCTCTGCTTATCTGCTGTGGTTTGTTTCTTCATCTCACAGATGAGAGTGAAGGTTTGATCATTCTGGAGCCCTCATGAAAGAACTGTGGCAATCTGGGCAGGGTGACCCCGAACTTGATCCCAGTAGGCCCCATGGGCTAATCCCAACCTTTCCCCCCCTACCGCCCCCGCCCCCGCCACCATCTCGGGAGGTCATGCAGTGAGGTTGCTGACGTTGGTGTGGGGGTGGGAGCGGGATTTGAGCTTCCCTCCCTGTCAGCTGGTGTCTGTTTTCATGGCAGATGGTGGGTGGTGACGTGGCTCTATTGTCCTCCCTTGCCTGCCCTGGAGGGAGATTTCCTTTGCCAACAAATGTGCTATACTTCCAGAGGAAATGGCATCTGCCTCTGAGGGCACGGCCGGAAGGCATCTCTATCGTCTTCACTGCATCCCTTGGCCTGAAAGCAACTCTGGGCTCCTTTAAGTCACAAGGAGTAACCTGTTGTTTTTAGTTGGCTGAAAGGGATATAGCAAATGAGTGAGTTTAACCTTCCTCAGGAGGCACTAAAGTTAGACATCAGCATGAACTTGTTAATATAAGGATTATTAGATATGACTTAACGAGGTGAAACACTGGAAATTTATTTGATAATCATGCCTGCTTTCCCACTCCATGCTCTTTCTCTCAGGTACCTGTCCCTGTCCCAATGCTGTGATATTTCCCTGTAAGATTGTACAGTAGCAATCCTACCTTTAGATAGTGGAAAATGGAGAAACAGAAAAATGGATGGCTTTCTGAATGTTCAGTAGTGCTTAAATTTTAATATGCATCAGAATTGCTTATGTGCTTACATTTGTTGGGAAGGATAGGACAGCTTGCAAAGATGCATGTTTTGGGCTAAATCAGCATTCTAGTAGGCATGGCTACCTCCGGGTATGCATTTTTGTGTGTGTGAGAGAACTTCCCTGATAGTAAATTTAAATAGTATTTTCTATAGTTTTAGACTGAGGTTATTCATTTAACAGACAAAAAATGTTTTCAAGGAGGAAGAAATAAAAGGTAGGAAGACTCGTTGCTAATGGAGAGAAGAGGAAGGAGGCTTGTAGTATAGTTTGAAATCAGGTAGCGTGATGCCTCCAACTTTGTTCTTTTTGCTTAGGATTGTCTTGGCTATGCCAGCTCTCTTTTGGTTCCATATGAAATTTAAGGTGGTTTTTTCCAGTTCTATGAAGAAGGTCAATGGTAGCTTGATGGGAATATCATAGAATCTATAAATTACTTTGGGCAGTATGGCCATTTCCACGATATTGATTCTTCCTAACCATGAGCATGGAATGTTCTTCCATCTGTTTGTGTCCTCTCTTATTTACTTGAGCAGTGGTTTGTAGTTCTCCTTGAAGAGGTCCTTTACATCCTTTGTTAGTTGTATTCCTAGGTATTTTATTCTCTTTGTAGCAATTGTGAATGGGAGTTCGCTCATGATTTGACTCTCTGTCTGCTATTAGTGTATAGGAATGCTTGTGATTTCTGCACATTGATTTTGTATCCTGAGACTTTGCTGAAGTTGCTTATCAGCTTAAGGAGATTTTGGGCTGAGACAATGGGATCTTCTAAATATACAATCATGTCGTCTGCAAATAGAGACAATTTGACTTCCTACTTTCCTAATTGAATATCTTTATTTCTTTTTCTTGCCTGATTGCTCTGGCTGGAACTTCCAATACTATGTGAATAAGAATGATGAAAGAGGGTACCCTTGTCTGGTGCCAGTTTTCAAATGGCCATTTTTGCCCATTCAGTATGATATTGGCTGTGGGTTTGTCATAAATAGCTTTTACTGTTTTGGGATATGTTCCAAGAGAAGAGGAAGGAGGCAAGAGACATGTAGTTGATGAGAAAAGAAAAGGGTGGGGGATGCTGGAAATTAAAGAGCACCACTGCTTGTGCAGAAGGGGCTTCTGGAGACTATATGATGAAAGGTGAGTTGAAGGGATTTGGCACTCTCATCTAATGTGGGAGGTAATCGAGATGTTGAGCCCTTTCAAAATAATGCTATTACATTGTTCTTTGGATTAAACTAAATTAAAATGAAAACAGTGCTCTGGTGAATGGAAGCTATTTAACCTAGAAGCTAAAACTTGGAGCTTTTCTTCAGGACCACACAGGTTAAAGGGCCTTGAGATATCCCTACTCCTAGGCAGCTACTAGAATAATACTAATAATGACAATAATAATAATTTATCTTCATAGAATGGTGGAATGGTTAGGATATTAAGATATTAGTTGGCTACTGAATCAAAGAAATTCAAAATAGTTGTTGCATTAAAAAAGTAAGTTATTTTTCTCTTATAAAATGTCCAGAAAGTGTGATCAGGAAGGATGGAGTAACTACACATTATCAGACTCAGGATTCTTCTGTCAATTTTTTTTTTTTTTTTTTTGCCATCCTAACATGAGGTTTTTATTCATCTTTCAGATGGCTATGCTAGATGCTTCTCTCTTAGTCACATTCTAGGGTAGGGGTGGAGAGAGGAGGGCACAGTTTGCTGTATGAAAGCATAAGCTGTAAATTACTGAATGCCAATGGCCTGAACTTGGACATACATAGCTGCAGGGGTGCTGGGCAACCATATGTCTAGCTTCCCTTTATAGTCTACATAAGAAAAGGAAAAACGGATATTAAAGATTGTCAGTGGTCTTTCCCACAAGCAGATTATAGTTACCTAAGATCTAACACATGAATCATATTTCATTAGAGTGAGACAAGTAAGATGGTTAGTATTATTTCTGTTTTCAGTTTAGAAAATTAGGTATGTAAGTGGTAAGTGACTCAATTTGGTTTGGGATGCAGGTCTTTTGATCGTGTATGTCCTGTTCTTTCCACTATGTTGGGATGTTTTCCACTAAGTAATGTGAAGATAGAACTCTCTTGACTGTCCTGATTGTACTCAATAACTAAAAACAACTCCCATTGCTCCGTCATCTTCAAATTTAGTCAATCTCTCCTTTACTCTCCTCCCTACCCTACTCGATACTCCCATCCCTCTATGCTTGATTAAAGAGAAGTTTCTAGGTCCCTTGCTTTGAGCTCAACAGCTGCCAGGAATGAGAGGGCTATACTTTGTGGTTATTTTAATACATGTTTTGGGAGCAGCCTTTCAGTTTAATCCTTGACAGATAAACTAACAGTAGAGAGATTGGGAGTTATTTGCGAAGACTTGCTGGCTGTAGGAGATTGGGCAGTTGTTAATCTTTTCAGCTGAGATTGAGGGAGCCCATTTTAATCAGAATTTGTGCAGGAATAATCCTTTCTTTAAATTCTGACCCAATCCCTCCAATAATTACAATCAGGGCAGTGCTCTTTGGAAGCCAATGTGTTAATATGGCTTTTAAAGGGATAAAACAGGCCGACTGAAATAGTACCAGAAAAATACCAACAAGGGCAGTACCCTTGATAACTTTCCATGGCTGAAGGAGTCTAGAAGTTACCATCCTTCCAGTTGTGTCTGGGGACTTAGTTGACGTTATCTCACATATAATTTTGGAAAAGCAGAATCAAAATCAAAACAGTCATGACTTTCTAGAAAATTTTACTCAAAGAAAATATAAAAAAGAAGCAAAGATCATTTTTATACAGATCTGTAGAGAGGACTTCTTATGATGGAGCCACTGAGTAAATGCATAATTGTGTTTGGGTGGGGAGAGAGGAGATCCCTCAGCAATAAGGCAAGAGACCAAGTAGATTAATTTGAGATATTTGAGAAACAGATGCCAAGATATATATTAAACAAGCAGGAGAAGTTTGTGGGGAGAAATACCTATGACAGATAAGGGAAAGGGAATAGGAGTGACCAGGGATAGCCCTCAGATCATCATGCAGGTCTGATGCCTGTAAAAACAGAGGGGGAAGGAAGAAGGATTGTGCAGAAAGAGACCCCAACTGCAGCATGTTTCTAAGACAGTTTCAGGCATGCCAGTGGGGAGTCTCTGAGTCAAAATTGTCTGTTGGAGGAGTCCTGCATGCTGTAGGACCTGTGCTGTGCGGAGTCATTGGCTGGGAGCAGCACAGGGGTAATGTGGCCTCCTTTGCATATACAGTGGTACATCCAAGAGGAACCAAAGCTGGACTTGTCAGTCATTTATGCTCTCTGCAGTAAGTTTTCTCACAGAAGATCTATATGTTGTAGTTCCAGGGCCAACACACAAGGGTTCTTTGCTGTTTGTCTTTGGGGAATTTCCTTCCTTATCGGGGCTTCAGTTTCCCCATTTATGAAGCAAAGTGGTTAAGGCTAGATGATCTTTAGGGCTTATGTATCTCTTCCATTTTCTCATTTTACAAGGAGTCCCAACCTTTGATCCCCAAATGGTGGCTATGTGTGTGCTGGGCAGGGAATGCAGGCAGTGGGAGGTTGTCATGGAGAGAAATGGATTAATGGCTAGGAGGAAAGACAGATCACTGTCAGGTGCCTTCTTTCTGTCTGAGCCTGCCCCTTTTCTCTGTGCTCCAACCTGGGCTGAGGGCTGGGCTGGCCACAGCTTCAGCCTAATCTAATCTAGTCTATCAGAGAGGTAATGAACTATAAAAGTGTGGATTCAATTACAATTAGAGGGGAGTTTTGTGTTGGCTGGAGTCTGGTGCTAGCCAGAGAATAGAAACTCAGGCTGAGCTGAAAGGCCCATCTGTGCTAGCACGGTCTGCCGTTAGGGGCAGGGCAAAACCTTACTGAACACAATGAGGAAAGAACAGTGTCCCTATCAATAATTTTCTTTTAAGAAGAAAACACAATTTACTCCATAGGTTTTGTCTTTTTCCATGACAAGGTAAGAGGAAATAATTTTTTTCTTAGGTTGTCTTACCCTCATTCTCTGGGTAGAGCCCAAATATATCCAGAGCCTCCACAAGTCTGACTTTTCCTGCTCTGTCAAAGTCTCCTGGATCCTCCACTTCAGGCCTCCTCCTTTCTCCTCCTAAATGGTAAAGATTGAGGCAATGGGGAGCCTGTCCTTTGGATTTTGAGAAAAGTCTTATTCTGCTGGAACCTCCACAAATTCTGCCACAGAGCTTCCTGAGCACTCATTGGCCCTTTATCTCTGTAAGAGTGTAGTCCACATTTGTACGCATTTTTCAAGGTCCAGGGAAAGGATATTTGCTCAGAATGTCCTTTGGAAGGCTTCTAAAGAATCGTGATGTTTTTCTTCCCGAGTATCCATTACATTTTGTAGCTGTCAGTGAGGTCTATCATATGTTGCATTCCATTAGAGATATTTACATACTTACTTTACTCATTTTAGTCTTTTTTACTCAATAATAAACTCTGATTTCAGGGATTTTTTTTTTTTGCTACTCTCTATATCCTCTGTATTGAGCCCATATTTAGCATTTAATTGTCATTAAACACAGGCTCACTGAGAACTAAAAAGACATATTTGAGAGAGACTGTTTTCTCTGTCCTCTGTTGCTTCATTGTTACCCTTCTTTCTTGTTTTTTGGCTATTATCCTTTCCAAAGAGCACATTGAGCAAGACAATTAAAAACACAGTAAATTTTTTGCAATGAAGTTTTTTTTTCCCCTTCTTTTGCCAAGAACAGCCCTTCTGCTGTTCCTTGACCCAGCTATAATTGTTCTTACCTGAGATACTTTATACATGTGCGGAGCCCTACAGCAATATTTGGCTTTCCTGAAAGTCTGTATAAATTTAGACAAGACTTTCTAGTATTCATCCACCTGTATGCCAGTATGATAACACTAAAACTGAATACAGTTTTAACAATTTTTAACTTTCATTAAACACGTGAGAAGAGGTATCCTTCATCTCAGCTCTAGCCCTTCCTAACAATATAATCTTGAGCAAACAAAGTTTCTCTGTGTCCCAGTTTCCTTATCTGTAAAATATGGAAAATAATTTGATCTTTCTTTTAGATCTGTCGTGAATATATTGTGCATAGCAAATGATGTGTATTTGCCTTTGTATTGCTATTATCATAAAAACTATTAAAAGCAGAAGATATTTTTTAAAACTATAATAGTCATTCATAGCCCATTACCACGTGCCCAGATTTCTTTGGAGAATTTTTTTTTAAAAGGCTAATTTTTTTTCTTCTTTCAAAGGATACATATATGTCAAGGACAGAACCAATAATACTTTGAGGATTTATAAAATGTCAAAAAAAGAGAGTCAGGCCTGTGTTTTCACACAGCCCTAGTTTGACTTGAATTGAAGAGCAGTTTCAAGATTAGATCCTGGTGACAGCTTAAAAAATGCCTATGGTATGGAAGTTTTTGATTCTGGCAATTTCTTGAGATGATAGATGTCTTTGGCCCCACCTAACTGTAATGAAGAACACCTGGATCACGTAGGGAGCGAGGATTGATGCATTCTATTATGGAGTAGGAACCATAGAGGGGAGGTCTTCCGCTTATTTTAAAATCAAGTAAATAGTATGAAAATCAGATGCAAAATAAAACCCAGATTAGCATATAATCATATTAGCAGACTAATTGAGTCAGGAGCTCAACACTTTGTGTAATAAGGTTGCACCCTTCAAAGGGAGAATAAGAGAAAGTCCAAATTGTTTTTCCATCCTTCTATTTCAATGCAGAGCAGAGGGTCCTGGGACCAGATGTGGCCAGAGTCCCATCCAGGCAGTTAGCACAGTATCACTTACTCTAGGGGACCTGTAAGAGGGGATTAGGGTCATCAACAGAGTGTGGCAGCCCCTAAGGCCTGAGGGATTAGCATCTAATGCATCCAGCTTTGCAGAAAACAGGACTCAGATGAGGATCTAATCTTCTCTATTCTTCTTTGTTTTTCAAAAGCTCTAAGAGTAAGGGGGTTTCTTTTTCTTTTCACACCGTAAAGTCCTTCCCGTCCGAGAAGCAGGGCTGGGGATGGGGATGCTGGATCTAGAGGTGATCTATCAGCTCGGAAACAGAATTTATTTTCTTTCTATCCACACTTCTGTTCCTTCTGGGCTTTTGTTTTTCTAGCCGAATTTCCCTTTAGCCTTCTCTCCTCTTAGTTGCTTGACACCAAATATTTATTATTTAATCAAAACCAGTTTCTTTGCTCAAGTTCTCAAACGAAACGTCAAAACGTTTCCTACCTTCTAGCACCCTCGACTTACTTGAATCGGTTGTTAACGTTAAACTTTGTTTTCAGTCATTCAAAAGATACTTATTTAATACTTACTCCTAATTTCTGCTACCAAAATCATTAACATATATTGAAGGTGACAAGAATATAATAGACTAGAATTTAAGGCAATGATATATTTAGGCTGACTATAAATTTATCCAGTCCAACAAAAGTAACTGTAGGTAAGATGGGTACAATGAAGTTATAAGATATTTAACAAGGTGTTTATGATCCTGGATCTGGTATAAGAAGAAAAAGCTATAATCCACGACTATTCACCTTTATAACAGTGTTCTTTTCATGATACCTCTTTGTGTACGATTGTTTTCTAATTCAATTTCCCTCAGATTACTTTTTGAAATAACTCATAAAGTTGCAATGCTTACAACGTATCTACCTCTTTGCAGAGAAAGCGTTCAGGTTGACAGTGGAACGTCTTGTCCTCAGTTTTTTCTCCCTCAAATTTGCATTACATGTTATTCAAGACAACCATAAATTTCTGTGAAAGACTCATATCTCCAGCCTTTTTTTCTGAGACAAAGGAAAAGTACAAAAGCAGAAACTGAAGAATACATTTCTTTCTTTTCTTTTCTTTTCTTTTTTTTTTTTTTTTGAGGCGGAGTTTCGCTCTTGTTACCCACGCTGGAGTGCAATGGCGCGATCTCGGCTCACCGCAACCTCCGCCTCCCGGGTTCAGGCAATTCTCCTGCCTCAGCCTCCTGAGTAGCTGGGATTACGGGCACACGCCACCATGCCCAGCTAATTTTTTGTATTTTTAGTAGAGACGGGGTTTCACCGTGTTGACCAGGATAGTCTCGATCTCTTGACCTCGTGATCCACCCGCCTCGGCCTCCCAAAGTGCTGGGATTACAGGCGTGAGCCACCGTGCCCGGCCCAAATACATTTCTTAATAATCCTATGACCTTAGCGAGAACACAGAGGACTGTGGAAAAAGCATCGGAGTTGAGCGGGGGTTCCAGTAACACTTTGAATGCTCACTACTGTGTGGCAGCTAGCGAGCTCCATAACCCAGCTTCGGACTTCCTCATCTGTAACTGCGGGAAGGCTTTACCCTCACAGGATCATTTTGAGAATAAAGGTTTTATATGGTATATGTCAAATGGCTGGTATATGCAGAAGAAACCAACAAAGTGGTATTCTGTACGCAAAAATGTTTATCAACCTCCACTGTATAAGCTGCCTTATAATTTGTGGATCTGATGTGACAGCAGGGGAATTTAAAGGAAGAACACAGCACAACCTATGCTCCAAAGGCATCTATAATCTTGAGAAATGGCCAGAATAAAAAATTACAATTACATAGGCATTTTTTAAAACTGCCACCAGGAAATAGTCTTGGAATAAAACCATAAGGCCCTGCTGAATCTTTCAAGGGAATTTATGTCTGTTACAAAGACACAGTATTACATAGCCACAGAAAATGTGATATTTGCTAATGTGTAAGTATTGACTAAGTACTATACGACACAGAGAAAGGAGGTTTGTACAGAGAGAAGACAGAGTTATCAAAACGTTTAAGCTGTACCTAAAATAGTGAAAACAGAGAGAAGCAATCGAAGCAGTGGGAATGGCAGGGAAAACAGAAGCTTGAAAGTAATTAGGGTGTCCTGGGAAGAGGGAATATTCTAAGGAACCAGTACATACATTGGTGGTCATTATATGTGTGTGTGTGTGTGTGTGTGTGTGTGTGTCTGTGTGTGTCTGTGTGTGTGTGTGGTGTTAAAGATGAGATCGGGTAAACTATGACGGAGTAGGATCAACCTCAGGTGTTTGGATTTGGCTCTGCAGACCATGGGGAGACATTGTGGCATTTCTACACAGAGAAATGACAAGACTCAATGTCAGTGGCTGTCTACTGGCTCTGGGAATGGTATGTTTTGGTGAAGTTGCCCTTAACAAACCGTTGATTCCTGAAGGAAGCTTTGTTGTCTTCTCAGAGTGGCATATTTCCACCAAAACTTGTCTAGGGAGCCGTAGATTGCTCATTGTCGCTTTGATAAATGGAGAGTGGGTCAGAAGCAGGGATGGCTCATCAGTGTTCTGTCCCCAGATCTGGTTTCCACTCCTATCCCTCTGCAGGCCCATGAGAAACTTTTTCAAGGTGCCGGTCTGGTATTCAGACCCCATCTGTCATGATCCCAGTCTCAGTCCTGACTCTCATTAGAGCCAGGGGCAGTGCTGCCCTTTTCAGGGCTACCTCCACCTCCCTCCCACCCAGCCTCTACACCCGAACAATCAGACCAGAGTCAAGTTGATTGTTTCCTATGGAAATCAGCCATGTGGAGCCCTGGGGGAACAGCTCTGCTCCCTTGTATTCATTTTCTTCTAGTGTGGACAGGGATTGGGGAGGGCAGTTTCCAGCCCTTCACATATGCCAGAGAGAGACTGGGACAGGAAAACAGAAGAGAGACCTGGAGGTATAGGCAGGGGTTTTGGGTGGAAAGGGATAAGAAAGTAACAATATAATTGCTTGCCTATGTCACAGACAATTTCGTTGGGGAAGAATTTCATATTTATAGGGCTCTGAGAACTAAGAGAGGGCAGCCTCACAGCTAGCTATCCTAAATATTAGCATGTTAGGACATTAGCATTGAAGTGGCATGAGTAGACACCTCATTCGTTTTACTATTACCCCTGAAATGCCACAAGTGAACAAAACATCATGCAAATTTGTAGGTCATTTGTTTATCTTTGTTCTGCTGGACGTAACTGAATGGATTTTTAAAAAACTGATTAGTTACTCAGTGACATTCAAAGAGCCAGAATATTTGGCGTGCAGATAAAGTATCTGCAGATTTGACAACTGGCTTTATACTTCCTCTGATTACTCGCTTTGAATCTCCCAGATTGCTTTCAAACTTCACTAGAATGCTTTGCAATTTGGTATATACTTACGTTATTTATTTTGTTTTTGTTTTTCTGCTTTGTTTCCTAGACATCTTGTTACATTTTTAAAATTTTGCTAGATACACCTTGTCCATAGCCCTTACTTCTCACTTCTCCATCCCATCTTTTGGCAATGAAAGCAAACATGATTTACTGTATAACTGTATTCTTTTAAAAATCAGAACTTGATGAATTTATGGGAAAAATGTTTATAATATAAAATTAGGAATATTCTTGCTAACCAGGGACATTGGTGCAAATTCAAGGTTGAGATCAGCTAAGGGACCCAGTGTTCTCCCCAGGGGGCGATATGGGTGGACGGTGGGATTGGGTGTTGGATCAGAAGATGACTGAATAGACAGATCTAGGCAGCTGAGATTTTGATTCTTTGATTGGATTTGAAAAACTTAGATACAGAATAAACCATGCCCTTTTCTGGCTTTCCTGGGGCTTAGTCTTTGACAGCATCTATTGGAACACTTTTTTAAAAGAAATTATAAAACCTTCCTAGTTTTCTTATAGAAGTAAGTAGTAATATTGAGAAAAGTCTGACTTTCAAAGCCTCCACACAGCAGTCTTTATCTACCACTCCAAATACTGGCTCAAATACTTCCTAATAGTGTACTTTTTCCACTTGCCAAACCAGACTATACTTTTTGCCCATTTAATGCAGACTTGGCTTTTGGGTTTTCTCAGTTCAGTGCTTTTGCTCTTATGTATCCCTTTGCTTGAGATTCTTGCTTTTTTCAATCCCCCTTTCTCCCCTCCATGAACTATTTGAATCTTGCCCAACTTCTTGAAATCTGCTAAATGGGTTCTGGCTCCTTCCTTTAAGTTTTCATGATAGTTTATCACTTCATCTTTTATCACTTTTTATCTTAAATTTCTTTTATTTAACCACATCTGTGAATTCCCAACTGTAGTTCAGACCCTCATTGAGAGCAGTGGGTAACCTTTCATTCACATCTCATCCCATCAGATCCTTATGCCTGAAAAATACGTATTTTTTACACATATATATGTATATGTATAACTGTATATTTAATGAATTTAAGTATCTTTTCATCTTCCAAATTTACAATTTGACATGTATTGATGGATTGGCAAAGCGTTACAGCGCTTTCCTGCTCCCTCAGTAAGGGCATAATTTATGACTGTTGGGGGCAGGGACTACCCTTTAAAAATAATGTCTTACTCATAGAATCTGTCCCACACATATTTATTTGAATTATAAACACATATCTAGAGTGTTCTTTACTTCTGTAAAGTTCAAACTACATCTTTTTTTCCCCTCTGTGCCCTTCCCATGTAGCAGTAACCTCTGTGACTGTGGCAGCCGTCCCTGAACCGGGACCTGAGCTTGCTGGGAGCTAAGCTTTCCAGAGAGGGCTGCAGGCGCTGGAAGGGTGACAGATGGCTCTGCTGTAGCAACAGTTTGAGGAAGGAGTCACTGAGGGGCATCCAGGAGGGGCGCGTGTCAGACCTTCCTACTGGGTAGAAGAAAAGACCCAGGGCGGGTGGTGTAAATATCAGGGGTTATTTTATAGACCGGCATTTGCAGATCTGGACTAAGGAAACAAGTGCAAAATAAAAAGCTTCTTCCTTGACAGAGACTTATTTTTCACTCCCTTCACCACCCTCAGAAGCTTCTGCACAGGTTACGACGTCCCTGCTCTCTCTTCCTAGTCAGCCTCTGTTTGTAACTTCAGACAAGAGTTCTTTTCTGATTTAACAGGTTCTGAGAGGGGTCAACACCTCTCACACCCAGGGCTAAGGCCCTAACATGATGCTTGAGTTCTGAGTCGTGATTTCTAGCGTGCTGGTGTTTCAAGGCTGGAAAGATGCTAAGGGTCTCTGAGATGTGAACACCGAAAGTACAAGGGAAGGATCCTGCAGTGGCAGGAGTGACCTGGGTGTGGACAGGATTGAGGGCCTGCTATGATTTTGTTTCCATGTCTACTTCTGAGCAACTGGGTAAATCTCAGGGCTTAATCGTGCTGTTGAATCTGTTCCCTCACGTGCAGCCCTGGCTTAGTCCCTCCCCATGGGGCCGTTAACTCTGGAAATCCTAAATCCTCTAAGCCATTTACAACCAGCCCCTCAGGATTACACTGGGTAGCCACCTAGTGGATGACAAGGAAAACTGCAGCTTGGAAAGGCTGTTCCTCAATCACCTTCTCCTTAGGCTGTCGGGAGAGAGAACAGGGAGGAGCAGCACCAAGGCCTAGCCATCCAGCTCCCACTCCCTGGACCTGTCCCCAGTCAGCTGGAGTCCAGCATCTTGTAACACTCTTCATGCAAGCAAGTTCTTCTGAAGCACCAATCATATCACTTTCACGAGAGGCTAAACCTATCAATTTCCTTATTTTACTTTATTTTTATTTTTATTTTTTAGACGGAATCTCTCTCTGTCCCCCAGGCTGGAGTGCAGTGGCGTTATCTCAGCTCACCGCAACCTCCACCTCCCGGGTTCAAGCGATTCTCCTGCCTCAGCCTCCCAAGTAGCTGGGATTATAGGTGTGTCCCACCACGCCTGGCTAATTTTTATATTTTTACTAGAGATGGGGTTTCACCATGTTGGCCAAGCTGGTCTTGAACTCCTGACTTCAAGTGATCCTCCTGTTTTGACCCCCCAAAGTGCTGGGAGCCATTGTGCCCAGCCTCTGAATTTCTTTAAACACACCATGGATCAAGTTTTAGTCTCTTTCTCTGCAAGAGTATGATCAAGTTAGTGGCCGTGTGGTACAACATATTGGACTTGCGTATGGCTTGGATAAGTCAATTTGTTGAAAATCCATTTCCAAATTGTAAAATGAAGATGACATTTTTTTTCTGTTTTACCTGTTGATTAATGCTTGAAGGTTCATAAAAGTGTTTTTAAAATGTTATTTATATAATGCATAGTACTATGATGGATAGATGGTCAAAAGATACTCTTAACATGAAAATGCAATTTATACTACTGAGAAGTTTCATATTATTAAGAATCTTCATCCTAACAGAATTCTGAGGGAGATCTGAAGTGGTTCTACCCACTTCCTAGCTGAGAAATCTGAAGTACTGAATGAGAAAATGACTTACCACAGAACCAGTCAGCACCAAAATAAAATTAGAGCCTGGCTTCTTCTTATGAACTTCCAGGCACTGTTCATTAGATTGCATGGTTTTCAACCATTCTAATATAGATTCACTTATGAAATGATGGTATTGCACCTGTTTCTTGCACATGCCTGAGCCAAAAGTGAGAATTAATTTATCCTTTGACTTTGAAGAAGTGGAAGTAAGTGCCCCCCCAAAGCCTCCCATCAAGGATGTTTGTGAATTTTTTTTCAAAAACAAATTTTTCTGAGTCTGAGCTGAAGGAGTGGAGGGGGAAAAGACTTACTGAGCATAACCATGTGCTGGTGGCTGAGATAACTGTGGGTTATTTTATGTGTATCATTCTGACTTTAATCCCAACAACAATTCTAGAGAGAGAATGTAATGAAAGAAGTTATATCACAATGAGAGACGCAGAAGAATTTTCTGACTTAGATTGCCAAATATTGGAAGAAATATTGGAGAAATAAAGCCCATGCAATTTCCTTCTCAAGCATTTTAGATCTTTAAGGGGCAAATGAAACATGCTTATTGATTATTACTGCTAAATACTGAATACATCTCTTTAACACTTACAGTAACTAGTATAATTATAATTATTCTCAGATGAGGCAACTGAGTCTCAGAGAGATTTAAAGAAAAAAATGTTACTCTAATTCACACAGTGGTTGAGTGGTGTGGGTACGAATTGCAGACGGAACAGACTGGTTCTAATGTCCATTCATTTTATGTTATACTGCATTGATTGACTCTGTTACATTCACAAGACATAATACAAACCTAGGTCTATGCTGTTGAATACGGTAGCCATTTGCCATATGTGACTATTTAAATTAATTAAAATGAAATAAAGTTAAAAATTTAGTTCCTCAGTCACAGAAATCAATATTCCAAAGGTTTAATAGTCATATATGGCTAGGGACTACTCTATATGGAAAGAGCAGGTATAAGACATCTTCATTCATAAAGAAAGTTCTTGACAGAACAAGATCCCCAGATGAGATGTGGTATATTGAGGTGGGTGAGGGCATAGGCTTTAGGGTCAACAGACTTGGGCTTGAATCTTACTTTTCCAACTGTTAATTGCATGATGTTAGGCTTGATTAACTGTACTTTTTAATTTAGTCTTCAATTTACTGGTTTGAAGCCTGAGGACAATAACAGATTTTCCCTTAAAGAGTTATTAGAATCAGACAGGGCATAGAATTCCAGAAAATTGGTAAGGAGCTGGCAGTAGTTAGCTATTATCACAAGCTAGCTACAGTTTTTTAAAAATGACTATATTTTAAAAGTAGGCATGAAAATGGTGTATACATATTTGATTTACTGTATTTATAAAATAAACCAGGTTGGTATGAGAATTTTCCTAAGGCAGATTTAGCAACAATTTTGTCCAGGAATCATATTTGTGCAAAAATTTGGTACCCTACTCAGAGTAGAGACACTCTATTTCATCCATGAATTCCTATGGCCCAGCACAGTGTGTGTCTTGGTTAGTTTTCTGTTACTGTAACAGAACACACTACAGGGCATTCTGGGGACATTTATTAAGAGCAAAAATTTATTTCTTACAGTTCTGGAGACTGAGATGTCCAAGATCAAGACACTGGCAGGTTTGGGATCTGCTTCCAAGATGGTGCCTTGAATGCCGCACCCTGCAGAGGGAAGGAACACCGTTCTTCACATGGCAGAAGAGCAGAACGGGAACCGCTTCCAAAGCCGTTTTCATTGCAGCATTCATTGATTCCTTAGGACTGAACCCTCATGAACTAAACATCTCCCATTCGGCCCCACCTCCCAATACCGTTGCCTTGATGATTAAGTTTCCAACACGTGAGTCTGGAGTAGACAGAAACATTTAAACCATAGCAGGGTCTTACGTTTAATTGTCCTGTATATGTTGGCTGAACTGAAGTGAGAAATGGCAAGAGATACAAAAAGAGATGGTCAGATGCATTCTGTTTTGTCTGGTTGATCATATTGGACATCACACCACAAACCCCAGTTTCACATAAATGAGCTAGAATGACCAACCATCCTTGTTGCCCACCTCAGGACTTTCCCTGTGTTAGAACTGAGAAACCTCTCAGGCCCAGGGAAACCAGAAGGTGTAGTTACCTGAATGGGTTCAGCTTTAATGAAAATCTGATTGTAGGGTCAAGTAAAAGGTTTATCTACTTGTATAGCCCAATATTACTTTAACATGAGAGATAGCCATTTCTTTTATCATTAAAGTAAACAAATAGAATTGAAGGCTGTTGACACCAGAATGTCTCCTACTTTGTTGTGGGGAAGGGGTTAGGAAATGGGAAGATACTGAAAGAAGAGCATTAGTCAGGGAGAGCTAGAACTAGAAAAAGGTTTAGAGTGATGCAGGATTTTTCTCAGCCCCTTTGCCAGACTCATGGCAGGGGTGCCCTGTTTACTTGGTCCGCCACACTCAACTCCTTGAGAGAGGGAGCATGTGAGTAAGTGAGTGGGATCCGGCCGGCTGCTCTGTGCACTAGCAGGAGTAAGCTCAGTGTGGGGCCTGCGGTGGTGCCCAGGTGGCGGTGCCTGTCATCCCAAAACCCCAGAGGGTATGTTACAATGCCCTTGCACCTCTGCCATCTGCAGACAGTAGTGTGTTATCAGCTCAGTTTGGCCCCTTGCCTCATCGTATGGGGTGGCTTCCCTCCATTGGCAAGGGCAAAGGGCCAGTGCGGCAGCCTTTTTTGGGTACCTGCACTTAGTGGGTTCTGAACTTGTCCAGTGTCCAAGAAGAATGAAGTTGGCCTTGAAGGTGAAGATGGAGAATGTTATTAAGTGATGGAAATGGTTCCCAGCGGAGAGGGGAGCTGGAGAGGGGTTGGGACAAGCAGGGAGTCTTTCCCCCAGAGTCAGGCCAGCTCTTTCACGAAGTCTAGCCAGCTATTCCCCGAAGTCAAGCGGCCTCAGTGAAGTCTATCTGCCTCTCTTCTCTACTGACTGAGTCTGGAGGCTTTGTAGGCACAAGATGGGGGTGGGTTAGACCTTAGGTAGTTTTGGGAAAGGCAATGTTCGACTGGTAAAAAGACATTAGTCAGAAAGAGCCAACCAGGAGAGAGCAGGAAAACAGCAATAAAAGTTCTCACTTTGAGCTGCAGGTTTCAGGCCACTCTGGCACAAAGGTGGGGTTTCACTGTCTGCCTAGAATTTCTCTGCCTCCTGCCTCTATCACGAGGATCTAAGCAAAAATTTTGCTCACTGCTTAGTTTACATATTTTGTTATTCCATAGTACCATTTCTCTTAGAAATAACATTCCGTAGACGATCTGGGACAGAGAAAGGCCACAATGAGTGTTTATAATACTGTAAGGGAGTCTGCCTTGGAAACTGAAAGATTTAATTCTAATCCCAGTTCTGTCATGAACTATTTTTGATCTTGGATAAGTTGCCTAAATTTTCAGAAATTCAGTTTCTTCCTTGGACTCTGAAGGAAAAGGTGGGCTCAATTGATTCTGAAGTTCTTTCCAGATCGAATACTTAGGATTTAATAGGAACATCGTTCAGAAGCCCACCATGACTTTTTATGGGAGTAGGCCAAGTATTGCTGGTGCTGTCATAGGGATGTGCTGCCACCTTGTGGTAGATTGAGTTATCTGCATGCACTAGCTTACCGGGAAAATTTCTGATTTATTTTCAAACAATATGTTCGCCCAAAGGAACACAGAAATTCACTTGACATTTAGAATCCTTAAGGTGTCTTCATTTACTTAGATTTTTTTGTGGCAACATTTTGTGGTTTTAAATGTAGAAATATTAAACATTCTTGATAAAATTTATACCTGTTTTGATATTATAAATGGTAATTTTAAAATTAAATTTGATTTACTTTTACAATTTCCTGTCGTTAGTATGTAGTAATAAATTGGTTTTTATATGTTAATTTTGTATCCCAAGATTTTGTTAAATTTGTCTTTAAGTTTTAGCAGCGTTTGAAGGGTGGGAAGGAGGTTAGATCCTTAGGAATTTCTGTATTGCAAAATTATGCAATTTTGAATAAGGAAATTTAAACTTCTTCTTGACCAATATGTATGCCTTTATCTTCTTTTCACCATTGAGTACAATGTCGAAAGCTTTTAACAGACAACACTAATAGAATGCTTACTGTTGTTACTGCAGTCTTATAAATGTATTAAATACATTAATCTATTTATGTATTTTTATGTATTTATTTATTTTGAGATGGAGTCTTGTTCTGTCACCCAGGCTGGAGTACAGTGGCACCATCTCAGCTCACTGCAACTTCTGCCTCTTGGGTTCAAACAATTCTCTTGTCTCAGCCTCCCGAGTAGCTGGGACTACCATACAAGAGCATGCCACCACGTCCGGCTAATTTTGGTATATTTAGTAGAGATGGGGCTTCACTATATTGGTCAGGCTGGTCTCAAACTCCTGACCTCAGGTGATCCACCTGCCTGAGCCTCCCAAAGTTCTGGGACTACAGGCGTGAGCCACCGTGCCTGGATGCATTAAGCTATTTAATCATCATTGTCCTCTGGGATATGTGCTATCATCATTCCTGCTTTAAAGATGAAGAAACTGAAGTTTAAGGAGGTTAAATATCTTATTTGAGGTCATCAATGACAGAGCTATCAAATGGAAGAGCTGGATGTTAAACTTATTCATTATGCTACTCTATTGCTTTAT
Source organism: Saimiri boliviensis (assembly GCF_048565385.1). Taxonomy (NCBI): domain Eukaryota; kingdom Metazoa; phylum Chordata; class Mammalia; order Primates; family Cebidae; genus Saimiri; species Saimiri boliviensis. The sequence goes on from NC_133455.1 coordinate 70,064,430, forward strand.
GCTTCTTCCAAGAATTCTCAAAAGTTATATTTATTGTTAGTAAAGTTTCTTAGGTTTTGTGTATCTCAGAATATTATTATGATACCCTTACATTTACGTTATAAAATTTTAGGTTCTAAGTTCTTAACTCAATTCTTTCAGTGCAGCCTTTAAGAAATCAGATGGCAATATTATTCCTATTTCTTTTAAGATCATCTGCTCTTTATTTCTGAAGGGTGTTCCAAATCTCTCTGTGTTGTAGATATTTCTACATTTTTCTATAACATGTTGCTGTATTTTTGTCCTTACATGTCATCTTTAGCCTTCTGTGTTCCCCTTCTGTTTAAAATTGTGCACATATATATGTTTTATGTATAATTCTCATAAACTCTCAACCAGCATAGCTGTTCTTAAGCATGATTCCATCCATGTGAAAACTACAGAGATTCCTAGTCCATCATCTTCATCCTGTGTGCAGGAAGGCATCTATAACAGGTTTTCAAACAAAATTAAAGAGCAAACTTTAATAATAGGTAATGGGAAATTACGGACCCAGGCAAAACCACTAAGAACATGGTCATGCCATGCCTATAAGGGTGGTTATTTTGCTGGGGCTTAAACATTATTTGAGATGTTTAATTTTGATGTGGTCATTGATAGTTTATATTTTTGAATTTTTTTTATAGAAAGAAGTAAAAAGAATTTGGAAGTTTACTGTTTCATGTGAAAAAGTTTATAAGACAAAAGAAACAAGTTCAGGTAAGAATAATTATAAAACAATAAATCATATTTATTTTAGTAATACAAGCCAGACAAAACATGTTTAATATGCTTAAATATATTTTTTCTCAAATTTCAAATTGTTCTATGCCACAGATTAAAAATTATCAACATGAGAATAAACTTTAGTATTCCTATTTCATTGCTTGAAGAAAGACCATAGCTAAATCAGACTGGGAACATGATAGTTGATATATAAAATCTGGTCCTAGTGATGTGTATTCTAAAGTCTTTCTTGTTTCACTGCTTAGAAACCTCACAATCATAAAAATTCTCCATTATCTCTATTCCAATTATTTCATACCAAAATTGGCTCTTTAACATTCTTTATTATTGGAGATGAATCTTTTCACAGTCAATATTCTATAATTTTACATGAAAATCTTTTCATGGTCAATATCCTATAAATTTGTGTGCCAATTCTATAATTATAATTCTGTAATTATTCTAAAGTCAGGCTTTCTCTCAAAAGCCTACCTGTGCTAAAGTTGCTGTGCTCCAAGGACCTCTTACCTAAAAGTTTTATCACCTTTAGCATTTAAAAAAATGTGTTCTTTAAAAAGTTAGCAGTGAGTTTATTTATTTATTATTGGTCATTTAGTAATAAATCAAAGGTAGTTATTATCTTGTAATAAACATCTCACCTCATGTACCATATCATGTTGTAAGTTGGAATTACATGTAATTCTTTTTTGTCTTCATTTTTAGTGCCAAATGCAATACTTGACACAGAATAGATGCTTAAAAATGTTAACTAAATGTATTAGTTGATCATCAGACAGATGAAATGCATTAATTCTCAAAAAACTAATACATCACTTCCAAAAAGGGTCAAAAAGTAGCATTTGATTTGGTTAAGAATTTAAGGGTTTTTTCTTCTCTTTCTTTTGCCCTCTTCCCTCTTCCTCCTCCTCCACTTCTTCCTTTTTTAAAAAATAAGATTAAACAACAAGTCTTGTTAAGCTTGTGACTTTTTAAAGTTTATATGTCCTTGATAAAAAAATTATATATACTTAAGGTATAAGACTTGATGTTTTAATATCTATACATTGTGAAATGATCACCACACTCAAGTTAATTGTCACAAGCTTGTGACATATTGCAGAAGGGAGACATATGTGAAATGATTTTAGCATGTCTTAAAAGTCCTTACTGTTCTCTATAACTGATCTCCTTTTTCCATTCCAAACCAACAAATGATGGCTGACGTTTGAAACTGTTCCATTCAGCTTCATGCCTAAAACGCTTCATTCTGTTCTAGGTATCAAATTTAGTCATTCTCCTGCGTGTTAAGCTGTAAGTCTAATTTATCTCCCCAAATAAAACCAAATGACTATACATTTATGTGAATAGATTTCAAATACATGGTGGAGCAGTCGGTGTGAGGACGGTGGCGACTGAGAATACAAATATTATTATGTTCAATCATTTTTTCTGTTGATTTGAATGTATTTGAATTAATTTTAGTCCTTTTTGGATGAAGTTGTTGAGAGAGGTAACAAATGAAAGATGTAAGGAAGGTCATGAAGGCTTTGGGATCTGAGGGACTTTTGTAGAACACAGGAAAATAAAAAAAGGAAACCTCTTGAAACTCTTAGAGTTGAGGGAGGATGAAGAGTCAAAAAGGAATTCTGCATGTTCTGTAATTACGATTGCTAGCATGGCACTTATTTCAATTTTGGCAAAGATATTCTCTGGATCATTCGTTTGTTTTTATTATCCATACCACTCCTTGGAAGGATGAATGACATTTGGCTTAAATGCCACCAAAGAAGAAAAGATGTGGTATGGTCATCTTTAATTGATAGACAACTTAATAGACAGTGAGTGTGTTGTTTTACATAAAAATAAAAACCAGAAATATTTCAAATTAACTAGTTGTTTTGGTTGCTTCATAGGTCACTCAAATTCAAATAGGTTAATTTGGATGCATTTAAGAAACTAATATTTTTTATTCTTAAACTACTGAGCTCTTACTATCAGCTTAAGAGTTCAAAAAATTTTCTGTATAATCTAATATATTAGAGTTCAAAAAATTTTCTGCATAATCTAATATATTATTTTACACAGTATGGACTGTCTATACTGTGTAAAATAATATATTAGATGGTACAGCAAATATAATTTTCTTAATTTACACTTATTTTTTTCTCAAGTTCAGAAAAGTTTGATGACATGACCTCCTTGACAGATTTATGTAGATAAAGGCAGGATCAGTAAGTTTCACAGAATAAAAAACATAAAGATATTGTTTACATTTTACTTTTGTCCTTAAATAAAATTAAACTAGTTCCAGGAGTTGAAGACTGGTTGTATTTTAAAAGATCCCTGTATACCTATGTAACAAACCTGCATGTTCTGCACATGTATCCCATTTTTTTAGAAGAAATAAAAAAATAAATAAATAAAAGATATCTAAGTAAGACAGTTGACTGATAATTTCTTTGAGATTGTAAGAGCTGCTTTGGTAGAAAGTTCATGTTATTTGGAAATGTACTTTTAGCTTTCTTTTCCCTCGTTTATTTATTTTTTATTGCCGCTTCAAAACAATGTATTTTTAAAGGAAAAGTAAATATTACATGATACTTTAAAACTTAAGGATGAGTCTTTCTTTTTTTTAGTATTAGGAATTTGCCAACAATATTATTTAAATCAACATCTCAATCACAAATGACATCTCATAAACCATCTCATGTAACAAGGTAGAGAGATATAAAAAAGTAGCAAACTACATTGTGTTGAAATTATTACTAGTCTGAATACAAAATACTGTACCATGGGTCCAACCTCCATTGTTAGCTAGTTGTATTACCTTAGGCAAGTCAAAATATCTCTCATCTTTCATTTGCTCATGTGTGTAAATGCAATGGGACAATGAAGGCATATGCCAACTATAAAGTTTTCTTTAATGTTAAGTGTTTTCGTTATAGTAGAGAAAGTGCAGAACATTTATTTGCTGACTTTCTATTATACCTTGAAGCAGAAATTTGCTATGGGTGACAAGGGAGGAGACAACCATTCAGAAGTGACTGACTTCATTCTTGTAGGCATCAGAGTTCGTCCAGAGCTCCACAGTCTCCTTTTCCTACTATTCCTGATTATTTATGGGATGGTTCTTCTGGGAAACCTTAGCATGATTGGCATCATTGTGACTGATCCCCGGCTGAATGCACCAACGTATTTCTTCCTAGGCAATCTTTCCGTCATTGATCTCTCCTACTCTACTGTTACTGTACCCAAAGCCATGGTCAACATCCTATCTCAGAAAAAGACCATATCCTTTGCAGGTTGTGTGGCACAGCTGTTCCTTTACGCACTTTTCATGGTAACGAGGCCTTTGTTCTGGCAGCCATGGCCTATGACCGCTTCATTACCATCTGCAACCCACTCCTCTACTCTGTTCGCATGTCAAGAAGTGTCTGTATCCAGTTGGTGGCTGGTTCCTACCTCTGTGGCTGGGTCAGTTCCATCCTTCAAATCAGTGTCACATTCTCTATGTCTTTCTGTGCCTCCCGAGTCATTGATCACTTCTACTGTGATTCCAACCCGACTGAAAAGATCTCCTGTTCCAATGTCTTCATGAATAAGATGGTGTCACTTAGTCTGGCTGTCCTCATTATTTTGCCCACAATTGTTGTTATTGTGGTGTCTTATATGTACATCGTGTCCACAGTTTTACAGATCCGCTCCAGTGAAGGGAGGAAGAAAGCCTTCTCCACTTGCAGCTCCCACCTGGGGGTTGTAAGTTTGCTCTATGGAACTGTCTCTTTTGTGTATCTCACGCCTCCAAACAACGCTGAGCTTCGTAAAGTGGCTTCAGTATGTTACATTTTGTTCACACCTATGTTGAATCCTTTAATCTACTCTTTAAGAAATAAGGATGTTAAAGATGCCGTGAAAAAAGTCTTATGGAAGAAAAAAATTTTACTCTAAATCTGCTTTTATTTGTTTTTCTGTTTCTTGTCTCAATTATCTTTTACTGCCTGATTTTCTAGATGTAGGCATTTAAAGTTCAAGTTAATTAATTATTTGTTGAGATGAAGTCTTGCACTGTCGCCCAGGCTGGGATTACAGGCATACACCACCATACCCAGCTAATTTTTCTGTATATTTAGTAGAGATGGGGTTTCACCATGTTGGCCAGACTGGTCTTGAACTCCTGACCTCAGGCAATCTGCCTGCCTTGGCCTCCCACAGTGTTGGGATTACAGGTGTGAGCCTTAGCACCTGGCCTATTTAATGTGTTATATAATACATTATTGACATTATTTATTTTGATGCTCAAATTATCCCCAATTTAACCAGTGGGAGTTTCTTTGAGCTAACTTCTATGTTTGTTTTTGACTCATCTCTAACATTCTTTTAAAACTTTATACTTTTTGACATAAAACAACATATCAAATTTTTCTGTTCTTTGCCCATCTGATATGAAATTAGCCATTTCTCCAAGGATCCCTAGTTCCTTTTAGTGGAGAAATCAAGATATGGGTGATGAGTATTCAATGTTATTGCTGTTTAGCCACTGGTAAGTCTCTTAGTTGACAGACATACATATGTATATATGTATCTGTATACATCCACATCTATTCACACATACATGCATACATGTATGCATACATACCATCATTTGCATCTACATTTCTGTATTAAAAGTTATTGTGCCAGTTTGCTGAGAATGATGGTTTCCAGATTCATCTGTGTCCCTGCAAAGGACGTGGACGTGGACTCATCTTTTTCATGGCTGCATAGTATTCCATGGTGTATATGTGCCACATTTTCTTTATCCAGTCTATCATTGATGAACATTTGGGTATATACCCAAAGGATTATAAATCATTCTATTATAAAGACATATGCACATGTATGTTTATTGCATCACTGTTCACAATAGCAAAGACTTGGAATCCATCTTCATGACAGTTATCATGCTTGTATTTCCCACCACATTAACCATGTAGAACATCAAGAACACCAGGAATAAGAAGACCTGTAGCTTTGGGAGTGTTCTAAATCCCACCAGAATAAATTCAGACACCTTTGGGTTGTTCCTATTTAACTCATTCTTCATAGGTGAGACATAGATGAAACCGGAGGGATGGTAAAAATGAAGGAAATAAATGATGTTTTAATAAAAATAACTCATAAACCCACAAAAATATTCCTCGTATTGTTTCCCATATTTTAAAAAATACCAGTGAACAAAAAGAATAGATTACTATTTTTAAAAAGTCTTCGTAGTGAAGAGTTCAATCTGATTGGTAAGTCTTTTCAGATATACTTCTTTTATTTATTTATTTATTTATTTATTTATTTATTTATTAATACCTTATTCTTTCTTTTTTTTATTGCATTTTAGGTTTTGGGGTACATGTGAAGAACATGCAAGATTGTTGCATAGGTACACACATGGCAGTGTGGTTTGCTGCCTTCCTTCCCCTCACCTGTATCTGTCATTTCTCCCCATGCTATCTCTTCCCACCTCCCCACACCCCCATCCCTCCCCCATTTCCCCCCAACGGACCCCACTGTGTAGTGCTCCCCTCCCCGTGTCCATGTGTTCTCATTGTTCAACATCCGCCTATGAGTGAGAACATGCAGTGTTTGATTTTCTGCTCTTGTGTCAGTTTCCTGAGAATGATGGTTTCCAGGTTCATCCATGTCCCTACAAAGGACACAAACTCATCGTTTTTGATGGCTGCATAATATTCCATGGTGTATATGTACTTCTTTGCAAATAAAAATGCAGATTTCCTTCAAAGTATACTTTGAGGAAATGGAGATTTTGGGAAAATATTGGAAACAAGAGGAGCTTTGTTTTGATTGTTGATTTTATTATCAGCTTACTGCCACTGAAAGTTACCTCCCTTAGTGGAAGATATTTCTCATAGACATTATAGTTTACTTAAGACTTTTATTTATAATGGAAATAAAGTTAAATTAATAGTGTTATTTTATTTTTAATAATTATTTAGTTTATTTACTATAGAAAAATAATATATAATATTGTATGTCTTATGTTAGAAGGAAATCTTAAGATCTTGATAAAAGCTTCATCATTTTACATATCAACTTCATATTATTATGTCTTTCACTATTTTTGCCTCTATGCACATAAAATTTTAGTGGTGACATAAATTCTTGTCTGCTAAAAGCAATACTGGTTTTTCACATATTTTCTAACCACAATGAAATCAGACTTTTATTTGCCTTCCTTCTTCTCAACCTTTTTTCCATCTTTCCTTAACTCTTTTCCTCCCTTTGGAATTTGAACATAGAAATTAAAGTGAAATAACCTTATACTTACCGAACAAAATAATAAAACAAAAACAGTTACATAAGTGCTTGATTCTTCTTTTCTCATAATTTATACAAAAAGATATTCACTATTTTAAAAATCTGAATATACTATAAACCTTACTTTTAGGAACTCATATCTTGTCTCTACTGTAAATACCATGCTGATATTAGTCAGAAAATTAATACAGAGAATAAGTTAACAGGCAATGAAAGGACTGAAAAAATGTGGTGCATATACACCATGGAATACTACGCAGTCATATAAAGCATGAGGTCACATCCTTTACAGCAACACAGATGGAGCCTCTGAAACAAGACACACAGACTTTGTATTCAACACAACTCCTGCATGTCTTTCATATGAAGCTCCTCCTTCTAAGCCCCTCTCTTCAGCCTAAAGTTAGAGCTAAGAGCCGGCTGTTTATCCATTGCCAGCTTTGGAAATAAAGTTACTTTCCTTTCACTGTTCTTTGTCCTTGTCATTGGCTTTGCAAGTGGTGAGCAGGGGAGCCTTCACTTGGTTACAAAATGATCATATGACTGCTTGCCCTTACTAGTTTTTGTGTTACTTTATTATCTCCTTTTTCTGTAACTTTGTTATGAAATGATTGTATGACTGCTTACTCTTACTAATTTCTGTGTTACTTCAATATTTCCTTTTTTTTCTTTAGTCAGTTTATCATTGATGGGCATTTAGGTTGATTACATGTCTTTGTTATTGTGAATAGTGCTGCAGTAAACATACATGTGTATGTCTGTTTTTGGTTAAATAACTTATGTTTTGGGGGGTATATGCCCAATAATAGGGTTGCTGAGTCAAATGATACTTCCAAGTTCTTTGAGAAATTGCCACACTGTTTTCTAGATTTTTAATCTAGAAAATCTGTCTTTGCTCATTAATATTGGCATACCTTGAAGCCCACATCAATATTACAAACCACTGTAGCACGTTTCCTGACTTCAGTCTAATCCCCCTTTAATCAATCTTCCATGTAGCCCAAGAAGGGCTTCTCTGATGACCAACCACTTTCTTTCAGGAACCCCACCCTGTGATCTCTGTAAGTACTTTTGGCAAAATGTCTGGATTTTGGTTTTATGCCCAAGGATTTGTCAACTACCCATGACAGTGTGTAGGAGGGATGGGCAATCCAAAAGACAAAAACCAGGCAAAATTTTGCTAAAGCAATATAACAAAATTCAAAATATTGTTCTACAGTATGCCACAAGAATCAATAGATATAAATTATGTGAAATAAAATGTTGAAGGCAATTGAGAGGGTTTATCAATAAAAATACTTCCCTAATATTCAGGATGTCTCCAATATCCAAGATTTTCAGAATTACTGTTATCTTGGGGGATAAAAAGTAAAATATGGAAAGAATATATCACGTGAAACAATTTACTAAGAGTATTTTTATAACATTTAGGAGGGTAACTTTTATTAATGACCACAGGTGTATTAAATAAATAGCCAAGATACCATTGGTGAAAGAGAAATAATAATCAAAGAACAGTATTTTTCTTCTCTAGAAGTTTTTTTAGAGCTTCTTGGACATCTTTGTTTCTCAGAGAGTAAATCAAAGGATTCAGCATGGGAGTGACCAGGGAATAACATAAGGATGCCACTTTACTCAGCTCAGGAAATCTGTCAGGAGTGAGATACATAAAAAAGACAGCACCATACAGCACACTCACGACTCCCAGGTGAGAGCTACAGGTGGAGAAGGCCTTCTTACGCCCCTCAGTACAGCGTATCTTTAGAACTGTGGACACAATATACATGTAAGATACAATAATGACTATGACAGTAGGCAAGATAATAATACATGATAAGGAAAAGGATACCATTCTACGGATAAAGAGATCAGAACAAGACAGTCTCTGAAGTGGGCGAGTATCACAGTAAAAGTGGTCAACAGCCCGAGAAGCACAAAAAGACAGAGTAAATGTCATGCTGGTCTGAATAACTGAGCTAATGCAGCCACAAAAATAGGAACCGGCCACCAACTGAGTACAGAGACGTGTTGACATTTGAACAGAGTAGAGGAGAGGGTTGCAGATGGCAACGAAGCGGTCATAAGCCATGGCCGCCAGGAGAAATCCCTCGGTCACAATGAAGAGGGCAAAGAGAAAGAGCTGGGCCACACAGCCTGCAAAGGAGATAGACTTGCTTTCAGACCAGAAGTTGATCATAGCCTTGGGTGCAATAACAGATGAGTAGAAAAGATCAATGAAGGAGAGATTGCCTAGGAAAAAATACATTGGTGTGTTCAGCCGAGGATCAGTCATAATAATGGCCATCATCCCAACATTCCCTAGAAGGATCATGGCATAAACAAACAGAAATAGCAGGAAGAGGAGAATGTGGAGCTCTGGGCGGACCCCGAAGCCTGCAAGAACGAAGTCAGTCATTTCTGAGCGATTGCTTGCTCCCCTGTCACCCATGGTAGAAACCTGCTGAGAGGTATAAGGCAAAATACACAAATAAACTCTTGGCTTGGATCCTAGCATTACAAATAATTTCTCATAGTATTAGGATTTACAAAGCTGTTTTACAATCATTATTAATTTTAGCCTCATAAATATACTGTGACTTAAAGCCAACCAATTGCTGCTGAAACCAAAGATTAGTTGTATTTCTAAATTCTTTAAGTGGTAGAGTTAGGTTTCTTGCCTCGGCATCTAATACAATGCTTTTCTACCCAAATGCCTTTCACATTTACAAGGTTCACTTCTCTGTACATTTCCCACTCATGATTTACACAATAACTTCACCATCATGAAGCAGTGACTGGAAAAGAGCACAACTAATCTAATAAATGACTTTGGGAAGCACATTAAGTAGTTTGGGTTTGGAGATACTTGGGTATTAGTAGTAGTAGATATTAGTAGTCAAGTTTAGGGAAACAGGGGCTTAATTTGGAGTACCAACAGATATGAAGAAAGTGACTGAGTTTTAAAAAAAAAAACCTACTTGAGAAGTGCAATTACCTTTTGCAGGTCATGGAAACTGGATTCTGATGGAAGTCATATACCAAGCACAAAATTATTAGTACTCATATTCAAGAATTTCTCTCCCAGATGGGCCATCAAAGCCCTTTCACAAAGAAAACTTCCTTTCATTTCTTGATCCGAAGACTTGAAGATTTTTTTTTTAACTTTTATTTTAAGTTCAGGGATGTGTAAGTGCAGGTTTGTCACATAGGTAAATTTGTGTCTTGGGGTTTTGCTGTACAGATCGTTTAATCACCCAGGTATTAAGCCTTGCACCCATTAGTTATTTTTCCTGATCCTTTCCTTCCTCCCACCCTCTACCCTCCAAAAGGCTCCAGTGTGTGTTTTTCCCCTCTATGTGCCCATGTGACTTGTAGTTCTTTAAGAAGAGATCTACAGTAGAACCTTTCTGCAGATAAAGGAGTTACTTTAGAAATTAATACTGCAAAGGATACAAATGGGGGCATTGCTTATTATACTTTTATTTGCCCTGAATACAACTTTTGTAGCCATTATTAACTCATTACCACTCAAATAGATTTTTTAATTACATATATTAACAATACAAGCCATCTTTCTCTGCCCTAAGGGCTTTATGTGCATGTTTCTGTGTAGGCAACAATAATAAAAAAATATGTATATAGCACTTTTTATGTGGCAGACATTTTTCTAAATGCTTTCATAACAGTTCATTTAATCCATACAATAATAACATGAGGTGGATATTAGTATATTCTCAAGTTTACAGATGAGGAAACTGAGGTACAGAGAAATGAAGTCTGCCGAAATTCACTTAGTAGAGTCAGAATCAAGATTTGAAGGCAAGAAAACTGGCTCCAGAATCTATGCTTTTAATTATCATTAATGATTAATCACTGGACTATATCACCTTTTGATAAAGGGCCCCTCCTGTTCCCCTACTTTTCTTCTGCTTGTACTTCAGAGTTTAGTTAAAATTTCATATTTTCAAAATAAAATCTCTCATTCTTCAACCTGGGTCAAAATGTCTCATCCAAAGGGAATTGGAAGAGACCAACTGCCACCCCATATTTAATATTGAGATTACATATTAATTATTCTTCACTTGACAATAACTTACTTGAGCCAAAATTTAATTTGTTCTCCATGTATTGTCAGCATAACTTTATGTGTCTGGTAAATGGCAATTAACCAATACATATTTATTATAGATAAGAGTTGAATGGTAATGATTATGCAGTAACAGAGAAAAACATAAAAACTATCTAATACTGCGGTGGTTAGTATGGGTTTTAGGTTTAAATAAATCTAGATTCCACTTCTGCTTCTCTCACTTTCTAAATGGGACTTTGGACAAGTTACTTATGTTCTCTCTCTATGCTACTGTATTCTCATATATAAAATGGAATCCTCAAAGTTTTATCGGGAATAGAAAATGACATATCTACATAAATCACTTAGCACTACTTACGGTAAAGTAAGTATTCAGCAAATCAGCAAATGTTAGCCATTATTTTTATTATACTTTTCAGTGCTCAGTTCCATTATTCATACCAAATAATGCTTATTAGGTTGAAGGATAATAATATATATAATTGCTTTTGGACAAAACATTCTCAGTTGAGGGGAGGAATCAGTCTGTTAAAAGTTTAGAGAGAAAAAAGAAATCTTGGAGAAATGGAATATTTTGGCTGAGAAAAAAATTATTAAGAGAAAAGTTGCATAATATCATTACTTAAGACTGTATTAAATGTTGAAAATAAAATATTCACCAGTTTTATCAAAAATTAATATGTAAATGATTAAAAAGTAGTAAGATCTTACATTAGCTTGCACTTAGGGTCTGGAAATGTGTAAGATATTTAAGAAGTGAAAGAAGGCTGACTGAAGTAAGCATAAAAAATCTTTTTTTTTTTTTTTTTTTTTTTTTTTGAGACGGAGTTTCGCTCGTGTTACCCAGGCTGGAGTGCAATGGCGCAATCTCGGCTCACCACAACCTCCGCCTCCTGGGTTCAGGCGATTCTCCTGCCTCAGCCTCCTGAGTAGCTGGGATTACAGGCACGAGCCACCATGTCCAGCTAATTTTTTGTATTTTTAGTAGAGACGGGGTTTCACCAAAAAATCATTTTTTGAAAAATGGTATATCTCATTTATCTTCCTTTTATTCTCACCTAGTGGCAAGAACACAGATTATTTTAATTTCCAAGATTTATTCCTATCAAACCCACTCCAACATTATATTATAATATTATTCTTAAATATTAATTATTCCTCACTTAACAATAACATCCTTAACATCAAACTCAGCTTGTTTGCTCTGTGTTGTCAACATAATGTTCTGAATCTGGTGAATAATAATAATTCAATACATATTTATTATATAGAAAAAAGTTGAATGGTAATGAGCATGCAGAATCAGAAAAATGTAAAAAACAAATTTATTAAAATAAATTTATGTCATAAATGTTATAAACATTATAACATATAAATTTTAATCAGTGTATTACTGGTGACACTTTTTTACCTGGAAAAGGGAGTTCTTCCTGGAGAAGCCAACAACAAGTTGTCAGTTTGTGACTTATTTTTCAAAAACGTACATGTTTTAAAAGTTACTTTTACCTTGTATTGCTTAGTAACTTGTCAGATTCTCTTTAAAAAGAAGCAGCAGAATTCCAATGTTTTCCTCTGTTTATTGTTTTAATTCTAGAAAGGGTAAACATAAAGTTAATTAATGACTGTCATAATTTCTTAGTTGATTTCCTGAAAAAATTCATAATTCTTTTTAGAAGAGAATCAAGGTGAATTTTCCAAATCACGTTCTGCCAAAACTAAAATAATTCCAGGAACTATAGTCCATAGTTATGCAAAGTGAACCTGGGGAATCAATCCACAGGATATTATCTACCCTGCATTCTCAGAGGCTCATATGCTTTCAAGGCAAGAAGATAGATTGCCATGGATATGCAAGTAGAAGTCTTGAGCTCTTTGTCATCTCTCAATACTGCCAAATATCAACAGCAGTTCTCTATAAGGGCTTTGGTTTTGCTATAACTTTTTCAAATAATTGCAGCATTGAGATTTCCTTTATCTTCTGGGAGACAGTACCTCTGGGAGAGAAGAAAACAAGTCCATTAATAAGACTTCTAGATTCTAGAAGCAAGATCCATGAGGACCTCAGAGATTCTACACTTTTTTTTTAAGCCTAATAGGAGTTACAGTGCATGTGATATATTTTTCCTTTAAGAGAACACACAAGGATCTTTTAATTTTAAATTCTTCACTGAAAAAGATGCATTTCCAATTTATCATTATAGCACAGGTTTGTTTTGTTTTGTTTTGTTTTGTTTTGTTAGTTACACTTTAAGTTCTGGGTACATGTGCAGAACGTGCAGGTTTGTTACACAGGTGTACATGTGCCATGGTGGTTTGCTGCACACATCAACTCATCATCTACATTAGGCATTTCTCCTAATGCTATCTCTCCCCTGCCTCCCACCCCCTAACAGGCCCTGGTGTGTGATATTCCCCTCCCAGCATCCATGTGTTCTCATTGTTCAACTCCCACCCATCAGTGAGAACATGCAGTGGTTGGTTTTCTGTTCTTGTGTTGGTTTGCTGAGAATGATGGTTTCTAGCTTTATCCATATCCCTGCAAAGGACATGCACTCATCCTTTTTTATGGCTGCATATTATTCCATGGTGTATATGTGCCACATTTTCTTTACCCAGTCTGTCATTGATGGACAGTTGGGTTGGTTCCAAGTCTTTGCTATTGTGAACAGTATAGCACAGTTTTTGATAAGCAAATAGAAGTAGATATGAAAGGAAATGTTGTGGTTCATAATGCAACTTATGGAAAAATTTTTGGTCCTAGTCATAAAGTTATTTTTGTTTTTATTTTTAAAATTTCATTCACCCAAATCTTTCCTTGATGACTCTTTAACTATATTTTCTCAATAGTAATTGATAAGAAAAGATAGAACAGCACGAATATGCCCAAAATGACTATGCCCCAACTCCAACAAATGCCCTCTGATCCATTAAATAAAGGTTAAATGATTGACTGGATCTGAACTTGGGTTTATTTTATAATTTTAATTGCTTGAAAGTTGTTTATGTAGGTGTCATGTATTACGTTAGTAATTCTTCATCAGTCCCTGTATATAGTCCAAAATAATTTTAAAAACTGTTCTATATCAGGCAAACAAATCACAATTTGTCTTCGATAATCAAATCTTTAAGCTAATTGCTATAAATGCATCATATGTAAAACAGTAAGAAGAAGAATGGATTTCCGATTGCTGGCAAGATCGCCAAATAGGAAGAGCTCTGGTCTGCAGCTCCCATCAAGATTGACGCAGAAGGCAAGTGATTTCTGCATTTCCAACTGAGGTACCTGGCTCATCTCACTGGGACTGGTTGGACAGTGGGTGCAGCCCAAGAAAGGCCAGCTGAAACAGGGTGGGACATTGCCTCACCCAGAAAGCACAAGGGGTAGAGGAACTACCTCTCCTAGCCAAGAGAAGCCATTAGGGACTGTATAGTGCACTCCAGCCCAGATGCTGCACGTTTCCCATAGTCTTTGCAACCTGCAAACCAGAAGATATCCCTCTGGTGCCAATGCCACCAAGGCCCTGGGTTTTCAGCACAAAACAGGGCAGCCATTTGGGCAGACACCAAGCTAGCCACAGGAGGTTTTTTTTTTTTTTTTTTTTTTTTTCATACCTCAGTGGTGCCTGGAACACCAGTGAGACAGAACTGTTCACTCTCCTGAATGAGGGGCTGAAGCCAGGGAGCCAAGTCTTCTGGCTTGGTGGGTTCCACCCCCATGGAACTCAGCAAGCTAAAATCCACTGGCTTGAAAACCTCTCTGCCAGCACAGCAGTCTGAGCTTGACCTGGGATGCTTGAGCTTGGTGTGGGGAGGGGTGCCTGCCATTGCTGAGGCTTGGGTAGGCAGTTATACCCTCACAGTACAAACAAAGCCACTGGAAACGTTGAACTGGGTGGAGACCACCACCACTCAGCAAGGCCACTGTGGCCAGACTGCCTCTCTAGATTCACTCCTCTCTGGGCAGGGCATCTCTGAAAGAAAGGCAGCAGCCCCAATCAGGGACTTATGGATAAAATCCCCACCTCCCTGGGAAAGAGCATCTTGGGGAAGGGGTGGTTGTGGGCACAGCTTCAGCAGACTTAAACATCCCTGCCTGGCAGCTCTGAAGAAAGCAGAGGACCTCCCAGCACAGCAGTCAAGCTCTGATAAGGGACAGACTGCCTCCTCAAGTGGGTCCATGATCCCCAGGTATCCGGCCTGGGAGATACCACTCAGTAGGGGCTGAAAAACACCTTACACTGGACAGCTCTGGCTGGCATCTGGCAGGTGCTCCTCTGGGATGAAGCTTCCAGAGGAAGGAACAGGAAGCAATCTTTGCTATTTTCAGCCTCTGCAAGTGATACCCAGGCAAACAGGATCTGGAGCAGACCTCCAGCAAACTCCAGCAGACCTGCAGCAGAGGGACCTGACTGTCAGAAGGAAAACTAACAGACAGAAATAAATAGTATCTACATCAACAAAAAGGACATCCACTCAGAGACCCCCTCCGAAGTTCAATGATTTCAAAGACTAAAGATAGACAAATCCCTGAAGATGGGGAGAAACGAGTGTGAAAATTCCTAAAATAAGAATGCCTCGCTGGGCGCGGTGGCTCAAGCCTGTAATCCCAGCACTTTGGGAGGCCGAGGCAGATGGATCATGAGGTCAAGAGATCGAGACCATCCTGGTTAACATGGTGAAACCCCGTCTCTACTAAAAATACAAAAAATTAGCTGGGCATGGTGGTGCGTGCCTGTAATCCCAGCTACTCAGGAGGCTGAGGCAGGAGAATTGCCTGAACCCAGGAGGCGGAGGTTGCGGTGAGCCGAGATCGTGCCATTGCACTCCAGCCTGGGTAACAAGAGCGAAACTCCGTCTCAAAAAAAAAAAAAAATGCCTCTATTCCTCCAAAGGATCACAACTCTCCAGCAAAGTAACAAAACTGGATGGAGAATTAGTTTCGTGAATTGACAGGAGAAGGCTTCAAAAGGTAGTTAACAACAAACTCCTCTTAGCTAAAGAAGCATGTTTTAACCCAAGGCAAGGAAGCTAAGAACCTTGAAAAAAGTTGGACAAAATGCTAAGAAGAATAATCAGTTTAGAGAAGAACATAAATGACCTGATGGAGCCGAAAAACACAGCAAGAGAACTTTGAGAAGCATACAAAAGCTGAATCAATCAAGTGGAAGAAAGGATGTAAGAGACTGAAGATCAACTCAATGAAATAAAACAAGAAGACAATATTAGAAGAAAAAAGTGAAAAGAAACGAACAAAGCCTTTAAGAAATACAGGACTATGTAAAAGGAAAAAAAATCTACATTTGACTGATGTACCTGAAAGTGACAGGGAGAATGGAACCAAGTTGAAAAACACCCTTCACTATATTATTGAGGAGAACTTCACAAGCATAGCAAGGCAGGCCAATATTCAAATTCAAGAGATACAGAGATCACCACAAAGACAGTCTTTGAGAAGAGCAACCCCAAGACACATAATGGTCAGATTCACCAAGGTTGAAATGAAAGAAAAACTGTTAAGGGCAGCCAGAGAGAAAGGTTGGGTTATCCACAAAGGAAAGCCTATCAGACTCACAGCAGATCTCCCTGCAGAAACCCTACAAGCCAAAAGGGAGTGGTAGCCAATATTCAACATTCTTAAAGAAGATTATTTTCAACCCAGAATTTCATATCCAGACAAACTAAGCTTCATAAGTGAAGGAGAAATAAAATCCGTTAGAGACAAGAAAATTCTGAGAGGTTCTGTCACCACCAGGCCTACCTTATAAGAACTCCTGAAGGAAGCAAAACATATGAAAAGGAAGAATCAGTACTAGCCACTTCTACAACATACCAAATTATAAAGACCATCATCACTATTAAGAAACTGCATCAACTAAAGAGCAAAATAACCAGCTAGCATCATAATGGCAGGATCAAATTCACACACAACAATATTAACCTTAAACGTAAACTGACTAAATGCCCCACTTAAGAAACACAGACTGGCAAATTTGATCAAGAATCAAGAACTATCAGTGTGCTGTATTCAGGAAACCCATCTCATGTGGGAAGACACACATAGGCTCAAAATGATGGGATGGAGGAATATTTACCAAGCAAATAGAAAGCAAAAAAAAAAAGCAGGGGATACAATCCTAGTCTCTGATAAAACAGACTTTAAACCAACAAAGATCAAAAGAGACAAAGAAGGATATTATGTAATGGTGAAGGTATCAATGCAACAAGAAGAGCTAACTATCCTAAATATATATGCACCCAATACAGGAGCACCCAGACTGGGATAAAGCCAGTTCTTAGAGACCTACAAAGAGACTTGGACTCCCACGTAATAATAGTGGGAGACTTTAACACCCACTGTCAATATTAGACAGATCAATGGGACAGAATATTAACAAGAATATCCAGGACTTGAACTCAGCTCTGCACCAAGCAGACCTAATAGACATATTCAGAAATCTCCACCTCAAATTAACAGAATATAAATTCTTAGCACCACATCGCACTTACTCTAAAATTGACCACATAATTAGAAGTAAAACACTCCTCAGCAAATGCAGAACAAAAATCTTAACAGTCTCTCAGACCACAGTGCAATCAAATTAGAACTCACGAGATCAGGAGTTCCAGACCAGCCTGACCAACATGGTGAAACCCCGTCTCTACTAAAAATGCAAAAATTAACCAGGCATGACAGTACATGCCTGTAATCCCAGCTACTTGGGAGGCTGAGGCAGGAGAATCACTTGAACCTAGGTGGTGGAGGTTGCAATGAGCTTAGATTGTGCCACTGTACTCCAGCCTGGGCAACAGAGCAAGACTCTGTCTCACAAAAACAAAACAAAACAAAAGTCGTCAGCAGAAAGATTGTAGTTGAAACTATGGAAGTGGAAGAACTAACACCAAGAAGAAGGTTTAGGTCAAGACCAGAGGAAGGTGAAGACAGATCCTTGGGGCATTCCTACCTTTAGGACATAAACCCAGAAAGTCGAGTCCATGACAGACATAGAAAAGAAAAAAGCATATTATCATGAATCCAAGGGGGAGAAAAAGCCTCAATCAAAGAAGAGCTGATTGCTGAACAGTGGTGAATTCTGTACAAAGGCTAATGGTGACAATTTCAAAACAAAAACTCCATAGTTACGAAGTCACTGAAGGTACTTGATGCTTCTTAAGAGAGGTGTTGGTAGATCTGGTAGATGAAGTAAAATTGTTAGCAGTTGAATAGTGCATTGAAAAAAAGGAACAGAGGCCCCAGATTTAGAGGTGATAGAGTGGAAGGCTGCTGAAAGATTTTCAGGGATATTAAGTTCAAAGTGTCTCTTTAGAGACGTAGTTTTAAGTGTGCTGACTCCCAGATATTTTTTTTGGCTCAGGTTCTGTGGATTGTCTTTGTGTCAGGTCCCTGGGAGAGGATATAAACCAAAAGGGCTTGATTGTCTTTGGTGAAGAATAATAAAGAAAGCTATAATTGCCTGTGCATTAGCACAGGTGAGTTCAGAATCATACAGGTTTCATGTAGGAGATAACTAAGATCAGAGTAGAACTGAAGGAGAAAAAGACACGAAAAACTCTTCAAAAAATCAATGAATTTCTCAGCAGACTGACACAAGAGCAGAAAATCTAACACCGCATGTACTCACTCATAGATGGGTGTTGAACAATGAGAACACATGGACACAGGGAGGGGAGCACTACACACTGGGGTCTGTTGGGGGGAAATTGGGGAGGGACGGCAGGGTGGGGAGGTGGGGAGAGATAGCATGGGGAGAAATGCCAGATATAGGTGAAGGGGAGGAAGGCAGCAAATCACACTGCCATGTGTGTACCTATGCAACAATCTTGCATGTTCTTCACATGTACCCCAAAACCTAAAATGCAATTAAAAAATTAAATTAAATTAAATTTTAAAAAAATCAATGAATTTTGGAGCTGGTTTTTCTGCCAGAGATGCAAGCAGAAGTTGCTATTTGAAATTAACAGGTGTTAGAGCAGAAACAAGCAAAAACTCAAGATATTCCTTGTGTTCGCCTTTCTCCCCTACATCTAAGCCTGTTAGAGAAAGGAAGGGGACTTGTGGGTTTGAGGGACCTAGGGATACAAATGGATAGAAACTTGAAAATCTTTTAAGATTGGCTACTGGGTCTTTGGTTTTCTTCCCTCAAGATTGGTATGGCGTTTGACAAACTTATTACCATCTTTGCAAAACAGGCAAATACATTTGACTTCTGACCAAGAAGGCCTTAACATTCCCCTCAGCTTGACTACACTTCAGACAAACTTCTTTCTGCCTATAAGACCCTGATCACCCTTTTCTTAGAGTATTTACTTTAGAAAGCTTGTATTGCAAATTCTTTCTCTGTCCCTTTCAGATGTAAATCTTCTGTCAGCTTCTAACCAGTTTTACTACCTAGGAAAGTCTTTCTCAAAGACCTGAGAGCCATTCCTTTGGAGTGGAATTATCAGGAAAGATGAGGTCCCTACCCCCATTCTCTGTGAGAGAGCAGGAAGCTAACTTTCCTAAGTGATAAGTGCCAGTTAGCAAACACAAAAGGCCTAATTACATTGACAAACCTTTCCTCAATTCCCCCCAGGTACTTTCCTGCTACATTGCCGAAATGCTTAAAAGCCTTCCATCTTGTTTCAGTGGAGTTAAGTTTAGTCTCTCCAATTGCAGTATTTTTGACCCCTATTGCAATAGTCTTGAATAAAGCCTTCTTTCTCTGTTTTTTGGGTTTTTTTTTAAAAGAAATGAATAAATTCCTGGACACATACACCCTCCCAAGACTGAAAAAGGAAGAAGTCGAATCCCTAAATAGACCAATAACAAGCTCTGAAATAGAGGCAGCAATGAACAGTCTACCAGCCAAAGGAACTCCAGGACCAGACGGATTCACAGTTAAATTCTACTAGAGGTACAAAGAGGAGCTGGTACCATTCCATTTGAAACTATCCCAAACAATAGAAAAGGAGAACATTCTCCCTCACTCATTTTATGAGGCTAGCATCATCCTAATGCCAAAACCTGGCAGAGACACAACAAAAAAAGAACATTTCAGGCCAATATTCCTAATGAACATTGATGTGTAAATCCTCAGTTAAATACTGGCAAACTGAATTCAGCAGCACATCAAAACCTTATCCACCTCGATCAAGTCAGCTTCATCCCTGGGATGCAAGACAGGTTCAACATATGCAAATCAATAAACGTAATCCATCACATAAACAGAACCAATGGCAAAAACCGCATGATTATCTCAATAGATGCAGAAAAGGCCTTCAACAAAATTCAGCAGCCCTTCATGCTAAAAATTCTCAGAAAACTAGGTATTGATGGAACATATCTCAAAATAATAAGAGCTATTTAAGACAAACCCACAGCCTATATCATACTGAATGGGCAAAAGCTGGAAGCACTTCCTTTGAAAATTGGCACAAGACAAGGATGCCCCCCTCACCACTCCTATTTAACATAGTATTGGAAGTTCTGGCCAGGGCAATCAGGCAAGAGAAAGAAATCAAGGGTATTCATTTAGGAAAAGAGGACGTCAAATTGTCTCTGTTTGCAGATGACATGATTGTATACTTAGAAAACGCCATCATCTCAGCCCAAATCTCCTTAAGCTAATAAGCAACTTCAGCAAAGTCTCAGGACACAAAATCGATGTGCAAAAATCACAAGCATTCCTATACACCAATAACAGAAACAGAGAACCAAATCATGAGCAAACTCCCATTCACAATTGCTACAAAGAGTATAAAACACCTAGGAATACAACTTACAAAGGATGTAAAGGACCTCTTCAATGAGAACTATAAACCACTGCTCAAGGAAATAAGCAAGGAACCGAACAAACGGAAAAACATTCCATGCTGTGATAGGAAGAATCAATATCGTGAAAATGGCCATACTGCCCAAAGTAATTTAGAGATTTAATGCTATCCCAATTAAGCTACCATTGACCTTCTTCACGGAATTGGAAAAAAACTACTTTAAATTTCGTATGGAACCAAAAAAGAGACCAAATGGCCAAGACAATCCTAAGCAAAAAGAACAAAGCTGGAGGCATTATGCTACCTGACTTCAAACTATACTACAAGGATACAGTAATCAATACAGCATGGTACTGGTACCAAAACAGAGATATAGACCAATGGAACAGAGTAGATGCCTCAGAAATAACACCACACATCTACAACCAACTGATCTTTGACAACCTTGACAAAAACAAGCAATGGGGAAAGGATTCCCTATTCAATAAATAGTCGGGAAAACTGGCTAGCCATATGCAGAAAGCTGAAACTGGATTCCTTCTTTACACTTTATACAAAAATTAACTCCATATGCCTTAAAGACTTAAACAAGAGGCCTAACACCATAAAAATCCTACAAGAAAACCTAGGCAATACCATTCATGACATAGGCATGGGCAAAGACTTCATTACTAAGACACCAAAAGCAATGCAACAAAAGCCAAAATAGGCATATGAGATCTAATTAAACTAAAGAGCTTCTGCACAGCAAAAGACACTATCATTAGAGTGAACCAGCAACCAATAAAATGGGAAAAATCTTTTGCAATCTATCTACCCATCTGACAAAGGGCTAATATCCAGAATCTACAAGAAACTTAAATATACAAGAAAAAAAAAAAAACATCAAAAAGTGCATGATGGATGATATGAAGAGACACTTCTCAAAAGAAGACATTTAAAGGGCTGATACACAGAATTTACAAAGAACTAAAACAGATTTACAAGAAAACAACAAATAAGCCCATTTGAAAGTGGGTGAAGGATATGAACAGACACTTTACAAAAGAAGACATACATGAGACCAACAAACATATGAAAAAATGCTCATCATCACTGGTCATTAGAGAAATGTAAATCAAAACTACATTGAGATACCACCTCATGCTAGTTAGAATGGCAATCATTAAAAAATCTGGAGATAACAGATGCTGGAGAGGATGTGGATAAATAGGAACCCTTTTACACTGTTGGTGGGAGTGTAAATTAGTTCAATCATTGTGGAAGACGGTGTGGCTATTCCTCAAGGACCTAGAAATAGAAATTCCATTTAACCCAGCAATCTCATTACTGGGTATATATCCAAAGGATTATAAATCGTTCTACTATAAGGACACATGCACATGAATGTTCATTGCAGCACAGTTTACAATAGCAAAGACCTGGAACCAACCCAAATGCCCATCGATGTTAGACTGGACAGGGAAAATGTGGCACATATACACCATGGAATATTATGCAGCCACCAAAAACGAGTTCGTGTCCTTTGTAGGGACATGGATGAACCTAGAAACCATCATTTTCAGCAAACTGACACAAGAACAGAAAATCAAACACCGCATGTTCTCACTCATAGGTGGGTGTTGAAGAATGAGAACACATGGACACAGGGAGGGGAGCACCACACACTGGGGTCTGTTGGGGAAAATAGGGGAGGGACAGCAGGGGGTGGGGAGTTGGGGAGAGACAGTATGGGGAGAAATGCCAGATATAGGTGAAGAAGACTATGCAGCCAAAACACGTATGAAAAAAAACTCATCATCACTGGTAATTAGAGAAACGCAAATCAAAGCCACATTGAGGTAACATCTCATGCCAGTTAAAATGACAGTTACTAATATGTCAGGAAACAACAGATGCTGCAGAGGATGGGGAGAATAGGAATGCTTTTACACTGTTGGTGGAAGTGTAATTAGTTCAACCAATTTGAAAGACAGTGTGGTGATTCCTCAAGGATCTAGAACTAGAAATACTATTTGACCCAGCAATCCCATTAGAGGGTATATACTCAAAGGATTATAAATCATTCTACTGTAAAGACACATGCACACATATGTTTATTGTGGCATTGTTCACAATAACAAAGACTTGAAACCAACCCAAGGGCCCACCAATGATAGACTGGATAAAGCAAATATGGCACATATACATCGTGGAATACTATACAGCCATTAAAAAGGATGAGTCATTGTCTTTTACAGGAACATGGATGAAGCTGGAAGCCATCATTCTCAGTAAACTAACACAAGAGCAGAAAACCAAACACTGCATGTTCTCACTCATAAGTGGGAGGTGAACAATGAGAACACATGGACACAGGGACAGGAACATCACACATCAGGGCTTGTTGGGGGATGGAGGGCAGGGGAGGGATAGCATTAGGAGAAATGCCTAATGTAGATGATGGGCTAATGGGTGCAGCAAACCACCATGGCTGATGTATGCCTATGTAACAAACCTGTACATTCTGTACATGTACCCCATAACATAAAAAAAGTTTAAGTTCTATATCATTATTTTCAAAGTAATTGATGATGTGATATCTAGTTATTACATGTTTGTGTTTTTCTTTGATTTTGCTTAAATATATTCAAAGTTGCAACATATAACATTAATTATATTAATATGAACATTAAAGTTAATATATCTGCATATGTATGTGTACATTCACATAATTATTTTATGTTTCTAAGAGTTTTATTAGCCTTTTTTTCTGCATTTAAATGTCTAATGCTTAGTATCTTATTTATAATTTTTATTTTAATGAATCATGTTTAAAAGTTTTGAATCGTTTTCAATGTAATTTATTTTAATTTTCATTATTGTTTATATAACTTTTTGTTAATTTTAATGTTCATTTTCACCTGTGGATTATTTAGTTAAGGTTTCTTATTTCAGTATAATTGTTTTATTTGCACAATATCTTTTTATTGTTGATTTTTTATTTTATTATCTTTAGATAATTTAAACTAAAAAACCTATTTGGTAAAATTTACAGTTATAATGCTTGCTTGACAAGAGATTATATTTTGTAAATATTTCATGAATTTAAGCAAAGGATGCCTATTCTGAATCTTACAATGTATTAGATATAATAAAAGTTGATCACTATGGGTAAGTTGTTATACCAGATAGACATTAATGGTTGAATATTAGAAATGCAGAGTCACTATTAACTAAAGATTTTTAAAAATTATTGTCTCAGAGCTGTAGAAATAGCATTTGATATATTTTAACATTATAAAAAAAATCAGCAACCTTAGAAAAGTATTAAACTTTATTAACCTAATAAAGCAGATGTATACAAACAGAATACACACATACTGAAAATGGGAAAGTATTAAAAGCATTTTCTTTAAAATTAGAAAAAAGACAATTTGTCTATTACTCTTGATGCAGTTCAACATCTTATCAGAAGTCTAGCCAGTACAACATGATAATAAATACAAATGAAAAGTATAAAGGATCAAATGTGAGATTAAACTGGGTCATATTGTAATAGTGAATTTCGTTTTGTAAGACAAGGCTAAACTGTCTTCAAAGTAGCTGTACCTTTTTGCATTTCCACTAAAAAACAAACAAACAAAAACAAAACAAAAACATGCTTGTTGCTTTATATTCTCACCACTATTTTGAATTGCCAATGCTCTGGATTTTGGCCATTGTAATAGACTGCATTTCCCTGATGACGTTTGATGCAGAGCATCTTTTCATATGCTTATTTGACATTTGGCTATTTTTGTGTGTCTGTTAAGCTCTGTGGCCTATTTTTAAAATTGAGTTATTTGCCTTCATATTTTTGAGTCTTAAGAGTTCTTTGTATATTTTGATAACAATCCTTCATCAGATTTGACTGGAAAAATCTCCTTTCAGAAATTTTTCTATGCCAGAGACTTTTTTTTCTTTGAGAAGACATTATACTAGGCCAGGACCCCAGTTAACAAGACACCCTTGTCTCTCCTTTGTTGGAAGAGGACTCAGTTCCACAACTTGACCTTAGCATTCAGCTGATAAGGTGTCCGTGCAACCCCCTGAGGCTGTTCTTTTGTCCCAAACTCAATTCCAAGCTTTGGGTCTAAGCCCTAGGAAAGAAAACTCAATCTGGAAGATAGTGTTGAATAGTACTCTATTTGAATATTTTTGCAAAAAATTCCTTTCCT
Organism: Saimiri boliviensis; assembly: GCF_048565385.1. Classification (NCBI taxonomy): domain Eukaryota; kingdom Metazoa; phylum Chordata; class Mammalia; order Primates; family Cebidae; genus Saimiri; species Saimiri boliviensis. The sequence goes on from NC_133455.1 coordinate 70,089,543, forward strand.
TTCAGCCTGCGGCTTGTCTTTTCATTTTGCTGGCTTTTTTTTTTTTTTTTAACTGTACAAAGCTTACACATGAATCAGATTTATCACTAAATATTTAATATTTTGAGTCTATTAAATGGTGTATTTTTAGAAGAACCCAATATGCTCTTAACTCTCGCAGAGAGCTGAAGCAGAAATAATATGTCTAAACTCATTATTAGGCCAACATTACTTTGAAAGCATATCCATCTCTCATGAATATAGATACAAAAATTCCTAATAAAATTTTAGAAAATCAAATCTTCAATATTTAAAAATGAAATATTAATGTTACCACATTATAAAAACATCAATACTTTACAAGGGTATACTAGTTTCAAAATATGGAATGTATATGTAAAATATGAAAGTATATGTAAACTCTTCCTCTTTGTAAGGATGAGCTGGCAAACATCAGGATGATATTTGCAATTAATCACATGATAGTATCCCCCTGTTGAAGGATGAAAGGTAACACACTAGAGGAGACAGGTTGATGAACACAGAGCCACTGTATAATCCCGATCCTTTTTCCTCAAGACCTCAATTGTTTGAAAGAGAAACTTACAGCTTATTTAGGTTGCATTTATTTTGTGATTTATGATCCTCATAATTTTCAAGAACTATCCTTATAAATACATTTCTCTTTGGATCCTTCCTTCACATCTTGTTAATGGATACCCCTCCAATACCCCAGAAGATTTGAGGTTTACTTCTCAGAAAGTGTAAAGCAGAGGGTTTCTAGCATTGGAGACATAATGTACAGAAGATGAGTGGTTTTATACCAACACTATGTGATTAAGTTCCATACCCTGAACATATGTAAGTTGTCCCAAGACTCTTCCCTTATTGTCTACCAGAATCCCGTCTGTTAAATTACTACCCATTCTTCGGAAACTCATATTTCTAAAAGAGGAGATTTAAATATACAAAAATTAAGAATTTAACAAAGAATTCAGTGATATTACAATAAATTCTCAAAGCAATACAAAAATTCATGTTATGTGAAGAGATGAAAATGTGCATTTTAGTGTGTGTTAATCAAGAAGTTTCAGTATGAAATTTACCAGATATATGAGGAAGAATCAAAGATGAAAAACAGAGATACAAAAAAAGAAAAGCATCAAATAAAAATATATGGAGGAAATAAATGACATTGCAGTTTCTGTTCTAACTGCAGAACTCTACCATTGTAGCAAGAAAAGTCATAGACACACATAAAGGAATGAGTGTAACAGAGTTCAAACAAAACATTTTTGTAGACACAGAAATTTGAAATGCATATAATTTTCACAGGTCATAAAATATGTTTGTTTTGATTTTTCCCCAACCATTAAATTGCACATTTAAAGGTGTAAAAAATGTTTTCACTTCAAAGGCCATAAATCAACCTGCAACTGGCCATATTTGGTCCACGAGTTATAATTTTCTGACTCCTAATTTAAACAAGCATTTATTTTTAGAGCAATTTGAATGAGATAGAAACAAGATTTTATTTTACCTTCATCTATTTTATTTCTGAAATTTTCATTTTTTATAGGTTTGTTTCTTACCTATACCACATTTCTTCTATCTGAAATACATTCTTAAACATTTCTTGTAGTAGACAATACATTCCTTCAGTTTTGTAGCAGAAAGTCTTTCCCCTTTATGCTTGAAACATATTTTCATTTTTTTCCTAGTAGTTTAAAGATGTTACTCACTGCACTCCAGCCTTGGTGACAGAGTAAGACTGTCACAAAATGAAAGAAAGAAAGAAAGAGAGAGAGAGAGAGAGAGAGAGAGAGAGAGAGAGAGAGAGAGAAAGAGAAAGAGAGAAAGAAAGAAAAAGAAAGAAAGAAAGAAAGAAAGAAAGAAAGAAAGAAAGAAGGAAAGAAAAAGAAAGAAAAGAAAGAAGAAAGAAAGAAAGAAAAAGAAAGAGAAGGAAGAAAAGAAAAGGAAAGGAAAAGAAAAGAAAAAAGAAAAGAGACGTCACTCCATTGCTATCTTGCTTTTTGGTTTCTGATGAAACCTCTTCTGTAATTCCTACTCTTTCTATCCTCACTTTTACCAAAAATGCCCATTTATCTAGCTGTTTTCATGATTTTCTTTCTGTCTTTGGTTTTAAGTAGTTTGAATATAATATGTTTGGGGCTGGTACAGTGTAGCGTGTATTCAGGTTGCAGTTTTTTTTTAATTTTGTGGATTTATTGTTTGGCATTTGTCACTTATTTTCAAATTATTAGCCACTAAATATCAAACATTTTTGGTTGCCATTCCTTTCTCTCCTTTTTCGCATTTTCAATTATACATGCTATACCATTTGATACTGTCTCACAGTTATCAAATGTTTTATTCTCTTCTTTTAAATTTTTATTTTTTGACTGTATTGTCTCTTCACATTTTAGTCTCCATAATTTGCATGGCTTTATCTTAATGTTAATGAATTATATTTTGACTGATGGGTCTGTCAAGGTATTCTTCATCTATCTACTGTATTGCTGATTTCTAGTATTTCATCTTTTTGTTATAATTTTTGTTGTTCTGCCCAAAATTAATTTTTTTAATCATTTATTTTAGGCTCAGGGGTGTATGTGCAGGTTTGTTATATACACAAGTTGGTGTCATGGGGGTTTGGTGTAGAGATTATTTTGTCATCCAGGTAATAAGCCTAGTACCCAATAGGTAGATTTTGGATCCACATCCTCCTCCCACTCCCCACCCTCAAGTAGGCCCCACTGTCTATTGTTTCCTTCTTTGTGACTATATGTACTATATTTAGCTCTCACTTGTAAGTGATAATATGTATTTGGTTTTCTGTTCTTGTGTTAGTTTACTTAGAATAATGGCCTCCAGCTCCATCCATGTTGTGCAAAGGGTATGATATCATTCTTTGTGGCTGCATAGTATTCTATGATGTATATGTACCACAGTTTCTTTATCCAGTCTACCATTGATGGGTATTCGGGTTGATTTCATGCCTTTGTTATTGTGAATAGTGCTTCAATGAACATACATGTTCATGTACCTTTATGGCAGAATAATTTATATTCTTTTGGATATATACCAAATAATGGGATTGCTGGGTCAAATGGTAGTTCTAAGTTCTTTGAGAAATCACCAAACTGCTTTTCACAATGGCTTAGCTAATTTACATTTCCATCAGCAGTGTGTCAGCATTCCCTTTTCTCCACAACTTCACCAGAGTCTGTTATTTTTTGACTTTTTAACAATAACCATTCAGACTCGTGTGAGAAGGTATCTCAATGTGGTTTTGATTTGCATTTCTCAATGATTTGTAGTGCCCAGCATTTTTTCATATGCTTGTTGACCAAGTGTATGTCTTCTTTTCGTAAGTGTCTGTTAATGTCCCTTGCCCACTTTTTAGTGGGGTTGTTTTTCATTTGTAAATTTGTTTAAGTTTCTTATACATTCTGGATATTAGACATTTATTGGATGCATATTTGCAAATATTTTTGTCCATTCTGTAGGTTTTCTGTATGCTCTGTTGATAGTTTCTTTTGCTGTACAGAGCTCTTTAGTTTAATTACATCCCATTTGTTAATTTTTGTTTTTGTCATGATTACTTCTGACATCTTTGTATGAAATCTTTGCTGGGTCCTATGTCCAGAATGGTATTTACTAGGTTATCTTCCAGGGTTTTTATAGTTTTGGGTTTTATATTAAAATATAATATTTTATATTAAATATAAAGTTTATATTTAATCCATATTGAGTTGATTTTGATATAAGGTGTAAAGAAGTGGTCCAGTTTCAGTCTTCTGCATATGGGTAGCTAGTTACCCCACTGCCATTTACTGAATGGGGATTCTTTTTCCTATTGCTTGTTTTTGTTAATTTTGTGAATGATCAGGTAATTGTAGATATGTGGCATTACTTACGGGTTCTCAACTCTTTTCCATGTTCTGTGTGTCTATTTTTGAACCTGTACTATGCTGTTTTAATTGCTGTAGTTTTGTAATATAATTTGGAGTCAGGCAATGTGATACCTCCAGTTTGTTCCTTTTGCTTAGACTGCCTTTGCTGTTCAGGCTCATTTTTGGTTCCTTATGAATTTTAAAATCTTTTTTTTTTTTTTTCTAAATCTTTGAAGAATAGCATTGAAAGTTTGATACAGATAGCATTGAATCTGTAAATTGCTTTGAGCAGTATGGCCATTTGACACTATTGATTCTGTTCATGAGTAAAGAATGTTTTTCCATTTGTTTGTGTCATCTTTGATTTCTTTGATCAGTGTTTTGTAATTCTCATTGTAAAGGTTTTTAATCTCTTTGTTTAGCTATATTACTATGTATTTTATTCGCTTTGTGGCTATTGTGAATGAAATTGCAGGCTTTATTTGAATCTGAGGTTGATTGTTGTTGGTATATAGGAATGCTACTGATTTTTGTACATTCATTTTGTATTCTAAAACTTTGCTAAAGTTGTATATTATATCAAGAAGATTTGGGGCAGAAACTATGGGGTTTTCTATGTATCAAATCTGTCGGGGACCGGTCTGGGACAGCACGTCTGCCGGGGGTCTCTCGACCTGCAAGAGGGTCCCAATACCTGGAAGAGAGAGTGTGCTTGAAGAAATAAGAGAGACAGAGAGTGGGGGTCTGGAGGGCTGGATAGGCCGTGCCTAAACAGCAAATTTTATTTTTCAAAGGCAAGGAATAAATACACTTTCTTTGCCCTGGTTTACGTCATTGCAAGAGGAAATGCAAATCTATATCTTACATGGCCTATACAATGGAGAAGTCAGATACACAATCAGTGGTTGTAAAAAAGTAACAGAATTTCCTGTGATCACAAAGCTTCTTTACATCCAGACATTATTCCTCCTGGCTGCAGGTATTTCTGGTTTGATCTTGTTTGAGAACTGAGATGTGAAAAGGTTTTCTGGTTTTCCTCATCAGAATATCTTTTAACCAGATTCTCCTTTGTCTGCTCCTGACTCAACTTATCTCAACTCCCCCATTCAGGAGTCTCTGAGTCAGGGATCAAAGCCATCCTGTATGGTGGCATTTGCTTTGCAAATATCCCCACAGTTAAACCATTATCTAGGGTACAAGGCAGTCAGGCAAGTAAAGAAAAGTTTAAAGCTTATTCTTAAAGAAAGAGTCATAAAAAGTTAAAAGCAGAAACTGGTTGCTGGTAGGGAGTCACTCGGTCTAGCAGCACCGCATAGTTTTAGGCTCAAACGATATTGTGGTTGATATTAGAAACTGATCATCCATCTTTAAGTTCCTTTTTCCCGATAGCTCGACTAACTCCAACAGGAAACTGTGTTTGGGATCAAACACCGTATAGTGAGACCCACGCCTTTTGGGGGTTTCACACGGGAATGTTCCCCACAAAATCAAATATAACTGGCAAAAAGGCATAGTTTGACTTTCTTCCTATTTAGATCCCTTTTATTTCTTTCTCTTGCCTGATTGCTCTAAGACTTCCAGTACTATATTGAACAGGAGTAATGAAGACAGCATCCTTGTATTGTTCTAGTTTTCAAGGGGAATCCTTCTAGTTTTTCAATATGATGTTGGCTATAGTTTTTCATGGATGCTTATTATTATTTTGAATTATGTTTCTTCAAATGTTGTTTGTTGAAGGTATTTAACATAAAAGAATGTTGAATTTTCTCAAAATTTTTTCCTGTACTTATTTAGATAATCATGTTGTTTTTGTTTTTAGTTCTGTCTGTGTGGTGAATCACATTTACTGATTTGTGTATGCTGAACCAACCTTGCATCCCAAGGATAAAGCCTACTTGATCATGGTGGATTAGCTTTTGGATTTGTTGCTGGATTCAGTTTGCTAGTATTTTGTTGAGAATTTTTGCATCTATGTTTATTAAAAATGTTGGCTTAAAGTTTTATTTTGTTGTTGAATTTAACTGATGAAATTAAAATTCTGATCTTCTGTGTTGTCTTACTATTTCTATTACAGTCATTGACATATTAACCGTGGTTATTTTAAGTTCTGTTAGAAAGTTCTAACATCTATGCTATATCTGAGTGTGATGATGAAGATAATTTTGTCTTTTCTGTGTATTTTCTGTGACTGTGTATTTTTGCAAGATACGTATGCCTCATATTTGTTTTGAAAGCCTCATATGTTGTACAGAATGGTAAATACCAACAAATATGTAGTTTGGAGATAAGCTCACTTCTGTTTGTCTTTGGGTCTTTCCTTTGTGCAATGCCCAGAGAAAGTCTGTGTCTTGAGGCAACCCCAGTTCTATTCCACTGTTAATTTTGCTCAATATTTTCTTTTGTTTGTTTTTTGACTTTTTAAATTATTATTATTGTACTTTAGGTTCTGGGGTACATATGCAGATCATGTAGGTTTGTTGCATAGGTACATACTTGACAAGGTGTTTGCTGCCTCCATCCCTGTCACCTGTATCTGGCATTTCTCCCCATGTTATCCCTCCCCAACCTCCCCATCTCCCACTGTCCTTCCCATAACCCCCCCAACAGATCCCAGTGTGTGACGCTCCCCTCCCTGTGTCCATGTGTTCTCATTGTTCAACACCTGCCTATGAGTGAGAAGATTCAGTGTTTTATTTTCTATTCTTGTGTCAGTTTGCTTTATATTTTTTAAGTGTGATTTTGGAGTTTGTGAGAGGTGGGGTGTTCTTTAAATTTGGAGCTCTTATGGATGTGGCCGTTACAGGAATTTCTGCCTTTCCTTCAGGAATTCCTTGGATCTACCAAGTATTGCTTTCCCATACCTAAGACTAGATTTTGCTTATTTATTTTGTTTTTCTCTGCTCACCTCTACCAGCTATTATGGCTTTTCACCAGTTGTCTGAGGGTACACAATGATTGTTAAAATTCCTCATGTGTTTAATTATTTTGCTTTATTATCTTAAATTATACTTATTTTTGCCCCAATACATGGTCTTGAAATCCTTGTCAAAACTCCTTTGATTATATATTTAAAGGTTTATTTCTGGACTATTCTGTTCAATTAGTCTACATGTCTGTTTTTATGCCAGCACCACACTATTTTGATTACTGTACCTTTGAAATAAGTTTTGAAAATAGGATATGAATCTCCCAAATTTGTGCTTTTCCAGGATTGTTTAGGTTATTTGGGATCTGTTTAGACACCATATGTATTTTAAAATGTGTTTTTCTATTTATGGAAAAATAGTCATTGGAATTTTAATAAAAATTGCAGATCTGTAAATCACTGGTATAGTATTAACATCTTAACAATAGTAAATCTTGCAATCCATGATATGAGATGCCATTTTATTTATTTATGTCTTCTTTAATTTTCTTAAGAAATATCTTATAGTTTTTGTTGAAGAAAAATTTTACCCTCTTGGTTAATTTGGTTAATTTTTAAGCATTTTTATTATTTTTATGCTACAGTAAATGATTTATTCTTAATTTGTATGTATTATTCATTGATAGCATACAGAAATACAACTGATTTTTCAATGTTGATTTTTTATTCTGTTATTTTGCTGTCATTTATTTGTTCTAACAGTTTTTGGTGGAATCTTTAGAGTTTCTATATTAAAGATTATATCACCTGCAAAAAGAGATTATTTTATTCTTTCTTTTGGACTTAAGTAACTTTAATGTTTTTTCTTGCCAAATTGCTCTAACTAGTATTTCAAGTACTCCATTAAGTGAAAGTGACAAATAAAAGCATCCTCATCTTGTTCTGAATTTTAAAGGAAAAGCTTTCAGTCTTTCACCATTGAATATGTTTTCTGTGAACCTTTTATGAATTTTATTATGTTGAAGTGGCTTTCTTGTATATCTAGTTTATTGAATGTTTCCATAATGAAGAGCTTGATTTTGTCAAATGTTTTTTCTGTATCAATTGAGATAATAATGTGTTTTTATTTCCTTCATGTTAATATGTTTTATTACATTTATTAATTTTTAAATGTTGAACAATTTCTCCTTTCCAGGAATGAGTCCCATTTGGTTAAGAGATATAATTTTTTAAACATTCTACTAATATTCTGGTTATTATTTTATTAAAGATTTTTACATCAATGTTCATAAGGTTTATAATTTTCTTTTCTTGTATTTTTGTTTGGTTTTGGTCTTAGGATAAAAATGTCTTCACAGAATGAGTTAGGTAGTGTTTTCAACTCCTTCTGTGTTTGGGAAAAGTTGGTGTTGGTTCTTTAATTGTTTGGTAGAATTCACTGGTTTCAGGAAATTTTTTTAAATTACTAATCCAATCTCCTTATTAGTTACAGGTCTATTGAGATTTTCTATTTTTTTGCAGTTTATTCTTGGTAAGTTTTGCTTTTCTAAAAATTTGTACATTTTATCTAGGATATCCAATTTGTTGGTGCGCAACTGCTCAACTCTCTTACACTTCTATTTTTTCTGTAGAATGGGTAATGATATTTTCACTTTTATTTCTGATTCTTGTATTTTGAGTCTTCTTTCTTTCTTTTTTCTTAGTGCTTCTAGCTAAATATTTGTCGAATTTGTTGATTTTTTAAAATAGAACCAACTTCTGGTTGTGTTGATTTTCTTTATTTTTTTTTTTTAATTTCTCTTTCATTTAGCTCTGCTGTAATCTTTATAATTTGTCTCCTTCTTGTAGCTTTGGGTTAATTTGCTCTTAGTTTTCTACTTCCTTAATTTTTAAAGTAGGTTATTGATTTGATGACTGAAATTTTTTAATGTAAACATTTATAACTATAAATTTCTCCTTTACCACTGCTTTCTGTGTCCCATAAGTTTTCGTGTGTTGTGTTTTCATTTACATTTAACTCTATGTAATTTAAAATTTTTCTTGTGATTTCTTCTTTGATTTATTAGTTTTTTGTAAAAAGTGTGTTGTTTGATTTCCACAAATTTGTGAATTTCTCAGTTTTGAGTTTGTTACTGATTTTTAGCATCATTGTGTGTGATTGGAAAAGATATTTTCTATGGTATGTATCTTTTGGAATCTATTGAGACTTAAATGTGTAACCTAACATGATCTATCCTAGAAAATCAATATGTTCTATTTTTGTTAGGTCCTGTATATGTTGATTAAAACTAGTTGGTTTATTTTGTTGCTCAAGTCTTTTATTTTCTTACTTTTCTCCCATCTGGTTGTAATTTTATTATTTACAGTGAGTTATTGAAGTCTCCTATGCTTTTTAAAAAGTTTCTAATTAAATGTTGTGTGATAGAAAAATGTAATCTGAAAATTTTAATTCTTTTAAAATAAAAATGTTTCTAATATATATATTTTTTCATGTAAATTGTCTAAGGTACCTTCTGGAATCTACTGCTAGCAGAAATTTACATCTTGATTGTAGCAAATCCTAGAGACTAATCAGAAACTTACATAGCACTTCTTTATTGTTGTCATTAATCATCTTTGTCCTGGGAGAATATTTATACAAAAATGTTAAATTAAAGATGAAGTCATTCTTAGAGTATTATGTTTGGAGCCAGCTCTACTCTGATGGTTTCCAAATAGTGTGAGTCCCTCTGGGTGCTTAAATGGATACTTTATTTACACAATTTAGTGTGTCAGTTAGGGGGTGACCTAAGAGAGATTTGTGCCTTTGAGAAGGTTAATGTGGAGATGAGACCCACAGGTCTCAGGTATAATTGGGCATAGAGAAACTAATTTCTCAAGTATACAAATTAATCTGGCTTTGCCATAATTAGCTATAGGTTGCTCCAGAGTAATCAGATGATTCCCACTGGTGGAATGAAACTTTTGTATCCTGCTATGAATTACTTCAAATAAAGCCTGCATAAAATAACTCATAATTTTAATTAGTCTCATTGGACCCTATTAAAGTGTGAATTTAGTAAGTAACAAAATTGAAAATAACCTTAAGAAATTCCTTAGATAAATGATTATAGTGCAACTCAAGCTTGAAACAGGTTTAAGTGATGCATTAAATGTTAAAAAATATATAGGTTAAGATACTAACATTTCCTTTATATTTTCATACTTGTCTCTCATGCACACACACACACACACACACACACACACACCATAATAATCTTTTGGGTGGATGTCAACATTATTAGATAAATTCCCAAAGAGTCCACATGCTAAAGGCAACTTTAATATATCTGCAAACACAATTTGCTTATTCCTTCCATGGAGAATTACATCTGCCCTTAGCCACAAGTCTCTCTCTCTTTTTTTTCTAAATCTTTTTGGAAGTATAACTTATAGCTTCTAGCTTACCCCATTTTACATTCTTGAATACCTAGAAGTTAGTTTTACATTGATTTGCATTTATTATTCCTTCCATGAAGTGCTGTTCTTTAATTATTTGTTAGGTTTAATAGACATAGAATAAATGGAGAAAAATATCTTCCTAAAACTGTTTCCCTTCTCTATGGACAAATTTGTATTGTAGTTTGTCTTACTTCCAGTAAAATTAAATGTAAATGTAAATTATAATTTACCCAATTCCTTGGCATTTTAAATATGTATTTTTTACTCAGTTTGAATTACAGAATACAACTTAAACAATTTCTCTTGGGATACTACCAAGATTTTATTGAAGAGTTCAAAGATACTAAGCAGATAAACATGTTACAATCTTCACTTCACCCACTTAAAATACTATTATTTTTATTTCCTTTAGCTCACATTAGACATATAGATATTACATGCCTTTACTGCCTCATGACTACTGTTAAGTTGACTAGATTGAATAGTTCTGGTTTGAATTATATTAGGCACTATGTGGTATAATGCATTATTATAACGAGAGCAGCCACACAACAGAATAATGAATTAATTTTGCCATTAATACCCATTGAACTTTATATGAAATAAACATCAAATTACATCACAAGTAACTTGTAATAGCGATTGAGTGTATGCGGGATTCGAGGATTGACTACTAAAAAATGTCCTTGTCCAAGTTTTCCCAAAGACATCTATTACACTCAGTCATCTTTTAAAAAAAGGTTTCCTCTTATCATGCCAGGGATAACTCTAGGAAAATAATTATGGGGAGGAATTTCCTATGATGAATAAAATTGGTAAATACAAGAAAAGATTAAAATGGTAAGAATGATGAACCTGTAACCTACTGAAAACAGTGAAATATTGTCTTTCCACTTATCTATTCAGAATAATTGAAAGAAAAGGTACTTGCTAACTGTTGATAAAAAATTAAATATTTTATTAAATTTTAGACACCCAATAATTAAGCCATAATTCAAATCTCTTCTTTTACCTTTCTCAAAATCTTCTATCTCACAGAGGTGGGGGGAGTTACATTAAGTGAGAAATCATGTTTTACATTTTAAAGGTATCTCTTAAAGTGGGTAGATATTCTTGGTGTCATTTTAGTTAAATAATTTTAGTCTTGATAATAGGTTATCAGATGATTGTAGAACAGGAATTAATTATTCTTAAAAAATGTTTAATTATAATTGTCTAATTATAGCATTCACACATATAAGTAATGCCCCCAAAGATGGGAAGCCATATTCTACCTAAAGATAGGAAGTGACAACCAGGAGAGAATAAAAAACCCTGAGATTTAAATTTTAGGTACTCTCTTAAGCACCTTAAGTGTTTAATACTTTCAAATGCAAAAGACTCTGTATTATGTCAAAGATGGGCCTTAAATAACCTAACAAATAATTCAAAATGAATGCTATCTGTATGCATCCCAAATCAATAACCAGTTAGAATTCACTTGAATAGCTTCATCAGTGGAGAGTCTTACATTGTTGAAGGCAGTTTATTTTATTTTCAAAAAACTCTGTTTCTTAGAAAATTTTCCTCACATTGATCAGCAAGGTACTTTCATGATGTTTCTTCCCATTATTTTCAACTATACTCTTTGTGACCTTGAGAATAAATCAAACCTCTTGTATACATCCATTAACTGTCTAATGGCAATGACTTCAGTCTTGTATAATATTCAACTTCCATAATGACTTCAGTGACAGCTTATCTGTCATAGCTGAATATGACAATACTGGCCAACCCTATGAATTAATGTACTCTACAACGTTATCTGGGCCTTTCAAATGTAACAGTACCTAGAATTTAACACAATATTCATTCATTCATTTATTTTATAAGTATTTACTGAGTATGGTCTAGGTCCTTCTTTAAGGAGGGGAATATAACCAATGGTCCTCTTGGATTGAATACTATGGAAATCACTGATAGACATGACAAAAGCAAATTCTCCTCTCAAGCAGTTTATATTATTGGGAAGAGAGATGCCAAGAAGTTATAAATTCTATGGACAAAAACAGAGTTAGATGACAAAAAATGAGTCATATGTAATATGTTCCTCATCATAGTATACACATACAACTGACTGAAGGAGCAAAGGAAGGAATAATTCTATTTCTTTGTATAATTTTTTAATTGCTTAAACAAATGTAATACTGCTAATAAAAATGCATTTGTTGCATTATACTGAAAGCTAAAAAGTCATGAAGTGTCAGGTTTTCTTTTTTAAAGTTTGAAAATGTTCCAACATGAGATCATATGGATACATGGTGGGGAACAACACACACTAGGGTCTGTTGGGAGGGTGGTGAGAAGAAGAGCATCAGGAAGAATAGCTAATGGATACTGGACTTAATACCGAGGTGATGAGTTGATCTGTGCAGCAAACCATCGTGGCACACGTTTACCTGTGCATCAAACCTGCATATCTTGCACATGTACCCTGGGACTTAAAATAAAAGTTGATACCAGAAAAAAAAAGTTGTCATGACATATATTCAGATACAATCACTATACGCTCTATCCACCAGATGGCACTGTTAGGAAGCTTTTCATGGGCATGTCACTAATTATCCTACACCTATAGGGATATAAGCTGCCTCTGAATTTCTTTGAATACTAGAGTGTGACTATTGTTATATAGTAATTTCCTTCTTATAAGGCATTTATTTAGCAATTAGTAACTTAATTGATTATTTTTCTAAAATTGAAAGCATAATTCAGTGAAAAGTTTGAGTGCACAAAATTCTATTTTGGATAATCATTATTGTTACTAGATTAATAAATACTACCAGATCAATCAATAATTATAACATATATTTGGAATCTACTTTTAGGCAATGAAAATTGTATGCAAAAACTGGGAGGATGTTATTTTTTTAATCTTTTTAAAGCAGTATTTTAAATTTTCAAAAATTAAAACATAATCACACTGCATGCATCACCAACCTAAAAATAGTGTGGACACTAATCATATGTTTTGGTTTATGTATTTGGGAAATTTTTCTTCAGTTCAGGGAATCATATTATAAAGATAACTTTTGCATTCCATTATTTTTCCAGCCGTTTCCTTCTGTGGAAAATAGAAAAACCTCATAAACTTAAAATCAGCAGAAATTCTGCCAAACAAATGGATGACTTCTTTATCTCATAATATATGAATACTGTTTGTTGAATTAATTTGCATTATTTTTGAATTATTCTTAAAAGATGTATGTATTAATATATTAGATAAGAGAAATACCTAATGTAGATGATGGGGGGATGAATGCAGCAAATCATCATGGCATGTGTAGACCTATGTAACAATCCTGCATGATCTGCACATGTACCCCAGAACTTAAAATTAAAAAATAGAAAAAGGGAAAAATATATTAGATATGTTTAATTAAATAATAAAATTAACAAAATTTATTTTCATTCATGAAATTTGTAGGGGAAATCGCTGAACAATATAATCATGAAGATATGTCAGACTCAGAGAATAACCTATAGTAATAATTAATCTTTTCCAAAATAATAGAAAGACGGAGTAAAAAAAACTAAGTCTCTAGAACTTCAGTTAAAATGACTTTTGAATTGTTATGTAGCCATTCCTTAGTTACTGATTTAAAAAAAAAAAAAACACCTTAACTCAGAGTAATGTAAGCAAATGATAAAACAGAAGGAGGAAGTTATTATCTCATGTCACAGAAAATTCCAGTTTATTACTAAAGCTGGCTTCACAGGCTTCTATGAAATCACGACTCAAAATTTACAGTTCTCAGCGGTATTGCATCCCTACTGATATTACTGCAGAGTTACCCTCCTTGGTTGTGCTACAGCCTCAGAAGATCCAAAGTTATATTCTCTCAGGTTCAAATCTAATGGAAAAGATAACACTTCTATTTTCTTAAGCGAAGACTCAACTTAGTTTAAGTGGACCTGAGTCACGTATCAGACTTTGAGCCAATCTCTTCTGTGATGCCTTGGTCACATGCCTACCTCCACGTTCTCTGCTGCCAACATGTAGTTGGAGAATTGGCAACATGTGTTTCTTTAATGAGAAAAGACGAAAGGAGAATGACTGCTAAGGAGACAAAGATTCAAAAAATGCCTCTCACATTAGAAGTAATAAATATGTAGAAACAAAAGCATAGTAAAATGTAAATAGAATACATGTAAATAGAATACATTTTTTTTTCTTTTCTCCCTTTCTCTTTCTCCTTCTCCTTCTCCTTCTTCTTGAAATGGAGTCTCACTCTGTCACCCAGGCTAGAGTGCAGTTGTGTGACCATAGCTCACTGCAACCTGGAACCCCCACCCGCCGTGGCTCAAGTCAAGCAATCCTCCAACCTCAGGTTCCCAAAGTGCTGGAATTACAAGCATGAGCCATGATGACTGGATGAATAAATTTCTTTGTTGTAAATCAGGATAGATGGGTGTCAAGGAACATTTACCCAAAATATGCAAGGAACTCTTAAAACTCAACAATAAGAAACAACCCAACTGAAAAACGAACCAAAGACCTTAACAGATACTTCATCAAAGAAGAGATCCACATAGCAATAGATACATGAAAAGATGTTCCACATCATATGTCATTAGGGAAATTCACTTAAGTCAACAATAAAATAACACTACACACCTATTAGAATGACCAAAATTTAGAGCAGTGACAATATCAAATGCTGGCAAACATGTGAAGCAACAGCAACTCTCGTTCTTTGCTGATAAGAATGTAAAATGGTGCCGCCACTTTGGAAGACAATTTAGCAGTGTCTTACAAAACTAAAAATACCCTTACCATGTGAACCAGAAATAATTCTCCTTATTATTTACCCAGGGGAATTGAAACTTTTGTTCATACAAAAACCTGCACACAGGTGTCTTGGCAGCTTTATTTATACTTTCCCAAACTTGGGAGCAACCAAGATGCCTTTCAGTGGGTGAATGGATAAATTAACTGTGATACAAACAGGCAATGGAACATTACTTAGTGTTAAAAAGAAATGAGGTGTCAAGCCATGCAAATACATGGAGGAAACATAAATCCATATTATTAAGTGAAGAAAGTCAACCTAAAAAGGCTGCATACCTTATGATTCCAACTACTTGACATTCTGGAAAAGGACAAACTATAGAGATAATACAAAGAGCAGTGGCTACCAGATGTTTCGGGGAACAAACTGAGGGCTTTTCTGGAAGTGAAAGTACTCTGCATGATACTATATATGTTTCCAAACCCATAGAATATACAATACCAAGAATAAACCCTAATATAAAGTATAGGCATTGGATAATCATGTTACATCAGTGTGGGTTCATCAACTGTAACACAAGTACCATACTGGTGGGGCGGGGGGTATTGATAAGGAAGGAGGCTGTACCTATGTGAGGACAGGGAGTATATGGATGTCTCTGTACTTGTCTCTCAATTTTGCTATGAAATTAAAACTTCAGTCAAATGATAACATTTTAACAAAAGATGATCAAAACTCCTCAAAACTTAACAGTTTTCTGTGATGTCTGAAAGATATAGAACAGCACCCTTTTATTTCCTACATCTGTGTCTGAAAGAGTATGAAGTTAGCAACAAGCAATAAGAAGGCTACCAGGGAGAAGAGGTTTTGGGTTTAGATACTAGAAGGGCAATGGCAATATAACTGGCCCCTTTCTGAAGAGCTTTTCAACACTGAAGTAAGGTGAACTTAACAGTGTTGCAAGAAAATGATGCATATTATCATTGGGAAACCTAACAGCTTTGGTGGAATAGCATGCAATAATATTGACAGAACTGCATTGTTCACTACATATTATCACTGCCTGGGACTCACTCAGTAAAGAAATGTGCCCGTTTCTCTCCCTCATTTGTGACATATCAATTCACAGGAGGATGTAGGGTCTAGAAACATTTGGCATTGGTTGAGTTTTGAATTAAATGAGATTGAAAATTTTTAAATTCTCTCAATTTTTTTTTTTTTTTTTTTTTTTTTTTTTTTTTTTGAGACGGAGTTTCGCTGTTGTTAACCAGGCTGGAGTGCAATGGCGCGATCTTGGCTCACCGCAACCTCCACCTCCTGGGCTCAGGCAATTCTCCTGCCTCAGCCTCCTGAGTAGCTGGGATTACAGGCACACACCACCATGCCCAGCTAATTTTTTTTTTGTATTTTTAGTAGAGACGGGGTTTCACCATGTTGACCAGGATGGTCTCGATCTCTTGACCTCGTGATCCACCCGCCTCAGCCTCCCAAAGTGCTGGGATTACAGGCTTGAGCCACCGAGCCCGGCCAATTCTCTCAATTTTAATAACTAATAGATATCTGAAAGTTATAATTGACAGAGACAAAGCATAAAAAGGGGGAAATAAAAGAGCAGTATTACACCTACAATCATTGATCTTCAACAAAGTTAACAAAAAGAAGCAATGGAGAAAAGATTCCCTGTTCAATAAATGGTGCAGGGATAACTGGCTAGCTATATGCAGAAGATTGAAACTGGACCCCATCCTTACACCATATACAAAAATTAACTCAAGACAGATTAAAGACTTAAATGTAAAACCAAAAACTATAAAAACCCTGGAAGACAACTTAGGCAATACCAATCAGGACTTAAGCAAGGGCAATATTTCATGACAAACATGCCAAAAGCAATTGCAATGAAAGAAAAAATTGACAAATGGGACATAAATAAACAAATAGCTCTTCACAGTGAAAGAAACTCAACACAGTAAACAGACAACCTACAGAATGGGAGAAAACTTTTGCAAAATATGCATCTGAAAAAGATCTAATATCCAGCATCTATAAAAACTTAAACAAATTTATAAGAAAAGAAAACCCTATTAAATAAAAAGTGGGCAAAGGGCACGAACAGACACTTCTTAAAAGAAGCCACACGTGCATTTCACATGAAGAAAAGCTCAACATCACTGATCATTAGAGAAATGCAAATCAAAACCACAATTAAACACTATCTCGCATCATTCAGAATGGCGATTATTAAAAAGTTAAAAAATAACAGATGCTGGCAAGGTTGTGGGGAAAGAGAAATGCTTTTACACTATTGGTGAGAGTGTAAATTAGTTCAACCATTATGAAAGACATTGTGGTGATTCCTCAAAGACCTAGAGGCAGAAATACCATTCAACCCTGCAATCCCATTACTGGGTATATACCCAAAGGAATATAAATCATTCTATTATAAAGATACATGCAAATGTATGTTCATTGCAGCACTACTCACAATAACAAAGACATGGAATTAACCGAAATGCCCATCAGTGATAACTTGATAAAGAATATGTGGTACATAAACACCATGGAATACTATGCAACCATAAAAATGAAGAGTATCATGTCCTTTGCAGCAACATAGATGGAGCTAGAGGGCATTATCCTCAACAAACTAATGCAGAAACAAAAAACCAAATACCACATCTTCTTACTTATAAGTAGGAGCTAAATAATGAGAACAATGGACACACAGAGGGGAACAACACACACTAGGATCTGGGGGTGATGGGTAGGAGGAAGGAGAGGATCAGAAAAAATAACTGATGGATACTAGGATTAATACCTGGGCAATGAAAAATCTCTACAACAAACCCCCATCACACACGTTTACGTATGTAGCAAACCTGCATATGTATGCCTGAACTTAAAAAAAATGTACTTAGAAAAACACAGACATGGAATATTAATTCAGTCACATGGTATTATTGTATCTAACCCCACCCCAATACTAAAATCAATGAATCAATAAACATTTTGAGTATTTGATAGAAAATTAGAAATATATAAAATACTAAATCTGTACATTTGCTTGACACCCATCTATCCTGATTTACAACAAAGAAATTTATTCATCCAGTCATCATGGCTCATGCTTGTAATTCCAGCACTTTGGGAACCTGAGGTTGGAGGATTGCTTGACTTGAGCCACGGCGGGTGGGGGTTCCAGGTTGCAGTGAGCTATGGTCACACAACTGCACTCTAGCCTGGGTGACAGAGTGAGACTCCATTTCAAGAAGAAGGAGAAGGAGAAGGAGAAGGAGAAAGGGAGAAAAGAAAAAAAAAATAAATGTATTCTATTTACATGTATTCTATTTACATTTTACTATGCTTTTGTTTCTACATTATTTATTACTTCTAATGTGAGAGGCATTTTTTGAATCTTTGTCTCCTTAGCAGTCATTCTCCTTTCGTCTTGTTTCTCACCAAAGAAACACACGTTGCCAATTCTCCAACTACATGTTGGCAGCAGAGAACGTGGAGGTAGGCATGTGACCAAGGCATCACAGAAGAGATTGGCTCAAAGTCTGATACATGACTCAGGTCCACTTAAACTAAGTTGAGTCTTCCAGTCTGTTGCTTGTTTCCTTAACACTCTCTTTCATGAGCAGACTTATTAATTTTAACAAAGTCCAGCTTATCAATTATCTTTTTTTTTTTTCTGAGACAGAGTCTTGCTCTGTTGCCAGGTGCCAGGCTGGAGTGCAATTGTGCAATCTTGGCTCACTGCAGTCTCCGCCTCCTGGGTTCAAGCAATTCTCCTGCCTCAGCCTCCCAAGTAGCTGGGACTACAAGCGCATGCCACCATGCCCAGCTTATTTTTGTATTTTTTAGTAGAGATGGGGTTTCACCATGTTAGCCAGGATGGTCTTGCTCTCTTAACCTAGTGATCCACCCGCTTCGGACTCCCAAAGTGCTGGGATTACAGGTGTGAGCCACCGCGCCTGCCCCAATTATCTTTTTCATGGATTGTGTCTTTGGTGTTATGTCTAAAAACTCATCACAATGCCCAAGGTCACATGAGTTTTTATTTATGTTACCTTTTGAGATTTCTATAGTTTTGCCCTCCCCATAGGAATGTCAGGCAACCATCAGGTAATGGTCAGGTGGTTGCTAAACTGTCTCCCTAAAATAATAATTGTTCACAGCCAGTGCCAGGGAAAGGCAGTCTCCCAATAGAAAGAAATCACCTGAAACTGGTGATCAGCAGCTTCCCGATAAAATCTCAGGAATTGAGCAAATGGGCTCAAGCATGTACACTAAGAGGCAAAATGGCAGTTTAACTGGTATATGGTCTTCCCTAGGATCGCTCAACTGATAAGGGAAAAACACCTCCAAATGAGAATGTGTAGAACATTAGGAAACATCCTGGACATGCAGCCCCTCCAAAGTACTAATAGGCTGCCACATATTTGGGCAGCCTTCCCCAAGGGAAGAATCAGGAGAGAAGAGATACAAGAACTTGGAAGCATACCAACATATAAAACCCCAAGTCAAAGGTCAAATTATGCATTTGAAACGCTCAGGTGCCTGCTTGGCCCTCTTCCAAATGTACTTTATTTCCTTTTGTTCTCGCTCTATACATTTTAATAAACTTTCACTCCTGCTCTCAAACTTGCCTTGGTCTCTCACTCTGCCTTATGCCCCTCAGTCAAATTCTTTCTTCTGAGGAGGCAAGTCTGGTTCAACATAAGTAAATCAATAAATGTAATCCATCACATAAATAGAACCAAAGACAAAAATCACACGATTATCCCAATAGATGCAGAAAAGGTCTTCCACAAAATTTAACAGTGCTTGATGCTAAAAACTCTCAATTAACTAGGTATTGATGGAACCTATCTCAAAATATACTCACATGAAAGGTGACCAAACTGTATAACTAGGATAATTGCATTTTATACATCATTAAAATGTTTAAAAATGTGTACTGTTTAAGCCTCAATAATTTAAAAATTTATCTGCTGCGGCAGCTAGTATTTAAGTACTCAGCAGTGGAAATGTTAAAAAGTACATGCATTCGAAATAAAATTTTTATGTAGAACTGACAAAATTTTCCTACAGAATGGATGTGGACACTTAGCAGGCGCAAACACATTTGACTCACATGTGTCTATCCTGAGAAACTCAACATTGGCCTTATTTCCATTCAATCCAATTTTTTTATACTTTTGACCCTGATGTAGTAATGTCACCTCACACCCTATTTTCTTTGCTAAGAATGGCATAGCCTAACATTCTAGATTCTGAAGCTGATTGTCTCTAAATATGTCACAGGAAAAGATAGCATTTAGAGTGAACCTAGGGAGGTGCAATATAAGTCTTTACTGAATTAATCAGGATCCAAAATTTTAGTAATGCTCTGACATTGCTCCACACTATAGATTGGTGAGTTTAATTTTCTTTTTTGAAATGTATTTTTTACGAACATGTAAGCCAACTTAAGTGTTTTTAAAACTATATTATAGTTTACAACATACAGCCACCTCAAAGTGTAGTTCTTTTCTGGTATTTAAACTTGAGCTTATAAATCATAGAGTTTTGCCACTCAATAAAATGATTTTAATACCTCTCCAACATCCTAGTACAATAGTCTTCAGGGAAATGTTTCCTTCTTTTGTAAAATTACTAAATCAGTTAACCCTCTTGAGACAGATGTATCAAAAGGATTATATTCTTCCAGTATTAAAAACTGTAAAATAGGCTATTGTATTCCTCATACAGACTAGAAACATCTCAGAGTGAACAAGCTATAAATCATCTTTGTTCTTCTGCTGTCTGTATTATATATACATCTACATGTATATATAGAAGAGATATGATAAAGATAGATATATACTCCAAATTTAATTTAATACAATGTAATCAGAGAACATTTCCTCTTATTAATAAAAATCAGGAGAAGAAATGAAAGAGGTAAGATTCATGTTATCATAAAATCTTCAAGCCTAAATATCCTGAGTGTGTGTTGCTGGTGTTAATACATTTTTGGATGAGAAATATGGACAAAAGCAACATAAAAATATGAGGATATGCAACATTCAGAAATTATCTCTGTGCTGGGACTAACCTAAAAAAAGACAATTGGAAATCAAATTGCTACTAAATAAAGGTTTGAAAAAATCATGTCTTATTTTAATCATACTAACTTTGTTGAATGAAGGTAGATAAAGAAGATAATTTCTTTGTAAAGATATTGAAACATAATGCCATGAAATTATAACTAGTTTTGTTTTTGTTTTTACAAAGCAAACATTAAGCTGACCATTTGAGAAGTTACACTGAATAATTAATTGTGTTATAAGATAGCTTTGAACCTTTCACTTTGTGGAAATCTAGTTTTGAAGAAATATTCTTCACAGCATACAATAGAATCTCAGAAATACATTTTATTAAATGAATGCATTTTCCTTTCTATAATTATAATTGCATATGCCTCTAGTATGCATAATCTTTGTAAATATTGTGAAATATGACACTGGACAAATAGATTTTTTCCTGAACTTGAAAACAGTTTTCCCTATACATAGTCATTTTCCATTCAATGTTAATTAAACATTTCATGTAAAATCTACTTCTCCTATCCCAAAGGAATCTATCTTACCTATAACTTGCCAAAACAGCCACAGTTGCCTCTGGGATGATAATGGTGGAAACATATGACTATTTTACTGTCACCCAGCAACCATTTTATTATGGGATTAAGTAGAAAATTAATGCTGTAAAGTAGATTATAATAGTTGTTGTCATTGCTGTTTTACTTTTTATTTTTAGATTTTGTAATTTAAATTTAGGCTAGACAGTGTCCATATAAATTGCTTTCTGACTGTGTTCTCTGCCATATAACTCATCATTTGGTGATTGAAGTTTTCCTGTGTTTTTTTGAGCTTTAATTTAAACTGTGATCTTTAACTTTAAAAAACTTCCTAATGAATATGGATTACATTTAAATGACCATATGTTTTTACAAAATAAGATCAATCAAAAACAATGGGAAAGGAAGGGGGGAAAAGTACAAAAGAAAATGAAGAGACGTTTGGACAAAATTTTAGTTATTTGTAATCATTTATAATCACTGGAAATGCTTGTGTATGTGTTTCACCCCAGAGCTGGAATATACACAAGGTAATAAGGTTCACATGCAACTTAACGTATGGCACAACATTCTTCTTAGGGTAAGTGTTGTTATTATTAAGAAAAATTTGGCGACAATAGACTTTTCAGGTGATAAACATGGGGACCCAAGTATGATCTGGAAAAAGATAGAAAAACAAGAAAAATGAAGAAGTTGACATAATTTTGAATTGCTATGTGCTGAACTAGGAAAAAGAGAGAGGATGTGAATAAGATACAGAAGAAAAGAGATGACCAGGGTAACAGGGAGAAACATGAAGAGCAGTGACACTAGTGAAAATTCCAGGGATGTCCAGCTAACATTTTGATTGACTGATGGATTTAGAGGTGGGGTCTTGCTCTGTCACCCCGGCTGGAGTGCAGGGCCATGATCATAGTACACTGAAGCCTTGAATTCCTGGGCTCAAAGCGACCCTCCTGCCTCATTCTTCCAAGTAGCTGGGATTACAGGCACAAATCACATTTTATTATTAAATTGTTCTTTAGGACCCTCCTCTGTCACTGCAAATATTCTGCAAATGTGCTACGTAAACAACATAAGCATTATGTATGAGAATATATTTTATATCTGCTTGGTTAACTAGAGAAAAGAGAACAGAGTGAGTAAGATAAATGTAAATTCAAGTTTTCAGGAAAATTGGGAAAGCAGAGCTAAAAATGGCCATGAGGATGTAGATATTAGAAAGTTTTTAGAAGTTTGGTGAGGGTATTGAATTCCCACTGTGGAAGCCAAGATATGTTTAAGTCAACTTTACTTTGATTTTAAAAGACAAGAGTTCTCAGCTGAAATCTGAATTAATGAATAGCAAAATCTAGGGAAAAAAACTAATAAACACAGAAAAAAAATGTCATTGAACAAAGAATGAATCACCAGATAGTATGAAATAAATACTTCAGAAAAATTCAAATGCAGAAAAGTTGAAATTTTACGATGGTTCTTGCGTTTGTTTTTATATTGACATGACTTTATTGATGCAACATATTATCGCTTTCCAATGCTTAAATTTATGGCCATTGAGAAAACAGAACAAACTCAAAAAGTTGCATTTATTTAGGAACATTTTGAGTAAAAATCACATACGCTAATTTTTATAGGCTGCTGTTAACGGAGGTTGGGTTTGGGTGTGGATAGCAATGTATTTATAGTGGATCTCAAGAAAAATGGGTATCTCATGCAGACCTTTCCTCTTCTGTTCTAATTTTTCTTCTATTAAAAACAGAAATCAACTATGAGAAACCATACAACAGTAGCAACCTTTATTCTTCTTGGACTGACAGATGACCCACAATCACAGGTGATCATTTTTCTTCTTCTTTTTTTCACCTACATGTTGAGCATCACTGGGAATCTAACCATCATCACCCTCACCCTACTGGATTTGCGTCTCAAGACACCCATGTATTTCTTCCTCCGAAATTTCTCATTTTTAGAAGTCTCATTCACAACTGTCTGTATTCCCAAATTTCTTGTTAGTATGGCAACAGGTGATAAGACCATTTCTTACAACAATTGTGCAGCACAGCTGTTTTTCACTATTCTCTTGGGGGCAACTGAATTTTTTCTTCTGGCTGCCATGTCCTATGACCGTTATGTGGCCATCTGCAAACCCTTGCATTACACGACCATCATGAGCAACAGAATTTGCAACTTGCTGGTCTTTGCTTCATGGATGGCTGGCTTCCTAATAATTTTTCCACCACTCCTTATGGGTCTTCAGCTTGATTTTTGTGCAGCCAACACCGTAGATCATTTCTTCTGTGACGTTTCTCCTGTACTTCAGCTCTCTTGCACAGACACCGACATAATAGAATTAATGATGCTTCTCTCAGCCATTTTGACGCTCCTGGTTACACTGGTATTAGTGATTCTTTCCTATACAAGTATTATCAGGACTATTCTGAGAATACCTTCTTCTCAACAGAGGAAAAAAGCATTTTCTACATGTTCTTCCCACATGGTGGTCATATCCATTTCTTATGGCAGCTGCATATTCATGTATGTAAAGCCCTCAGCAAAAGAAAGAGTGTCATTAAATAAAGGGATAGCTCTGCTCAGCACTTCTGTTGCCCCCATGTTGAATCCCTTTATTTATACACTAAGAAACAAACAAGTTAAAGATGTTTTTAAGCGTATAGTCAAAAAAATTGAACTTTTCTCAGTGAAATGAATCACTTTAATGATATTGTTAAGGTTATGAATAAAATAAAACAAGAGTGGAGTATGTACACAGTTTTTCAATGTTTGTATTCAAAACAATATTACCTCTTTTTTGACTTATAATTTTCATTATGGCCTTCCTAATCTCCAAAGCCTAACCTTCACTCCCATTTCTCCCTCATGCTAAGAGCACGTACAAAAGATACTTCCTGGTTTTGGTCAAAATCATTTGCTCATTATTTAGTGCCTCTTTCATTTCCTCTCAAAATTCTCTCAGAGGAAGATGAAGTGACACCTCAGTTTTTCCATGCTTCTTTCTACTCTTCTGGAATTTAGGGACCCAACTTGTCATACATTCTACATAGAGTTCAATGGACTACCTTGGTCTGACCACTTAATAAGTGTATTATTGGTGGTTACAAAAGTGAAATATGATTTCTTACTTAGTGTTTAGTAGAATCTTGAAGCAAATCAATTTAATGGCATTTCTTTAATTACACAGTTTAATAGCTTCAATTTTTTAACCAAGCTTAGAGATATAATGTATTTTCAGAAATAAACGAAAGGAAATTCAGAGAGGTTAAAGTATTACTGCTGTTGCAGCTATCATATAGAAATTATAGCTAGCATTTATTGATTTCTTACAAGGTGCCAAATTTTATTAAATTTATTAGTTTCATCTTCAAAACACTGTAAGACATGTATTTTTATGCTCCATTTATGGATAAAAAATATAAGGCATAAGGATTAAATAATCTGTTGATGACAAAAAACAAAAACGAAAGCCCAAGGATGACAAAATGAAGCCTTCCTGTCCAGTTACTGTCTACACATTTTTGTGAAAATCTGTTTCTGCTCTTAAGTCACTTAGATTGCAAAAGAACAATAAGATTTTTGTAGAACATTCTACAGATTTATGGATGACATAGATAAAATTAAAATTTTACAGCTCTACAGAGTATCTTATTTTTCAAATTAAGTGATTTGAACATTAAAATTAATATAATGCCTATGTGCAAAGCAGAGTATTTCAAAACTTTTCCTTTGTATGGGTTCATATATCAGTGTTACAAAACAAAAAAACTTTTTTCTGAAAAACTAATGTCAGTTTCCTCAATAAATATTTGTCTGTTAGTTTCCACATAAGGTAACTGATGACCTTATGAAAAATTCTGATAGGATTTAATTTTTTTACTTACAACATTATTATATACATTTTATCTTAATATATTTCCAAGTATATGTAACTGTCAGATCCCCAGGCTAGCTAGAAATTTTATATGAATTTTACGAGCATTAGTGAAAAGCTTTGTATATATATTAACTGGGGAAGTGAGAAGCTGAAAAGATTCAAATAGACATTTTTTTTTTTTTCTTTTTCTTTTTCTTTTTCTTTGAGATGGAATTTCATTCTCGTTACCCAGGCTGGAGTGCAATGGTGCCATCTCAGCTCACCGCAACCTCCGCCTCCTGGGTTCAGGCAATTCTACTGCCTCAGCCTCCTGAGTAGCTGGGATTACAGACACGCGCCACCATGCCCAGCTAATTTTTTTTTTTTTTTTTTTTTTTTTTTTTGTATTTTTAGTAGAGACGGGGTTTTACCATGTTGACCAGGATGGTCTCAATATCTTGACCTTGTGATCCACCCGCCTCGGCCTCCCAAAGTGCTGGGATTACAGGCTTGAGCCACCGCGCCCAGCCTCAAATAGACATTTTAATAGTGGCCATGTATGTGTAAATGGTTTCCATATTTTAAGAATGTAATATTTTAAGAATGTTTTGTTTGAAAATAGAAAATAAAATATCTAGGAAATATTCTTCAGCATTCACTAATTTGCTTTCTTTGCATCAGGAATTTAAGTTTATATAGACAAATAATTATACTTTATAGATAATAACTACACTCAAGAAAAGTTGACTCAAAATGTTTGGAATCTGACAAAAATTCTGATCTGGAATATCTCAGATTTTCCTGTGAACACTCTTCTCCACAATTCAAGTTGTTGCCAAATGCAAATATGCAACATATTTATTTTCTAAGTATTACATTGCTTAATTTTAAAACTTATTCTTCATATATGAACTCTAAGCTCAGCTCTTTTAAATTTCTGATATATAGGTAAATCCATAAAATATTTGATGTAGATTAAAAACTATAATTTATTCCCTTTTTCTTCATCCAAAAATGAATATTGACAACTCTGTGAAATTCAGAAATATACTTAGTAGACTTAACTACTTAGAATAGATGGATTTTTTTTTTCCTATTTCTAGGCTGTTTGTAAGTAGATAATGGAAAACGCAAAAGGAAAGAAACTCTAGTCCTAATTTATGATGGGAAAAGATTAGTGAAGGTCATTTTTTACTTAATTTGAAATAAACCACTAGTAATCTGATTTATAGTGTAAATACCAGAGATCAGGGTCCATTATAAGAACTTATAATTTTTAAATTGTGCTAGACTTTTAAAAAAATTATTAAAATATCATTTGTTCATGTTTCTCTTATGTCTATTATTCATTTATCTGGAACTGAAAAGTGAAAAAATAATCAGCTGTTTTTTGCCAGTATTAGGTTGGTGCAAAAGGAATTGCGGTTTCACCATTAAAAGTAATTAAAATTTCACCATTAAAATTTCATTTCACCACTAAAAGTAATGGTGAAATTGCAATTCCTTTTGTACCAACCTAATATATATTGAATAAGTATTTAGACAAGCTAGACTCAAGATATGCCAATTGTCTACTATATAGCCTTCCTGCCTTTGATCTCTAATTCATCCTCCACATTGCTGTTAGAATACTTTCTAAAATACAAATCCATCATGCCACCACTCTGCTAACATATTATTGATGGTTCTCTGTTGCCTGCAAAATAATAACAAAATTCCCCCAATATGTGCGTTACCTGGCCTTTCCAGTTTTGTTTCTTATCTCTTCCAACTAGTACTTCTATGACTTAACCACACTAAACAACCAAGTATATTGCAAAACTTGTGTGCTGTCATTTATATTGAATGCCTGCCTATTGCCCAAATCTCTGCTAGCTTCAATCATCAGTTAAAGTTAATTAAAATGGATACTTATGTGGAAGGCTGGTCGACAAGTATGTTAGTCACTTCATACTCAAACTTTTGTAGTGCTTGCAGTCAGCTCTAGATGGTGCTTTATCACAGCACGTGTAATTAACTATTTTTTTCTTGCAATGAACTCTAAATCTTATAGTTTTCTACATTCTCTTCATCTAACCCATTGCCTAGTAAGGAAAAACTAAAATAAATAAGGCAGTGAATGATAGGAGATTAATATGTTTGCCAATAAAATAAGATTAAAGTGTGGCATTCGATGGGGATTAATATAAAAATGTAAGCTTAGATTCAGAATGTCTATTATAGAATAATTAATGGATTGGACTTGATGACTAGCAATATTAAAAAATCTTGCCGGGCGCGGTGGCTCAAGCCTGTAATCCCAGCACTTTGGGAGGCCGAGGCGGGTGGATCACGAGGTCAAGAGATCGAGACCATCCTGGTCAACATGGTGAAACCCCGTCTCTACTAAAGATACAAAAAATTAGCTGGGCATGGTGGCACGTGCCTGTAATCCCAGCTACTCAGGAGGCTGAGGCAGGAGAATTGCCTGAACCCAGGAGGGGGAGGTTGCAGTGAGCCGAGATGGCGCCATTGCACTCCAGCCTGGGTAACAAGAGCGAAACTCCGTCTCAAAAAAAAAAAAAAAAAATCTTTAGGTGTTAGAAAACTACAAGTTTATTATAAATATGGAGTGTTTATGAGCATTGAAGAGATAAATTACAGGAGACACTAAAGTCCCATTTTATCATACATATCTCAAAAATTTCTGTTTAGTTTTATCCTTTAAAATGAGCTTTTGAAAATTGTTTGAAGTCAAAGAATAATCAACATTGTCATAAATTTAGAAATTATGTCACATGAGAAAATATTTAGAGTGCCAATAATATGAAGCTTGAGGAAAAATTGCTTATAAGAAAAATAAATGCTATCTTCAAATATTAAAATCACCATGCTTTCAAAAATTTTTTCTATAAGTATAGGTTTACAACTGGTGTTTATCAAACACTCGATTAGTAAATATATATATGTATTTTCATGGCATGTGCACATTAGTTCATAATTTATATATAAACAACAGTATAAATATTTTGAAATTTTAATAGAAAAATAAGAATAAAGGAAATTATATAAAATAATCAATAAGTTTTACAACTTTACAGTATAACTTTTAATTTTACTGATGGTACAAATATTTTAATTTAATTAAATTTACTTTATTATACTTGCTAATACTTATATAATTCTTGTGTGACTGTTGGTGGGAATGTAAATTAATTCAACCATTGTGGAAGACAGTGTGGCGATTCCTCAAGGACCTAAAAATAGAAATCCCATTTGACCCAGCAATCCCATTACTGGGTATATATCCAAAGGATTATAAATCATTCTACTACAAGGACACGTGCACACGAATGTTCATTGCAGCACTGTTTACAATAGCAAAGACCTGGAACCAACCCAAATGCCCAACGATGATAGACTGGATAGGGAAAATGTGGTACATATACACCATGGAATATTATGCAGCCATCAAAAACGATGAGTTCACGTCCTTTATAGGGACATGGATGAACCTGGAAACCATCATTCCCAGCAAACTGACACAAGAGCAGAAAATCAAACACCGTATATTCTCGCTCATAGGCGGGTGTTGAACAATGAGAACACATGGACACAGGGAGGGGAGCACTACACACTGGGGTCTGTTGGGGGGAAATGGGGGAGGGGCGGAGGGTGGGGAGGTGGGAAGAGATAGCATGGGGAGAAATGACAGATACAGGTGAGGGGACGGAAGGCAGCAAAGCACACTCCCATGTGTGTACCTATGCAACAATCTTGCATGTTCATCACATGTACCCCAAAACCTAAAATGCAATAAAAAAAAAAGAAAAAAAATAATAATAATAATTCTTGTGTGAAATGATCTGCAAGTCTTAGTCCAAGTTTATTTTACCTAGTACTTAGCTACGTGGGTTGTCATAGTGCAAAGCTAATGCTTCATAATAATGTGGATCCGCCTTAAAGAAGTGAACATCACAATATTTATCCTTCAATCCCATTCAAATTGTTTTTGAGTGACTACATTTCTGTTTTCTCTAATGTTAATCAGCTGTCTTCATTCTGCATTTTTATATAATTTTTTTAAAGCACACAAATGTTTTATGGTAGAATAGGAATAGCTCTGGATTGCAGTTCTCAGCAAAAACACAGAGGGTGAGTGATCACCATATTTCCAAATGAATTTTTACTGCCTACAGACCAGGAGATTTCCAGGCGAAAAAGCACCACGAGTCTCCAGCATGGCTGTTTCAGCCATCGCAGCGGGTCTCTGCCCAAAAACTCACACAAATCCAGTCACCATTTTAACTGGCAACTGGAACACCTGGGAGACAGAGTTGCTCCTTCAACTGAAAAAAAGGAGGCTGAAACAGGGAGCCAGGTGTTCTGGCTCAGCTGATCCCACCCCCACAAAGACCAGCAATGGGAAACACTCTGAGAGTTTCACAGCAAGCACAGCTGGACCCAGGACAGTCCAGCTCTGTGGGGAGAAGGGTGTCCACCATTACTGAGGCAGTCCACCACTACCAAGGCAGTCCACATGTTTGATTTTCTGTTCTTGTGTCAGTTTGCTGAGAATGATGGTTTCCAGGTTCATTCAAGTCCCTACAAAGGACACAAACATATCGTTTTTTATGGCTGCATAGTATTCCATGGTGTATATATGCCACATTTTCCCTGTCCAGTCTATCTTCGATGGGCATTTGGGTTGGTTCCAGATCTTTGCTATTGTAAACAGTACTGCAATAAACATTCATGTGTATGTGTCCTTATAGTAGAACAATTTCTAGTCCTTTGGATATATACCTAGTAATGGGATTGCTGGGTCAAATGGAATTTCTATTTCTAGGTCCTTGAGGAATCGCCACACTGTCTTCCACAATGGTTGAACTAATTTACACTCCCACCAACAGTGTAAAAGTGTTCCTATTTCTCCACATCCTCTCAAGTATCTGTTGTCTCCAGATTTTTTATCATCCACTCTTATAAGTAAACACACTGGTATTCTACTGTCATTGTAATTACAGATTAGCTCAGAAATGAGATTGAATAATCTCTGAAAAATCCATGTTTCATTGATTTCACTGTATAGCTTTCTTGGGAAAGAACCATATATCTTCTGAAGAACACTAGTGGAAGATTTAGATATTAATATGCATGACAGTTTTGCAAAGATAACTTTCTTCATGGGTTCTGGTTCTATGAAATGATTGACATCCATAATTGAATAAGGAACTTTAACTGCAT
Organism: Saimiri boliviensis; assembly: GCF_048565385.1. Classification (NCBI taxonomy): domain Eukaryota; kingdom Metazoa; phylum Chordata; class Mammalia; order Primates; family Cebidae; genus Saimiri; species Saimiri boliviensis. Next base: position 70,120,219 of record NC_133455.1, read on the forward strand.
TATGATGGCTAATTTATTCTTCCTTTCACTTATCCTAGATTTCCCTCAATTATATGGATCAGTAAGAAATGTAATGGGCTGCCTATTTATTTTAGTCTTAGGAACTCTATGATCTGTTGTTCGCTGCTAAAGTACATCATGCAATTTTGATAACTACTTTGCCCATACTGACCAATAAGTAACCACAGTGAATATGCCCAAGTCATGTAAGTGCTACTACATAGCCTCTGCCTTCCCATTATCCATCGTGTCCATTGAAATCAGGGAGTTCATTTAAACAAAAGCATCCTCCCTCTTCATTTCAAACCAGTGGTTACAATACTTTTAAAAGCTGCTAGCAAATACCATTGTTAATATTTTAATATCTTGTCAAAAGATGTTCCTCTGGGTCTTCTCCAGTTACATAGCTAAGGATATGTAAATTGCATACAACAAAGCTGTTCCACATTGCAGTTTCTCTACATTTTAGATTTATATTTACACATATGGAACACACACACACATATACACATATATGTAATTTCCAACTGGTATCCCTCCAGATTTCCAATCAAGTAACTTTCACAAAAGGTATCTGGTAAGGATGTAAATTTAACCAATATTGCTATATAATAAACTGCAAGATCAGAGCCTACCTTTGTTTTCAGCACCAAATGACATGAAGATTTAAGACATAATAAATTTATTTAAGACAGTCATGTGAATTTCATGGTTTGCTGATTATTATTCAATATAAGATAATAATTTAAGGCTACAACCTTGTAATTTCTTTCTTTAAGAACCTCACTGTGGATAGAAATCGCCTTCCCATGTTATAGCATGTGTAGTACTTGTATTTCACATGCTTATCACAGTGTTTTCTATCCCCTCCATCTAGTTTGAGAAAGCTGAGGTTAAATATGAGCTTCTTTCCAAATGATAATATTTGATGCCATAGGGTTGTAATATTTCATCTTCTTATGGTTAACTAATTCTAAATTCTCCTCCATATGGATCTATTTCGTGCAACCACTTGCAATTCTCCATGGCATTTCTACACATTTAATATTAGGCTTGGTCTAGATTTTTTTACAAAGATGTTTTTATATCACTCAGCTTTGAAAGATAGAAATAATACCTCCCTCCAGGGCAGAAGGCAAATTTGTTTCCTGACTAGGATTATAAAATTGATGTCTGCCAGTGTGACCAGTTTGGGCAGGTTTTCTAGCTATCTCTTTAAAATAGTGGGAGTTCCCTAAGTTGAGGATTTTGCAGCTGTGTTACAGACTGATTGTGTCTGCTGTACCCATGGATACCCCTCTGTATGGCACCCCTGGAGATTGGGAGGCAAGAGGAACTGATGCAAACATTAAGCATATAGCATCTGCTATGTCCTGAGTGATAACATCCACTGACATCATCTCTGACTCAGAAGTCTTGTGCTTCCTGCCAGAACTTATGAACTATGGCTGGCTAACTTACTACATCCCTTCCAGTTTTCTTGACAATTTTCGTGGAAAGGATGGAAATGCTGATGGGGGGTATGGCTTTCAGAATGAGTAAAGGCACAAGGGTCTGGGCAAGGTTAGAGTAGAAAAGACTTTCCCAGGTTCCAGCCATAGATTTTCTTGTCCAAATGGTTAATGAAAAGTGAGTCCCCCACTGTTCTACCTGTTAATGAGGTTAATGAAGATGAGAGCCGGGAGGTAGAATTGGAATTAGCTATCTGAGAATTGCTTTCTTGTTTCTCAGTTCTCTAAATGTAAGAAAGAAGGGTCAAGAATTTCCGAACCTAGTAGAGGGCTTTAGATATAATAAAAACATAAGAGGCATATCTGACTCATAAGCAGACACATGAGCTTGAAAAGAAATGTGCAAAGACTTGCGGTTTAAAGTCAGGCATATAAAGCTTGAACATTGTCACACCTTTCCACGTGTTCAGAAAACCCTGGACAACTGAAAGACAATGACTTTACTTTTTTTGAATCTATAAGAAAACAGGTTGAAGGGGGAAAATGACAATATAAAGCCAAGAGAGAGTGGCAGCCAGAGACTTACAGGTGACTTCTGCTTACCTGGAACAGAAACCACTGAAGCAACAGACTAGTAGAAACACTTATGTGCAAATTTTGATGAATTGCTGAAGATTTGAGTATGGATGAGAATGAAAATGTGAAATTTCTGTGTGGCCACAGTCTTAAGGAATTTCAAACACATTATGGGCTTTATCTCAAAAAATTCCACTGGGTTCTCATGATCAATATTTGGGATATAACCTCTTGTGTCTCTGGCTAGAGTAGGGAAGAGTAATCACTGTGAAGTATACCCAGAACCTTCTCCATAGCAAAGATTTCCACTATACGAGAAAAGATTTTGCTAGAGTCGAATCCCATCTAAATGAAAGGCATCTTCCTGCTCTGTCCCTTGGTAGCCTTCCTGCCACACCAGAGGAAGGACTTAGTCAATAAGTGTCATGCATTTAAATAATTGAATTGGCACTATTGCAGCCTGTGAAAGAGGTAGAAGCCAGGAGGAAATAGATATGCTGCTGGAGAAACACCTGTGACAATCACAGCCTAGGGACACAGGCCCACTAAAAGACTAAAATCTTCTTAACATCATAAAAAGAGTGATATAATACTCTAGTATAGTAATATCAATTTTTTAAAAAGAAGAGCATTGGGGAAGGAACAAAGGACAGCAAGCATATATTTTAAAATTTTTTTCTTATTCTTAAGTGATCTAAAAGGTAACAGTTTATTTAAAGTAGTAATAGTAATAATGGGTGATATTTAAAATGAATGACCTTTGTTACTGTGGTACATCATGGCAGAAAGTGGAAGGGTAGGTCGGGCATGGTGGCTCAAGCCTGTAATCCCAGTACTTTGGAAAGTTGAGGTGGGTGGATCACCTGAGGTCAGGGGTTCAAGACTAGCCTGGGCGACATGGTGAAACCCCGTCTCTACTAGGAAAAAAATAGTCAGGCATGGTGGCGGGTACCTGTAATCCCTGCTACTCAGAGACTGAAGCAGGGAGAATTGCCTGAACCTGAAAGGCAGAATTGCAGTGAGCCGAGATCATGCCACTGCCCTCCAGCGTGGGCGACAGAGCAAGACTCCATCTCAAAAAAAAAAGAAAGAAAGAAAGAAAGAAAGAAAGAAAGAAAGAAAGAAAGAAAGAAAGAAAGAAAGAGGAAGCATTTTTTTTAAAAAAGTGCACATGAGGAGAGGAAGAGAATAAGAGCCAAAAGGAGCCTGAATTCATCCTTTTATATGAATAGTTCCATAATAACAAACCCATTTCCGGGATAATGACATGAATCCATCATGAGAGCAGAGCCTCCATAGCCTAATCACCTATTACCAGTCTCACATCTTAATACTGTTACAGTGACAACTAAATTTCAACATGTTTTGGAGGGGACACAGAAACTATAGAAACTCTCATATCATGTAAAACTTATTTTAAATAAATCTGTGTGCTTTTATTTTGTTAACCTGTCTTTTGTTTTAGTGATCTCAGACATGAACCTAAAGTGGGTGAGAAAAAGATATATATTTTTTTCTTTCCTATGACACAGTAAGAAAGGAGATAAAGTGGGATCTTAAAAATATATGATAGTACAATGAGAGAAAGTAGAAAAAGAGGATAAAAAAGGGAACAGAACATATTGATAGCATTCACAGTATGTTTCCCAATGTACGGCACCCTGGCATTTCAGAAAACAGCAGAAGCAGGAAAGTCACTTTCACTTTCTCCTTACTGCTTTCCACCTGAAACAGGCCACAAAGCCTAGCTGAACTTCCCCTGAATATGGTCATAAAACTTTCACTCCATAGATGCCTTCGCTATACTCAAAGGAAAGAAACATTCTATCTTTGAAGGCACAGCTATGCCAAGAAGAACCTGAAAAAAATAGGTCTTGCTAAGTTTGTTCCGTTTATTAACTTAGAGCTTACCTTTTGTTCTCTAATCACAGTTCTGCAAAAGTGACCCTAAACATGCAGAGTATATCCATCCATAAAATGGTGTACTATTCAGCAATGGAAGGAATAAGCTATCAAGCCATGCAATGACAGAGAAGAATTTTAAATGCATATTTCTAAGTAAAAATCAGCAGACTTACAAAGCTATCAATTATTTAATTTCATTTATATAACATTCTGGTAGAGGTAAATTTATAGAAAAAGTAACATATCAGTGGCTGCCAGGACTTTATTGGAGTAAGAGTTAAGTGAGGAAGCATAGGGAATCTTTGGTTAGGATAGCAAAACTATTCTATATAATAATGTGAAGATGAATACTTAACACTGTGCAGTTGTCAAAACCAGTAGAACTTTACAAAACAAAGAATGTGTGAAAATTTAAAAAATAATATCTATGATATCACAATAGAGTGTGGAAGAATTTAACTGTATTACAAATGTGTGACATAACCTCACTGAAGAGTACAGTGTAAAAAGTTGCTAACCGAAGTGAGTTTGGAAATGAGTGAAGTCAGTAAGACTAAAGTCAAAAGGAACTGTACATAACCAATGTAGTCAAGTTAATAAAGTTTTCTCCCAATACGCATATATACTGGAGCTGAATGATTAATCAAGTGGATGGCAGATGATGGAAGCCAGTATCTCACGGTTGCATTAGGAGATGACAGATAAGGAATGATTCATGTGATGGCATTTTAAACACGGTGACAGTATAAACTAAAGTTTAATTCTATACACACACACACACACACACACACACACAGACTAGTACTATAAAATATTTATCATTGTGTGCCTAGACATGGGTTAGAACAAACACCTACCTTTCCTTGCTCTGTTACCTGAAAGGGTCGAGAAGCAAAAATAGTCCAGTAGCAATAAGCATACCCAGTGCCCAAATCTTGGTTTTTAACACCATTTTCTCAAAAGAAAAATAACTAGAATCAAGTTGCTGATTGAGTTTGGCTCTATGTTTCTAATGCAGATGCTATCATTGCATGATGTATTTGCAGCTCCCATCAAAAGTTGACCTGCTTTTCTCATGCTGGGGTAAGCCATATTGCAAGGAATGTTGCCTCCTCCTGCTTTTGGCAATTTGACTACCTTGGGTCTATTGATAGTGCCTCACCAGGTAGATGCTGTTTCAGGTTACTGATTAGTTGACTATGGTACACAATTGTGATCTTTGACACGTATCTGTGTCACGTCTTTAGATCCTCAGAAGATCTAGAGTTTGACAACTTTTATTGTCCAAGCTATTCAGCAAAGGACTAATAGTCTCTGCCTCACTCATCTCTTCCTGATTCATGCACCTAAGTAAAGCGATATGGTCATTGAATGCAACTGTCCCCAAACCTGGCCACTCATCTTCTTTTTTGGTAAGGATCAAGATAAAAGTGGTTGGGAAATATATAGACTTACTTTGAAAATTCCAAGATTCCATCTCAGTCATTAAAAGAATGATGTAACTTTCTTTTCCCTAAGATCAAATCTAGATAAACCTGGGGCCAACCCTTCTAGGTGGTAATTGGAACACAAGGAGGCCTAAGAAATGAAAGTTTAATACTTGTTAAAAATTTTTTAAATGTCCTTTTTCTTCATTTATCTGACTCTTCTAGGTGAAAGATCTGAATATGAGTAGGGTATGATTGGGAGAGAAGAAAAAAAAAAAAAAAAAAGGTGAAGCTATAGCTACCAGAACAGAGAACTCAGATTTGAAGGAAGTATAGGTAGAGAAAAAGCTGGCACCTGAGGAGAAAACACCTTAGATGTTCAGGGGCCACGGAGAGAGGTATTAGTAATCTTTGCCTCTACGATGAATCCTGGGCCCCTCCTCCAGAAGAAAACTTCCACTGTACATCTCCCCAGATGCCACAGGAGCCTTACATTTAATTGACTGCTGGGTCTTCCATCCTTTACTAGATGGCCCTGTCAGGATAACAGAGACAATACGGTACTATTACACCACCTGCATGTTTCTTTCTCCCACTTGATAGTGACAGGAGGCAGTCAAATGCCTAGGCAGATAGGGGCAAGTCCCCAGTGAAACCCCACCTCCAAGCCGAAGACAGTTTAATGCCTGAAAAGCCAAGATACAAGTTAGATCCTTGGACTGAATTGAGAACCTATCTTCCCATTTGGCACACTGTTCTCTGATTGATCCCCCTTCACCTATTTTACATAAACTTACCCTTTCCGAATTGGTTTTCTACATTGTGCAGCCACCTTTGAGTGGTATCTTCCTTTTTTGCTGACCAGAGTATTAATGTCTTCTAGTGGGGAAAAAGTTAGGCAGGTTTGCAAGTAGTCTCTAAAAAGATTGGCAATTTACTATTCTTGGGGTTCCCCATTTGTGAATTGGGTACATTGCGTGCACATTAGGGCCTCCTGTATATTGTCATCCAACTGCAGGGGTAAAGGGATGCTAACAAGAACATGAAGGATGATTCCAGGAAATGGCACAAACCATCTATGTCTCCATCACTTGGCCAAAATTTAGCCACATGGTCACCATAAATTGCACCAAAGGCAAGGGCATGGAAACTTCTATTAATATGGATGAAGTGGAAAATGGTTATCCATTGTGAAATATGTTTCAGACCACTAGACAATATCCCAAAGACTGCAGAAAATATAACTTGCAGAAAAGAAAGTCAAGTTTACATAGGACATGAAATGTTCAGTTGTACCTGACGAATTAGTGGTGTGCATTTAGCTTGAGGTAGAATTTTGTCTATGACAGACTGTGTTCTCCATTTTATATTCCCATGTTTTAGTCTCACATAAAATAACCTTTTTCTTTTTTGTGTCTGTCAATGGTTAATGTAATATTTCAATTAAGCTAAATAATGTTTAGAAGCGTAAGTATACTTAGCTTCAAGCTTCAACCTTTTAAACAAGAAAAGCAAGGCACAGTACATTTTTATTATTTGTGGTTAATGCACAAAATAGCCCATTTCCCTTGAGAAACAGTATCATATTTAAAAATACACTTTGATGAATACTGAACATTAAAACATGATATGATACTATATAATGCTTCCAAATCCTCATCTATATATCTGGGCTTTCCAAACATGGAGATGGGAGGGCAAACACATATTGGGGCAATCTACACTGATTTCTCTGGAGACATAGTTTAAAGGAGTTATATTTAAATATGTATTTTGTTTTTAAAGTTATGCAGTGCATATAACACTATATAACATATAAAATGGTTATCCTTTGGGAAATGGTGTTCTTAGATCTGATATTTTCCTGAGAGTCCATAATCTTTATTTTTCTTCAAGGCACAGAAAGCATTAAAACTCCAAGGGATCAAAAGTTGATTAATTTTATGTGGCAATTTTATGTGGATTAATTTTATGTAAATTTTTAATTTTAGTGTGACACAGTGCAATACTACTTAGGAAAACATTCAATACATAGATAATTAACATATAGTCAAGTGGAATTTTAACACACTATTCTAACTGCAATAAAATAGCTGAACGAACCATTTTCCAAGATTGCCATTTATAGGTGAGAAATAACAATCATAGATTATGAGACAGAGAGATTCGTTCAGAGAGAAATGTAGTACCAATATGCTTGATTCAGCCTAATGATAAAGGAATTAAATATTAAAGCAGAGATGCTTTTGTCTAAATAAATCTGTCTATACCTTTAATAATTTTTTGCGTGTTTCAGATAAATGTTTTTATTTTAAAATTTTGAAGACTTATGTAACTCAAAATGATAAAAAATATTTCTAAAAGCTAAAGGCAAGATTTCCTTCTAGTTAAGTTGTGACTAAAGTTTGTTCTAATGTTAGCATTAAAGCCTTAATCTTTTCTCTTTTTTTAACCTTTAAATTGCATTTGTAGACCTGACTTCTACTTGTTTTATAAAGTGAATTTCATTATGTTCACAGTGTTGTTGGGGAATAGTTGATATGTATGATTGTTGAAGTTGGTCAAAGGAATGGTCTAACATGATAAAACTCTGATTTAGGTGTTTTAGATATATGGATTCCTATAATGATGGCCCCTGGGGCAATTTGCATAAACAAGAAAAATTTTGTGACAGATTGCTTTATAATTATCTGAATGTGAAAGAAATGTCCAGGAAAAAAATCACAGTCATTTCATTTCACTTATGTATGCCTGCATTATTAACATGCATGGTTATAATAGCAGAATGCTACTTGTTGTTTCTAATGAAGTCAAGTATGTGCCCTTTTCTTTGTTTCTGTTCAGGCTTTCCCTTTCCTGGGAGTATCTTGTCTTAATTCCTTATTTCACTCTAAGACCTATCTTAGAATCCAAATTACTTCCTGTAAACTTATCTAGATATTATTGGAACAACTTTTACTTGTTTTCATATGTTTATTTTTACTTACATGTCTGTCTTCTTAATGATAATGTATGTTTCTGTGATTGGAAACAATTAAATTGATATTTTCAACACAGAAAACATAGTCCTATATAATGTCATGCATATCACAAAGGCTTGTTTCATGTGTTTGATGATATAAATGCCCAAGAAGAAAACTATCCTTAGATACATCATTAATCATTTTGTTTTAAGAAATGCACTATAGTCTGGTATACAATTGCTTGTGTACCAGAAGACATTTTGGAAAATAAACTCAATCTTAATCATGGATCTCAAATTTACTAGCTGTGTAAACCCAAACAATTTTGTTTCTTGATCTCACTTTCTCACTTATCACATATACTGGATGTGGAAAAGTATTAACTCTTTTTATTATCTCTTTAATTGCATATTAGATGGATATTTGAACAACATTATATGCCTTCTAAAATGTTATGTCAACACTATTCAATAATTCATTATGCATTTGTAATTTATCAAATATTCCTTTTATAAGGCCATGATTAACTCAAATCTTTTCTGTTTTCAATCTCTATTTTACACAAAGAATAAATGTGAGAATACGAAATAGAAACACAGAGAAATTTTATTGGTAAAAATTTCACTCATAATTTTTACTAATTTACATATTTTAATCTTCATTTAATTATTTCCTCTATTTCATTATCCTGTCTCTAAAATCTTTCTTATATCTCTAGGTTTTCATACAGCTTTGTCTTTACTTCTCCCACAACATGTAATTTCCTAAATCCATATTTATATATTTGTCTCTGATTCTGTTTTCCTATACCTCACTTTTCACTTTATCTGGTCCATTCTCAAGAGCAAAACCTCAGAGGAAAACTGCAGTGGCTTTCTACATACACTTACATTATTAGACTGCTCCTGCTGATTTGGTATTGAGGTTCAGTATGAGAAAGCTTGGGGTGAGTACCAATAGAGATTAAGGTGATGGAAATACTAGTAAGAATAGCAAATGAAATCATTCCCTGTGCCTCATTTTTACTTATCTGAGACTGGATCTTACTAGAAATGGAAGTAAATAAGACAGGACTTAAGAATTTTAGTTTGATTAGTTGAGTGAAATGATCAAGGTGTACTAGCACTGGTTATCAATGATGGTTAGGCCTGTGTGTGTTGTGTGTGTGTGTGCATGTTAAATGCAAAATATGGACACATGAACTTCTAATGAGAGGTATCATTTCGGGTTTCATATGCAAATTTTAAAAAATTTTTCTTCAATTAAACTTCTTTGAGCAAGAAGTGGCATGCCATCTAAATTCTTGCATGTCATCAAGAAAGAAAAAGCATTGTCTATCCCTTTATTTCCCTATAATTAATATACATAAAATTAATGATTAATTACTATCATTATGTAGATTATTCTTGGGTGGCAAAGTCTTAATTCTCTATCCAAATCCTTTGGAAACACAAATTATTATTCTTCCTGGCCTAAGCATCTGGAAAATATTAATGAACATTGTAATGCTGTATCTGAAACTTCACTTTGCTAACATTAGCTTAAACACTGTGATCACTGTTATTTTTCTGTAGAGATAATTATTACTTTTTTTTCCTATTCAGACCTGGTAAAATTCAGAGGACAGTAATGAGAAACCATACCAGAGTGACAGTGTTTATACCAGCAGGTTTGACTGATAACCCAGAATTGAAAGTTGTGTTGTTTATCTTTCTGCTTCTCACCTACGTGCTAAGCATCACTGGCAATCTGATCATCATCACACTCACCCTGATGGATATTCACCTTAAAACTCCCATGTATTTTTTCCTTAGGAATTTTTCCTTCTTAGAAATTTCCTATACTACTACATGCATCCCTAAATTGCTAGTTACTATGGCAACTGGGGACAAAAGCATTTCTTATAACAGTTGTGTCACTCAAGTGTTTTTTGCCTTCCTACTTGGAGCATCAGAATTTTACTTGCTGGCAGCCATGTCCTATGACCGCTATGTGGCCATCTGTAAGCCCCTGCATTACACCACCATCATGAGCAGCAAAATCTGCCTGCAGCTTGTGCTTGGGTGCTGGGTTCTTGGTTTTCTCATCATCTTTCCACCACTCCTCTTAGGACTAAATCTTGACTTCTGTGCCTCCAACGTCGTTGATCATTTCTACTGTGACACTATCCCGCTCCTGCAGATTTCCTGCACAGACACGCAGCTCCTGGAGAGGATGGGATTCATCTCAGCGCTGGTGACACTCTTAGTCACATTGGTAATGGTGATAATATCATATACTTATATTGCCCTGACAATTCTAAAAATCCCTTCAACTAGTCAGAGGAAAAAGGCTTTTTCCACGTGTTCTTCTCACATGATTGTGATATCCCTTTCTTATGGCAGCTGCCATCTTCATGTATGTTAAGCCATCAGTCAAACAAAGGGTATCTTTTTCAAAGGGAATTTCGGTGCTCAATACCTCTGTTGCTCCACTTTTGAACCCTTTCATCTACACCTTAAGAAACCAGCAAGTGAAAAAAACCTTCATGTATGTGATGTACAGGATTATCTCTTTCTCAAGGAAATGAGCATTCAATTGTATTATATAAAGGACATGAAGAAAGGAGTCTCAAATAATGTCACTGAATGCAGTAGGAGCTTCAATGACATAATTCTCCCTTTTTTCCTTTCTATTGCTTTAATATTTATCTTTACATCTTTTCAAACTTTAGTTTTTTTTGTTGTTGTTGTTTTAGAAAAGCTAATTTTCTTTCACTTCTTTGTGATAGGTAGTTTTTATTTATTTATTTTTTGGTTTTTTTTTTTTTTTTTTTTTGAGACGGAGTTTCGCTCTTGTTACCCAGGCTGGAGTGCAATGGCGCGGTCTCGGCTCACCGCAACCTCTGCCTCCTGGGTTCAGGCAATTCTCCTGCCTCAGCCTCCTGAGTAGCTGGATTACAACCATGCGCCACCATGCCCAGCTAATTTTTTGTATTTTTAGTAGAGACGGGGTTTCACCATGTTGACCAGGATGGTCTCGATCTCTTGACCTTGTGATCCACCCACCTCAGCCTCCCAAGGTGCTGGGATTACAGGCTTGAGCCACCACGCCCGGCCAGTAGTTTTTATTTCTGTCTTACTTTCTTTTTATTTAGACATCTAAAAGAAATTGAGCTACATTTTCAACATATCTCATTTGACTTTTAAGCATTCCAGTTAATCAAGACTATAAAATATTATTTCATTGAAATTTAATTTGATGTATCAAGGTTATTATATTTTCTTTTGTGATTAGTTATAACCAAATTAAAACTACTATTTATTTTTTTTTGTCATACTACCAACTTACTGGTATATATTCTATTTAAGGAAATTAAAAGGCTATTATAACATTTGATCATAAGTGTTGAGGCTCATTTAAAAATGTATATGATTTGTGAATGATTATTGAAATTGTGAATGATTTTTTGTCCCCAGTTGCCATAGTAACTAGCAATTTAGGGATGCATGTAGTAGTATAGGAAATTTCTAAGAAGGAAAAATTCCTAAGGAAAAAATACATGGGAGTTTTAAAGTGAATATCCATCAGGGTGAGTGTGATGATGATCAGATTGCCAGTGATGCTTAGCACGTAGGTGAGAAGCAGAAAGATAAACAACACAACTTTCAATTCTGGGTTATCAGTCAAACCTGCTGGTATAAGCACTGTCACTCTGGTATGGTTTCTCATTACCGTCCTCTGAATTTTACCAGGTCTGAATAGGAAAAAAAAGTAATAATTATCTCTACAGAAAAATAACAGTGATCACAGTGTTTAAGCTAATGTTAGCAAAGTGAGGTTTCAGATACAGCATTACAATGTTCATTAATATTTTCCAGATGCTTAGGCCAGGAAGAATAATAATTTGTGTTTCCAAAGGATTTGGATAGAGAATTAAGACTTTGCCACCCAAGAATAATCTACATAATGATAGTAATTAATCATTAATTTTTTTAAATTTGCATATGAAACCCGAAATGATACCTCTCATTAGAAGTACATGTATCCATATTTTGCATTTAACATGCACACACACACACACACACACACACATACAACACACGCAGGCCTAACCATCATTGATAACCAGTGCTAGTACACCTTGATCATTTTACTCAACTAATCAAACTAAAATTCTTAAGTCCTGTCTTATTTACTTCCATTTCTAGTAAGATCCAGTCTTACAAAGTTTTTCATGGTTGCACGTATTGTGCTTTTGCAAAATACCAGTAACTTAAGTTTCTACAATGCCAAAGAAACACCAAGTCTGTCTAACAGCTTGTGATTGCTTAACTCCTCAGAAAATCTCAAGACACATACACTCCCATTTTCACCAAGAAGGGAACTGTTAGTTTTGTACAAATCCCTGTGGTGGAAAGATTTAGTGCCCATTTCAAGTATGTGCACTCTGACAAGATGAAGAGTATTTCCCAAATTTCAAAACCACAGGCACCTGGATTGGCCACCATTTGATTCACTCCAGTTCTTGAGCAGTTAATTCTTGTTATGCCTTCCAATTAGAACATGACACATTTTTGTGGACTTGTAACTGCTATACATTATTTTCCTTATTATTACAAAAGTGAATAATGAGAAAGTCATTTTCATTATCACCTTCTCTCTCTAGCATGGTATATTGGGTGTGTTGGATGTGGCCAACATAATTTAATAATAGCTTTTATATCTGAGGAAAGACCCACCTACAACTAATAAAAGCATTTCAACATTATCCAATATTCCTGAACTTAAAGGAAAATGAAATTTTGGTTTGCCTTTTGAGAGTTATTTATTATGTGCTATGCATTCTTCAGTATTTTCAAAAGCATGTATACTAAAACTTGTACAATTTCAAAGGGTAAATTTTATGATACATAAATTATATCTCAATTTATTTTAAATAGAATTCTAAAAATTTTTTAAAAGCATATATAGAGAAAGAAGAATGCTTGTGGAAATTAGGGTATCAAAAATATATACATATTGTAATAAACATGCATTGCTTTAGTTTCAGTTTTTGTTTTATTCTGCTTGGCACCTTTTCTCCTTTCTCATAATAAACAATATAAGGCAAAACAAACAGACTAACAAAAAAAACAGGTTTATCTTATAGTTGATTCCAGAAGTAAATAATGTAGTCTAGGATAATTCACATTGTATGTTCTGTTTATCTAGCTACAGTAGTGGCTTGAAAATGACCCTACGAGAACAAGCAGATCTTAATTTTTCCTGAAAACCCTAGGTACCAGACTACTTTTCTTCTTCCCATTGATGTTATATAAGGACATTACATATATAACCGCTGTCACAAATTTTGCTAGTATAAAGGGAGCCAGCATGAGGATAAAGAGTCACACTGAGAAGAGTAAAACCTAGAAATTCTTAAAGAGACAGAACCAGAAAAAAAAAGTGTTAACATGAATTTCTGAATCGTAGTATACCAAGCACCAGCCCTACCATCAGACTTTTTGTCTCACATCAATCAACAGAGTCTATTGTCTCTAACAAGTTGAAAATAGGTGTTTCATACTTGCAACCAAAAATTTCTAGCTGAAGAAAAAAGCTTCGTCACTCTACGTGCCTCCACAGCACTTTGAGTTTTCCTAGGGTTGCAAACAATAGCAGTCACAACAGATTGTTTCATTAATGGACAAGGGACTCATGGTTCTCTGGTTGTATCATTTGCAAAATGATACAAGCAGAGGTGGAAAATGCTTCCACATTTGAGCTTGCCTTCCCTCTTTCTGCTTTTGGAACACAATTGTTATGTGAAGATGCTAGGGCTCACCTGCTGGAAATATATGTGGCTATCCAGTGCAAACATCAACCATCAGGCATGTGAGTAGGACCGCCCAAAACAGATCTGCCCTCAGATGACTTACTAAATGATTGGTAATCCCTAACTGAGCCAAACCAGCATGGAGTAGAGATAAGCTGCCTCAGCAGAGCCCTAACCAAATTGACAATTCACAGAACTATAAGTAAAAGAAAAATGGCTATTAATTTAGACCACTAAGTTTTAAGATAGCTTGTCCTGCAGCAAAGGGTAACATATAGAAACTGGCCTAGAATAAGGTAAGAAGAAAAGAAATTTGCTGCAAAATATAAATGCTCTGATAAACTTAATTAAGCAAGTCTAGAATGTGATCAGGAGCAGCGATGATATGAGCAGTAGGAAGGGTCTTTCCTAAAGACTGCAGTATTGTCCAGTGTTCTCTTCTGCTAAAAAGAATTTTCATTTTAAGCTGTTGTCATTGAGCCAGATGCTGGCAAGGTTGTAAGGATATATGACATGGTTCGGATCTGTGTCCTCACCCAAATCTCATGTCAAAATGTATTCCTCAATGTTGGAGGTGTAGCCTGATGGGAGGTGATTGGGCCATGGGGGCAGATTTCTCATGAATGGGTTAACACCATCCCCTTGGTGCTGTTCTCATGACAGTGAGTAAGTTCTCGTGAGATCTGGTCATTTAAAAGTGTGTAGGACCTCCCCGCTTGCTCTCTCTTGCTCCTGCCCTGGCCATATGACATGTCTGCTCCCCCTTGGCCTTCTGCTATGATTGTAAGTTTCCTGAGGCCTCCCTAGAAGCCAAACAGATTCCAACAGTATGCTTCCTGTATAGCCTGCAGAAAAAGTGAGCCAATTAAACCTCTTTTCTTTATAAATTACCCAGTCTCAGGTATTTCTTTATAGCAGTGTGACAACAGTCTAATACAGTATCTAACCTCACCTTCCTTCATTTTTATATCAGTCACTAACATTTGAGTACCAGCTTTAAGAATCCAATTAGTTCATCTAAAACCACATACCTATGCCTTGGGTTTTGCAGAGAGTACAAGTGAGGGAGAAGGAAAGTAAAACTTACTTGGGTAAACAACTAAGAGACCAGTCCTCAGAGAAACTGCCTGCCTGAAAAATCACAGCTACAGGCAAAAATAGAGCAGCCTGGGGAAAATTCAGACTACAGCTGCACCAGTAAGCCACAGATAAGCAGGCAGGCAAAGTCCAGCATAGAGGTCCTTTTGTTCTTTGTATGATTAACAAACTCCCAGGAAAAAGTTTCCTCCCCTTTTCAGACAGGTACACGGTGGGCTTTGTGCGAGCTTGCACAGGGAGAAGGCAGGCTTACCTAAAACACACAGTCATACAAACAAAGAAAATAGTGCTTCATAGAGACATACCCACAGCTGCATAAGATAAGGAGAGCTGTACAGACAGCTTTACTGATAAGAGAAGTTACTCAAACTGCTACAGAGATGAGAAGAATTTCTTATAAAAGTTCTTGAATTCAATCTTAAAAATGGCAATCCACTCAGATTCCCCTATCCACTGCACAAAGCCTTCTTCTTTCACTTACTAAACTTTCACTCCAACCTCACCCTTGTGTCTGTGCTCATGAATCATCTTGGATGTGAGATGAAGACCTCTGGGTAATAACTCACAGGAGAGACTATTATATTCTCATGCTTTGGTGAGACTGCAATAGAAGGATGTTCAAAACGCACATCTGAAATGTATGTTTCATCAACCTTCTAAAGCTAATGAAAAAATTAAACCATTGTGGAAGACAGTGTGGCGATTCCTCAATGACCTAAAAATAGAAATCCCATTTGACCCAGCAATCCCATTACTGGGTATACATCCAAAGGATTATAAATCATTCTACTATAAGGACACATGCACACGAATGTTCACTGCAGCACTGTTTACAATAGCAAAGACCTGGAACCAACCCAAATGCCCAACGATGATAGACTGGATAGGGAAAATGTGGTACATATACACCATGGAATATTACACAGCCATCAAAAACGGTGAGTTCGCGTCCTTTGTAGGGACATGGATGAACCTGGAAACCATCATTCTCAGCAAACTGACACAAGGGCAGAAAATCAAACACCGCATGTTCTCACTCATAGGTGGGTGTTGAACAATGAGAACACATGGACACAGGGAGGGGAGCACTACACACTGGGGTCCATTGGGGGGAAATGAGGGAGGGACGGGGGGGTGGGGAGGTGGGAAGAGATAGCATGGGGAGAAATGACAGATACAAGTGAGGGGAAAGGAAGGCAGCAAACCATACTGCCATGTGTGTACCTATGCAACAATCTTGCATGTTCTTCACATGTACCCCAAAACCTAAAATGCAATAAAATAAATAAATAAATAAAATAATAATGTATGCTTTTGAACATTCATTTTCTATGTACAAACACAAGTATGTATGTGTTTGTATGTGTGAGAGAGAGAGAGAGACAGAGAAGGCTTAAGAATCCATTTGTCTTTACCCTAAGGAATAAAATTGAATTACAAACATTTCATCCAGAAATTGAGAAAATGCTCAATGAAAAAAATGATGGTTGTATGTCAAAGGAACATAGGATCCAACTGAAAGAACTCTCTTTAGCAAAGCTGGACTATACTGAGTAACAAAATAAAGTAGCATTCATTACAACCCACAGTACAAAAATAAATAGCCATATTTCATACTGATATAAACAAATAACTGAATGAATAAATGGAAAAGAAGAAAAAACATCCCCATGGAGAATTCCAAGTAGTTTATGTTGATACGACACCTCCAAAAAGGTGGAACATACCTTCTATTTTTTAAATGGGGACTTCCTAGAGTGACTTCTTTCCAAAGAGTATCATATAAAAAGGAAGGAAAATATTAACAATAAAATTTAAATTTTTACCCTTATTGTAGATGTTTCACAAATCAATATATTATTAAAAGTGAAATGGAAATGTTTAGAAGAACAAAAACCAATGGATTCTTCACCGTTACACCATAATTAAAAGAAAAAGTTTATAAGATTCTCGTAACTAAGAAAAATAATGACACTTGCGTCCTTGAAGATACCATCAGTAAGAGTATCTTCAAGGGAAGGAAGGGACTAAGCTTATAAGTTGCATAAGAATATCTTCAAGAGAGTAAGGGAGTAAGAATATAAGTTGAAAAATCTAAATACACATTTCCTACATAGGACAATAGTAAAGAATACCTTTTGGAGTTTAAATATACATAACTTTTTAAAAAAACACAACAGATACTTCTGAAAACCTTTTGTTTAATCAGATAACTGCTACAAAGATTGTGGATTTGTTTGCAAATTTTCTGTCTACTAGAATAAAAATATAAAGAGTCAGATAATCAATTCACTGGTTTCATTATCTTTTTTGGGTAATCTGAATACCTGGAATCTTTCAAAGTGGACAAATTAGATTTTCACATCTTTAATCCCTTGAAGGAATTAATTCAATTTAGAAGCCATCTTTTTGGAAAAAAGAATATCTCAATTCTATTCAAACTTCAAGTACCCCTACTTAAGAATAAACTTGAAGAGGAACAATTTGTACTCTTCTTCATATTTTTAATGGCTACAGTATTTTATTTCATGATTCAATTTTCTAGGACTTCTTCCTAAGAACTCTGTATCTATATATAGGAAATACTTTTAACTATCTTATATAGGATTATATTTAAGATATATAATTTTATTACTAGAGTATCAACAGTTTTATTTACCCTTAGCTTGCCTGTTAGTTACTATACCTAAGTAATCAATACTGGAAAAATATTACAAGGTACATTTTCAGCTACATATTTAGAGTGGCCATGTTAACTTATTTTGTACCCTGATTTGAAGTAAATTCTAAAATGCCCATTATAGTTTCCAGAAAGATATTCAATATTAATGGCACAAGAAAAATAAAATAGAGAAGATGGAATAAGTTCTGATCTTCTTCCTTCAAGGCTGTAGCCACATGCTTTTTCTAACCACAGGTATAATAGTAAGCCATTTTAGCCCAGAGAAAATACCCTGCTGAAGATTAAGAGGAAAGACTCTTAACCCTACTCTGAATGTTTTTTCCATGTGAGGGTTTAATCTATTAAAGCATAACTCTCAAAAAGGGGAAAAATGACTCAAACAACTCTTAAATCAACATATGTATTTTCTTCAATTAAATTAACAGTGAAACCAGTAAGAGAGTAATGCTGTTTAAAGAAGAATTAAGCAAATAAAGATAAAAACAATCAAAAGTTTTTATCAAAAGACTGCTGAAACAAATTTTTAATAGATATTAAGTTGGTTAATGTCATATAGTATCATAAAACTATAATCTTTTATGTTTCCTACTAAACAGAAATCTACAAGTTAGTGTGTTACTTTATGATTTCTGGATTCTTAGCAAATAGTAAATAGCAAAGTAAAATGCATATGTATTTTCCTATATAATTAACTAATTTTTGGATAAATTTGTTAAGTAATAGAATTGTAAAAATGGGATGTCATTCTCTTGTTTATTTCTAAGATTTGGAAAGTTTTTCTTAATTCATTTGTGCAATTCTCCTGGCTTCCCTCCTTTCTACTTTTTCCCCTGGTGTTGAAAAGTGGCATATCTGACAAGGGTGTTTTGTTGTTGTTTGTTGTTGTTCTTGTTTATACTTTAAGTTCTGGGGTACATGTGCTGAACGTGCAGGTTTGTTACATAGGTATATATGTGCCATGGTAGTTTGCTGCACCTATCAATCCATCATCTAGGTTTTAAGCCCTGCATGCATTAGGTATTTGTCCTAATATTCTTCCTCCCATTCCCTCCAACCCTCCAACAGGCCCTCAGTGTGTGATGTGCCCCTCCCTGTGTTTATGTGTTCCCATTGTTCAACTCCCATTTATGAGTGAGGCCATGCAGTGTTTGGTTTTCTGTTCCTGTGTTAGTTTGCTGAGAATGATGGTTTTCAGCTTCATCCATGTCCCTGCAAAAAATATGAACTTATTCTTTTTGATGGCTGCATAGTATTCCATGGTGTATATGTGCCACATTTTCTTTATCCAGTCTATCATTGATGGGCATTTGGGTTGGTTAAAAGTGAGTTTTAAACAAGGATACAGGTTTTCTATTTCCTTGCCCCTTTTATAATGTCTTTCTGCAGATGTATGTGACACTGGTCAAAGTCATGCAATAAAAGGTTTTGCCCTAGGTTGTGGAAGAGATTTGGATTTCCAGCACTGCCAATCTAGTATATATTATTAATTCATGGGTTTCTCACTTAGATGTTCAAAAGCATGCTTTCAATATCTCCATAATAAAACTGATATTTTATTTTTTATTTTTTTTTTATTATTATTATTTTTTTTTATTGCATTTTAGGTTTTGGGGTACATGTGATGAACATGCAAGATTGTTGCATAGGTACACACATGGCAGTGTGCTTTGCTGCCTTCCGTCCCCTCACCTGTATCTGTCATTTCTCCCCATGCTATCTCTTCCCACCTCCCCACCCCCCGCCCCTCCCCCATTTCCCCCCAACAGACCCCAGTGTGTAGTGCTCCCCTCCCTGTGTCCATGTGTTCTCATTGTTCAACACCCGCCTATGAGCGAGAATATACGGTGTTTGATTTTCTGCTCTTGTGTCAGTTTGCTGAGAATGATGGTTTCCAGGTTCATCCATGTCCCTATAAAGGACGTGAACTCATCGTTTTTGATGGCTGCATAATATTCCATGGTGTATATGTACCACATTTTCCCTATCCAGTCTATCATCGTTGGGCATTTGGGTTGGTTCCAGGTCTTTGCTATTGTAAACAGTGCTGCAATGAACATTCGTGTGCACGTGTCCTTGTAGTAGAATGATTTATAATCCTTTGGATATATACCCAGTAATGGGATTGCTGGGTCAAATGGGATTTCTATTTTTAGGTCCTTGAGGAATCGCCACACTGTCTTCCACAATGGTTGAATTAATTTACATTCCCACCAACAGTGTAAGAGTGTTCCTATTTCTCCACATCCTCTCCAGCATCTGTTGTTTCCCGATTTTTTAATGATCGCCATTCTAACTGGTGTGAGATGGTATCTCAATGTGGTTTTGATTTGCATTTCTCTGATGACCAGTGATGATGAGCATTTTTTCATATGTTTGTTGGCCTCCTGTATGTCTTCTTTTGTAAAGTATCTGTTCATATCCTTTGCCCATTTTTGAATGGGCTTGTTTGTTTTTTTCTTGTAGATCTGCTTTAGTTCTTTGTAAATTCTGGATATCAGCCCCTTGTCAGATGGGTAGACTGCAAAAATTTTTTCCCATTCTGTTGGTTGCCGATTCACTCTACTGACTGTTTCTTTTGCCGTGCAGAAGCTGTGGAGTTTGATTAGGTCCCATTTGTCTATTTTGGCTTTTGTTGCCATTGCTTTTGGCGTTTTGGTCATGAAGTCCTTGCCTACACCTATGTCCTGGATGGTTTTGCCTAGATTTTCTTGTAAGGTTTTTATGGTATTAGGTCTGATGTTTAAGTCTTTAATCCATCTGGAGTTAATTTTGGTGTAAGGTGTCAGGAAGGGGTCCTGTTTCTGCTTTCTGCACATGGCTAGCCAGTTTTCCCAACACCATTTATTGAACAGGGAGTCCTTTCCCCATTGCTTGTTTTTGTCAGGTTTGTCGAAGATCAAAACTGATATTTTAATGGCCCATTCACTTGCCTACTTTATCTCACTAGTTGACCCAGAACGCAAGCAAAGAACAGGATGAAGTTCCTTCACATCCTACTAGCTTAAAAAATGATGCATTCGAGACCTATGTATTTGTGTGAATATAATGTGGTATTATACACTGGAAGTAAAATGTGGTAATACATTGAAATTCTAAAATGTGAGTCAACTTTGTCTCAGAAATTCCACACTTGATGATTTATACTAAGGAAATAGATGGTTATTGGAAAATTTTAAGATATAATTTAAAATAATTACAATATACTTTTTCCCTAAAAAATATAATGTAGAAAAGTAATGATGCAATTTTATATTTTTAACATTTTTCACTTAGAAAATGACTACTTCCATGTATATGTATGTATTTTTTCACTGAAAACATAGACATAAAGCGATTTTGTTATCTTTTATTAATACTTTGTTATCTATGGTTTGAAGAATAGCCAGAATTGTCTTTTCAACAGGCAACTATTGTTTTGCATTTGGAAGATATCTAATCAAATCGATGCATCTTGCTGTCTCCAAGGACACTGTTCCCACTGCTGCCTTTGTTAGGTATTTTGCCAAAATTCAGTGAATGTTCAGCTATGTTTGAATTTGGCCACAAGGGACTCTTTATCTTCAGAGATGAAGATAAGAGACTAACATAAGAGATTAACATAAAGCGGTCCTCTTTAGTCACAGGTAAAAATCTATACTTGCCCACAGACATCAGAAATCATCTCTTTCAAAATCTGAAAATCGCCTCACAATTTCTTGGACATTAAAAATAAATGTCCCTTTATTTCAGCTTAGAGATATAAGAAATTGTTTCCCAGGCTTAAAGTGGCATTGTATCTTTAAGGAGAGTCTGTTGTCATCTCAGAGAGCACCATCTACTGTGAAAAAATTGTGGATGTGTATGTCTTCATGAGAGAGGCATTAGTGCACACATTTGATCCCACTTATATTTTCAAATCTATCTTTGGGACTACCAGGAATAAACTATCAACTAAAGTCATGATTGTCTTCCATAAGAGTAAGTTTGCTTTTGTTTGGTAATTTCAGTTTCTTTCCTCTTCCAACATTCAATTTCCTTGGTCTCTGTAAAATGTCATACTTGTCTGTTTAAAAATCAGAGATGACAGTAAATTAATGTGAGCATCTCAAGAAAAGAAAATAGGCATTTCTGATGTCATTTTGCTCTACAAAAATTAAATGTGAAGAGACTGGACTAATGGAAATATTTATTACAAGCATCAGTAAGAGATGGGTTAGCTGTTGTTCACTGTTTATCCTCAGTATCTACAGTAGTATCAGCCGTATCACAGGTGCTCAAGAAATATGTGTTGGATGAATTCATGAGTGTTCACAGAAACAGGATAATTTGAAGGGCAAACAGAAGTGAACTGCCCCACAATGTCATTCTCAACAATCCATATGCATCTTAAACCAAGATATAACTACAACATCTTTCATTAGAGTGCCAAATTATCTGCAATGCTTTCATTAATGACCACTCAGATAATTATAAATGCAAATATTCTCTAAAGTATACTAAATTGAAAACACACCTAAATTAAATTGGTTTATAAAAACATTTGTTTAATATTTGGGTGTCACAGAAAATAACTATTAGTTATTAGAAAGAGAGGGGACTTTTGCGATTAGGGACATTGCTCTGAGGCAAAATGCTACAGGTAAGCACTGAGAGCTTAAGAAGTTTCTCAATTTGGTTCATAAACCTCCATTCCTATATGATTCTACCTAATAGGCTACTAAATAACAGCTAAATATTTCTCCCATGAACCTGGATTAGTGATCCTTTGCTGTAGATATACCTATGAAGCATATCTGTTTTCCTATCAATAGTAATCTAATGCTGTCATTTGTTATCATCTTAATAAAAACAGCATGCCTTAATTCACCAACCTAAGGAAAACACACTTCTAAGTTTCTTGCGGGCTATAGGAAGTAAGTGAAATCAAAATATATCAAACCAATTAATTTTGTCATGGAAGATCCTTTTCTACCTTGGAATGGAAAAAAAATAGAACTCTTTATTTACAAAATAGGCTCCTTATGTACAAAAGGAAATAGATGCCCATATAATTAGTTTACTAATCATAGTTGAGAAAGAAATGTGAAATACCTATTGTGTTATGTCCTAAATTTTAGAGTCTCTGCACTCTGCCCTTAACATTTCATTAGCAGCACAAAAAAAAAAAAAAAAAAAAAAAAATTTCATTAGCAGAACATTGAACAGGTTATTAGAGGCATCAAAATTCACAAACTTGATAAAGAATGCATGAGAGAAAGCAGAGTAGGCACAGTGACCATTGATTAGTGGTGTCATGCATTAGCATAGGAATTAAAGCAAGTTTTGGAGCAAAAAGAGGAAAAGAAAGAAAAAGAACATGAAGAAGAAAAAGAGGTTGGAGTAGTGATTAACTTACTATCTGCCATGCATTCAGCATGGATTATCTCAAACCAATTCTCACAATAATTCCGTAACTAGATATTACTGAGAAACTGAGGTTAAAAAGGACAAGCAGGTTGACAACACCCACAGTCTGACTCTAGATGTGTGAAAAACACAGGTAATACACTTCCTCTTACATCATTCCACAGGAAAGCATTACAGAGGGTTTGAGTCAAACTTGTGTATTATGTTTACAAACCTGTGTATATTAAAGGCAGTGTCAAAAATCAGTGCATTTTTACTACTAGGCTCATATAAAAAGAAAAAAATATTATTATTAAAGTTTATTCTAAAGGCCTACTAAACCTTTTTAAAGAAGATACTTTAGGCCGGGCACAGCGGCTCACACCTGTAATCCCAGCACTTTGGGAGGCCAAGGCGGGTGGATCACGAAGTCAAGAGATCAAGACCATCCTGGTCAATATGGTGAAACCTCGTCTCTACTAAAAATACAAAAAGTTAGCTGGGCATGGTGGCGCGTGCCTGTAATCCCAGCTACTCAGGAGGCTGAGGCAGGAGAATTGCCTGAACCCAGGAGGTGGAGGTTGCGGTGAGCCGAGATCGCGCCATTGCACTCCAGGCTGGGTAACAAGAGCAAAACTCCGCCTCAAAAAAAAAAAAAACAAAAAAACAAACAAACAAAAAAAAGAAGATACTTTTTGGTGTATAAGACAAATATGACATTCACATTCACTCTTTTCTTATTTCCACAAATTTTTCAAAAGCACTTACTATGCTTCTGGAAATAAGCTTGTTTCTGGGAACACAGCAATGTTCAAAATAAAATTTGTAACATAATCTGACAATCTAGTATTGTGCTTTAATAAGAATAATCAGAAGCCATTATGTGAGTAGTAAGAGGAAAAATTAACCTCATCTTGAAGAATTATAAATGTTGTTGTAAAAAAATTAGATAAAGTAACTATAGGTGAATTTCTGGTGGAACTGATAAGCTGAAACTTGAAAGAGGGGTATTGGAGGTTAGCACAGTAAGAGAGAATAGAACTTCCACAGGTAATTTTAAGGATGGGCCTTTGTTGTTACAGCTGGTAGATAAGTGAAGCAAACTGAACTCTGAAACATAAAACTAGCGACCTGACTCCACAGACTATTCTATTTTTTTGTTGTTGTTTTGGATTTTTTTCTCTTTCAATTTTTATTTTTAATTCTGGGATACATGTGCAGGGTGTGCAGATAAATGTGTGCCATGGTGGTTTGCTGCACCTGTCAACCCATCACCTAGGTAGGTATTGAGCCCAGCATGCATTAGCTCTTTCTCTTAATGCTCTCCCTCCCCCACCTCACCTCCTGACAGGCGCAGTGTGTGTTGCTCCCCCTCCTGTGTCCATGTGTTATCATTGTTCAGCTCCCACTTATGAGTGAGAACATGCAGTGTTTGGTTTTCTGATCCTGCATTAGTTTGCTGAGAATAATGGCTTCCAGCTTCATTCATGTCCCCACAAAGGACATGAATGCATTCATTTTTATAGCTGCATGGTATTCCATGGTATGTACTACATTTTCTTTATCCAGCCTATTGTTGATGGGTATTTCAGTTGAATCTGTTATCTTGCTAGCAGCCAGAGCAACTGCACTAGAGACAACAAGATAAGAAATAAGGTAAATTGTATGAATATATACTGGTAATTTAGAAAGATCTTCATATGCTAACTAAGGAGCTTAAATATTGTGATGAGGGTAAAAGGAAATAATTTATAGCATTAAAGTTAATGTTTCAGTTAACAAAATCTTCATTTAGAAACTCTGAAAATATAAATACAACTTATTTTAAAATTTAACTTAATATCTATTTCTTTCCTCCCTATCAAACCTCACCACCTCCTACTAGTGGATTATGTCCGTCTGTCTGTGTTGCTGCCCTCAACCCAAATTCCTCTTAATCCTGATACAGTTAGTTACATAGGTCCAGTGTGTTAAGACTATAGAAATGTCAGTTTTCATCAGGATTGGCATTCACAGGAACATCAATCAATTCTTCTGGTTCTCAGACACCTGTTCAGGGCATCATTGCGGTGGGATCTCTTTTTTCCCGGGCGTATAATGCCCTTCAAGTACAGTTGTTCTCTATGATAGGTTTAAGACACTTTTATTATTCCTGTGGCAAACTGCAATACAGGAAAATTTGTGAAATAGCTAAAGTTCTTCTTTACTTTTATGTAACTGCTAGGCATGGGAATATCCTTCTGCTAATGCTATATGATGTTAAAAATGAGAAAATGTATATGACTTTCTAAAGCCCTTTTAGCTTATATTCAAAAAGCAGTTAATTATTTCTTACTGTTATTCCCATTAGATCTCTATAAGGAAAAAGAATTGCAGGAATATATCTCCTTCTTCCTTCCTTCTACTCTTCTGGCCCCATATTAATGGAAGATGACAGAGGGCCAGTCATAGACTTCATTCAGAGTCATAAACTCTCTAAACTATTCTCTATCTCTCTACTCCTCTGCTGAAGAGATTTTATAAATTATGTAAGGATGAGCTTTGTCATTATGTATTCTCCTGCATAAAAATATTATTGACTGAAAATATTTTATTAATCACAATGCTTGGTACATTTGAAACTCCAAACAATGAATGTGGTCTTTCTTCTCCTCTCCACAATTCTTTTCTAAAGCCAAAACAAATTATGAGTGGAAAAAAGTGAATCAAGAACTTCAAGGAAATGCAGAGTATGGAAAGAATGTTAGTTAACAATAGATCCAAAACTTTTTCCATAATACGCAGGGAAAGATTAGTCTTATCAGGGCTTTCGAAAAATAATTCTGATTCCATTCATCTTAAAAGATTGAATGAGAGAAGCCAAAATGTTAAGCAAATGTTAACATGCATTTGTGGTATTTCAGCTGTGAGTTAAAAACACAAGAGTAAAGTCTGTGTTGTGAGTAAGCAAGAGAAAGAAACAAATTAACAAAATATTAAGAATACAGAAATGACAGGACTTGATGATAAACTAAAAATGGGAAAAAGAAAAAGAAGCAAAAATGTCCTTATGAGAGATTTAGTATTAACAGGGAAAGAAAAATAATAATGCGTGCCTCATTTGAAATCTTGAAATATGCATATTTAGAAGACTCTCAATAGAAGATAATAAGAGAAAATAAGAATGCTCAATATAGTAAGTAGTATAAATATTTTAACTCCATTATCTAAACTTAACAGTATAACAAAAATTGTACATATGATTTTTATCTAAATTTTGTACATATGAAAAAACACAAGATAAAGAAATTAAGCAAATTGTTCAAGAGCATTCAAAAAGTAAAAGCAAAAGCCTTAGTCAGACCTCCTAAGTATGATCTAGATGACCAAGAATAAGTTTAATGTTAAACTCAGGAAACTATAAGATATATTTTTCCTACAGATATAAATTTGGGAATTATCAGCCTATTACTAGTCACGATTCATAGGAATTTCCTAGAGATAAAGAGCTGGATGAAAGAAAGGATGGCCTAGAAAAGAGATTTCAGGTGCACCAACAACTATAGACATTGGTAAAGAAAAAGCAGCCACAAAGGAGAATAACAAAGAGCATAGTGTTAAGAAAAAAATTAGGAGCAGCACTATTCACAATATTCACAATGGCAAAGACATGGAATCAACTTAAATGCCCATCAGTGGTAGACTGGGTAAAGAACCTGTGGTGCATACATACTATGCAATACTATGCAGCCATAAGAGGAACAAGATTATGTCCTTTGCACGAACATGGATGGAGCTTTAGGCCATTATCCTTAGCAAACTAACACAGAAACAAAAAACAAAATACTGCATGTTCTCACAAATGGGAGCCAAATGATAATAACACATAAACATATAGAGAGGAACAACACATGCTGGGGTCTCATCAGAAGGTGAAGGGTTGGAGGAGGGAGAGCATCAGAAAAAAATAACTAATGGGTATTAGGCTTAATACCTGGGTGATGAAATAATTTGTACAACAAACCCCCATGACATAAGCTGACACATATAACAAATCTGTCCATGTACCCCTGAACTTAAAAGTTTAAAAAGAAAAAAAGGAACATTTTCAAAAAGCAGAGTTAGCCTTGCAACATCCAAATGGTGCCTTACTTAAGAATTTATTCCCACCCAAGGAAATAAATCATAGATTTAGAATATTAGAGCTGGGATGATTATTAGAGATCATCTAATATAATTTTATCATATTAAAGATGAGAAATACTGAGGCCTGGAGGCTTGTACCTTTTCTAAGGCTTAAAAACAGAAGAAGAAAGAACATGTGAGATACTGGAAATTGAACTGTAAAATTTTTCATGAAGTTTACAGTTCACAGTCTTACATGCAGCAGACAGTTTGAGTTAAATGAAGACTAAATTGTGTTTAATTAATGAAGCAAGTGGAGGCTATTGGTGACCTTGTCTAGAATAGTTTAAATGGTACAATGAGATGAGTTGCTATATCAGTGGAAAACAGAAAAGTAGAGACAATTACCAAGTAGATGGAATTTAAAAGGAAGTGAAAAGTGGAAGTACGTTTAAGAAATAGCTTAGCTTTTTAAACATGACATTACAAATTGTTATTGTCATTTATAGTAAGGCGACAGAATGTATTCCAAACTGAAACAAGGCAGATCAAAACTAGAAAAAATCAGAGATATGGCTCTTCAGCTCTGTAAACATACTTCTAACATTCCCTGTAATAAACTCCGAATCAAAACTATCACTACAGAATTATTACAAGAAGTTGAAATATGCCACTGCCAGATGCATTTAAAAAGAAACATGGGAAATTCATTTAAGAATTTTAATACCAAAAATCTGATTTTATGGATAACCCTTTGGTGGAAACAAAGGAAGGGAATCCTCAAGATCTAGAGAATATGGAACTATAGCAGCTAGTTAGAGGGTACTAGGTTTTCACTGTTAAAGAAATCCAAAAGGAAAGTAATTAACCAGATGATACAATTCCAGACTTCCTCTTATAAATAGGGAAGAAATTCTTTGTGGTATAAGGATACCCTAGGAAGCATAAAAATATACAACATAGACTTCTCATTCTAACATTAGGAGAAAAATACGGCCAAAGATAAATATACAAATACAAAAAGGATTTCAATCATTTTCTACCTTGACTTTAACACATTTAAATGTATATTAAAGAAAATGTATCTAGTAAAAAATTATTTAAACACACCTCAGAAGAGCTAGACTTCAACTATATGGTAAGTATTCATTGTCAGTTTAATAATTAGTACACATCTGAACTTTAATATTAGGATCCTTTGACAAAGACCATTGTTAGCTTATTTGGGGACTTGTCTACCAAAAGTATGTCTGGGGATAAAAAGTTTGGGAAGGCAGGTTTGCATTCCAAAAGTGACTGATTAAAAGGAGATTTTTTTTCAATGACGTTTGTAAGATAATATGTTGAACTTATACCAATTACAGCTTGATTGTATATTCATTAGATGCAGCAGTATAAAATATGCAATTCAAAGATGAATAGTTTGTGGGACACAAAGAGGAGGTGATCAAACATCAGCATGTGTTGTATGTTTGCTTCTCCACTAGTCAGTTGTACAGGAATCATTCTCAAATTTACTTCTCTTGAGGTTAGGAGCCGGCTAGAACTCTGGAACTCCTCATAGAAAGTCTTCCTTACTGTTTCCAGCGGATTGGACAAGAGACCACAATCAAGGATGAAGAATCAAACAGCAATAACAACTTTCATCTTACTGGGACTAACAGATGACACTCAGCTGCAAATTCTGCTTTTTGTCTTTCTGTTTCTTTCTTACGTGTTGAGTTTATCTGGAAACCTAACCATCATCACCCTCACCCTGATTGATTCTCACCTTAAAACACCTATGTATAATTTTCTCCAAAATTTCTCCTTCCTAGAAATTTCATTCACAACTGCTTGTGTTCCCAGATTCATGTATAGCATATCCTCTGGGGACAAGTCCATTACCTATGATGCTTGTGCCAGTCAATTGTTGTTTACAGACCTCTTTGCAGTGACAGAGTTTTTTCTCCTGGCTACCATGTCCTATGACCGCTATGTGGCCATCTGTAAACCACTGCATTATATGACCATTATGAACAGCAGAATCTGCAAGAACTTCATACTTTTCTGTTGGGTAGCAGCACTGATCATCATTCTCCCACCAATTAGTTTGGGTTTGGGCCTGGAATTCTGTGGCTCAAACGTTATTGATCATTTTTGCTGTGATGCATCTCCTATTCTAAAGATCTCTTGCTCAGACACATGGTTGATCGAGCAGATGGTGATAGTGTGTGCCGTGCTGACATTCATCATCACGCTCATGTGTGTAGTTCTTTCCTATGTTTATATCATCAAAACTATTCTAAGAATATCCTCTTCCCAGCAAAGGAAAAAGGCCTTTTCCACTTGTTCTTCCCACATCATTGTTGTTTCCATTACTTATGGTAGCTGCATCTTCGTTTATGTCAAGCCCTCAGCCAAGGATGAGGTGGCTATTAATAAAGGGATTTCACTCCTTATTACTTCTGTTTCACCAGTGTTGAATCCCTTTATTTACACGCTAAGAAACAAGCAAGTAAAGCAAGCTTTCAATGACTCAATTAAAAAAATAGCATTCCTCTCAAAGATGTAAAGGAAAAACGAGTTGATAAATCCAACTAAAAGGAAGAATGAGCACAAAATCTGGAGCCTTTGATACTATTTCTCCACATATTTTATTCTCCATTCATATTGATAATCACAATTTCTCTTTAAACTTGTTTATTGTGAACTCTGACTATTCCATTCTTTATCTCCATTAAAACCAAACTCTCTTGAGGATGCTTGCTTTTACAATCTAACTGAAATTTCTATTTACCTATTATCCCTGGAAACACAGTAGACCACATTTTTTCCACCATCTTTTCCACACTAATAGATGTGGCTATTTATTTTAAGTTATAAGTAATAAAACGGATGTAGAAGTAATGTGCACCATTTCTAAAACTGGCCTATAAAAATACCCAACATGTGACATCCTCTCACTTTTCCCCACCTACCGGACAGATATCCAAATTAAAATGACTTCGTAAGCTTCATGTCAATGATGAGTGAGCTTGAGAAAACCTGCTTCTGTAAAGACTTATAAAGAGACCTCCTCAATCAATACCAAATTGAAGTCTCCATAAACCATTTCTGCAAGAAATAAATTTCAGCTCTGTTTGAACTATCGTCCATGGGCTATATCTTAAATTTGTCACCTATTATAACAAAAACTTAACATATATGGCATTTGCAAGCAGTGAGGAAACTGACAAAAGACTAGAAACATGAAAATTCTTGTAATGTAGTGGGAAAACATTTAGTAAGGTAATTAGTTATCTGAATTTGGAAGGCAGACTAAGAGTCTGCTGAGATAATAGCTCATGGGAAGTAGTCAGATAAATCCAGTAGTGTGCATGGGTTATTATTTGCTACTTGTTAGAAAGATACTGAAAAATAGGCATGAACTTGAGCTAGAGCTGGCATGTGTGAGAGCAGAATTTAAAGGGATTAGTGAGGACACAGAAAACTTTAGTATAGTAAATTTAGAAAATCCAATGCTTCCAAATTTTAAACAATAAGATTAAAATGAATAAATAAGACTAAAAAGACTTTAAGAAAAAAAGTATGACTTCTCAGTTAAAGAGATTCAGTTCTATGCATAAATCATTTTATGAGTATTTCTCTTCATGCTTTAAGTTATCATTTACTTTATGATTTCCATGAGAGTTAATAGCTAATAAAGCTTTTGAATTGTATTGTGACAAAGTACACTCACATACACAGGAGCAGACAAGTATAAAAATGCTTCTATGATTCTGACAATATTCACTTCAGCTCCAAGATCAAAAACCCTGGGGAATCACTCTCAAAGAAAACCTAGTATAATTTTATGTGTGTGAAATATTTAATTAACATTGGCAGGCCTGACTGAACATTCTCTGGATAGATCATCTTCAGTTACAGTCACCCAGGTAATGCTCCGGGGCTACACTGCCCAGTACAGCAGGCATTAGCCACATATGGTGATTTAAAGCTGAATTAAATTTCTTTCTCTCTCTCTCTTTCTTTCTTTTTTTTCTTTTATTTTCTCTTTTTTTAATTACACTTTAGGTTCTGGGGTAAATGCACAGATCATGCAGGATTGTTGCATAGGTACATATTTGGCAAAGTTGTTTGCCGCCTCCATCCCCCGTCACCTATATCTGGCATTTCTCCCCATGTTATCCCTTCCCAACCTCCCCACTGTACGCTGTCCCTTCCCTAGTCCCCACTCCCAACAGACCCCAGTGTGTGATGCTCCCTTCCCTGTGTCCATGTGTTCTCATTGTTCAACACTTGCCTATGAGTGAGAACGTGTGGTGTTTGATTTTCTGTTCTTGTGTCAGTTTGCTGAGAATAATGTTTCCAGATTCATCCATGTCCCTACAGAAGACACGAACTCGTCATTTTTTATGGCTGCATAGTATTCCATGGTGTATATGTGCCACACTTTCCTTGTCCAGTCTATCATCAATGGGCATTTGGGTTGGTTCCAAGTCTTTGCTATTGTAAACAGTGCTGCAATGAACATATGTGTCCTTATAATAGGACAATTTATAATCCTTTAGGTATTTACCCAATAATGGGATTGGTGGGTCAAATGGAATTTCTATTTCTAGGTCCTTGATGGATAGCCACACTGTCTTCCACAATGGTTGAACTAATTTACACTCCCACCAACTGTGTAGGAGTGTTCCTATTTCTCCACATCCTCTCCAGCAACTATCGTCTCCAGAGGTTTTAATGATTGCCATTCTAACTGGCATGACATGGTATCTCAATGTGGTTTTGATTTGCATTTCTGTAATGACCAGTGATGATGAGCATTTTTTCATATGTTTGTTGACCTCATATATGTCTTCTTTTTGAAAGTGTCTGTTCATATCTTTCACCCACTTTTGAATGGTTTGGTTGTTTGTTTGTTTTATAAATCTGTTTTAGTTCTTTGTAGATTCTGGATATTAGCACTTTCTCAGATGGGTAGATTGCAAAAATTTTTTCCCATTCTATTGGTTACCAGTTCACTCTAATGATTGTTTCTTTTGCTGTACAGAAGCTCTGGAGTTTAATCAGATCCCATTTGTCTATTTTGGCTTTTGTTGCCAATGCTTTTGGTGTTTTAGCCATGAAGTCCTTGCCTATGCCTATGTCCTGAATGGTTTTGCCTAAGTGTCCTTCTAGGATTTTTATGGTGTTAGGTCTTATGTTTAAGTCTTTAATCCATCTGGAGTTAATTTTAGTGTAAGGTGCAGGAACGGGTCCAGTTTCTGCTTTCTGCACATAACTAGCCAGTTTTCCCAACACCATTTATTAAACAAGGATATAAGTGATGGGGATGGAGGCAGCAAACCACATTGCCATGTATGTACCTATGCAACTATGTTGCATGTTCTTCACATGTACCCCAAAACCTAAAATGCAATAAAATATCTACATAAAAAAGAATAAATTTCTATTGTTTTTAAAAAAGATGAAAAATTAATTATCTAATTTTATGTATGCCTAAAAGCACATAAAACACTGGAAAACAGTAAAAATGTACAAATGAATGACTGAACAAATGAGGATCAGAAGGTAAAAAAGAGCTTTCACTGTATACCTTTTTATACTTTCTGCTATTTGAAAGCTGTAAAAACTAAAATAAATGAATGTGTTCATCATAAATATATGCAAATACTACACACAAATGCAATCCATATAATATATTCAACAAAAGAACTCATATGTATAAAATATATTTCTATTTCATTTACTTTAAAATTTTATATTCATGTCATTCACATTTATATTTAATTCATATGCATAATAAAGTATAGATACAGAATAAAATGAGTTTATAGAATGTATACATCATTAAAATGAATACCAGTACTACATATTGAAATGTACTATATACTGAAAGTGATAATTTGAGGGAAATTTATAATCTTAAATGCATAGTTCTGAAATATGGCTGAAGTTAAACTTTCAAATTTAGAGAAATAAACTCTAAAGAAAATATAAAGCTATGAGCACATATTAATGAAACAGAGAACAAAAACGCAGTATAAGGAGAATTAATAACGTCCTCCCAAAAAAAACTATTAAGGTTATATTCTAGTTAAAAGTATATCAAGAAAAAAATAAAGAAGGTACAAATAACATTTAAAAATGAAAAGATTTTTGATAGATCCAACTGAGATAACAAAAAGAACAATACCATAAAAACGTTATGTTCATAAATGTAAAATTTTGTAAAATCGACTGATTCTTATAAAAATTTTGACCTCAAAAAATAAAAAACCCAAATGGTGCTATAAAAATTAAGGAAATTAATCAACAGTTTAAAATCTTTCAACAAGGGGAACCCCAAGCCCAGATATTTTAAATATGAATCCTACAAAACTCCCAAGGAACAGATAATTCCAAAGAAATAAAACATTTTCGGCAATAAGAAAAAAATGTGACTACTCTCGAATTTATTTTATAAAGCTAGTACAACCCTGAGCCTAACACCATGTAACATCAGTGCAAAAAATGAAAATGAAAGACAATCTAACTCAGGAACATATGTACCAAATCTTATAAAAAGAAAATAGCAAATTGAACCCTTTTATCTGCTAAAAAAAAAAAAAAATGAGAACAAGTTTGGGTTTATTTCAAGAATGTGAAAGTTGTTTAATGTTAGCAAATCTATTAATATAATTTTATGACTCATAGACAAAAGCAGAAAATGGTGTATTTACCAGATACACTAGATTTATTTTACTACATAAGCTAATTTACTAGGTATTTAATAATTTTGTAATATTCAACACTCTTCATAATAACTGTTAGCAACCTCTGAATGGAAATTAATCTTGGAGTGTCTGAGTGGACCCAAACAATTAGTTTTATGCCACAAAATAAAAGAGTCTCGCCATAAAGTTTATTGCAAGCACTGGAAGAATGAGTGCACATTCTCCTAAATACTTATAATAACGAGTCACATGAACGTGTAAAACACACATCAGGTCAGGGGAGGCTGGAACTAAGGGGAGAACTGTTTCTCTTGTGGTAGGTGATGGTATGGCTTCCTCCAAATCTAGTATCTCTCAGGTCATTCCTGAGAGGTTTCCTTGAACTCCACTTGAACAGAATCCCTCAAGCAATTAGAAGAAAAGAGAAGAGAAACTGTACTTGTGACTTTTCACCTGACGCAGTTTTGCCCCTGACCTGTTTCTGATTATATTGTTGCATCTTCCTTTCTCCAAGGACACAGTCCCACTTGATAGCTGTTTAATTTTTGCCTCACAAGATTCATGTAAGTTCATTATACTATATAGGTCAATTAGTGACTTTTGGACCTAAGATCCCATGGGATCCTTTTGTTTGCTTAATCAGATGATCCCCTGAACACCAGTTGAGGACCAAACAGACATGACTTATACCATTCTTGTTAATACAGATTTGCAGGGAAACCTGTCTTCCTGTACAAAAGTCAAGATATTGACTGACCAACAAAGAGGGCTTCTCATCATTACAACGGTCTCTAATTCTTCATATATACAGGGCATATGAGCATTTTTCCTAAAATTAAAGTCAGAAAATATCCTTTATTTGGTGTCCTTATAAGATGAGTTGAAAGTAAAGAACATTTGAGGAAGACTCCTGGGAAACTGGGCAATGAGAACATAAGAGATCTCTGCCCACTCACAGACTTGCCAGTGAGTGCAAGTATGTGGGTGCATGAAAAATACCATAGTCCACACTGTTGTTAACAAACTCCTGCTCACCACTGAGTTACCCTAAAGATCTTTGTGGTTAAATTACTCACGGAAACCATGAACAGCAATCTGAAAGGTGAGTATCATTGACTTAGTCATGCTAATGGGTCACTATCCAGAACCCAAGTAGTTCAAAGTTTAAAGGGCAGAAGGCTTTGACTTACGTGTTGCAAAACGCAGGTCTTAAATAATTATAAACTATGTTTTTCTAGAGGAATCACTGTATAGGGATCAACAGAACATCACTGTATTCTCTAAGAAATGGCATTTGAGTTTTAATAAGACTTTACAAATGTACCCTTGGGAGAGCTTTTAAGAATAGAACAATATTTTTAGGGAGAGAATATAGTCTCCCATGTACAAATTCCTGGGAAAATGTTCCTGTTCTCTTAATCCAGCAAAAATGTCTCCCTAATCCTTATTTTTTTTTTTTTTTTTTTGCTATATGACTTGAATATCTACGACTAGATATTCCCTCTGTTTAATGAGCAGTACTACAAAAAATACTTGAAATTGTAAAATATTCTGTTATCAGTAAGACCACACAATAAATTAATAAACTTTCATATGCTATCATACATGAGTTTAGCCAAAGTGTTCCAGATGAGATTAGGACACTAATGGATATTTATTTTTGCAAAAAGCAGAAGTGAAGATATTATGGACGCACAGAGATGAGGTTAGGTTAAGGAGACCTTGGTGAGTACTGTATGCGGACACTTGGAATTTGAATCAGAAGACAAAACAGGGCAATAAGAACACTTCTCAGCTTCAGCATGGGTTCTAGTGTGATCACTCCTGAGTGATATTACAGTCCCTGGAAGAAAGCAGCTAATATTCCAACCAGTTATTACACATTCAAGTCAGATTGCCTTCCATAAAGGGTCACAAAGCTCTGACGTGGGATCTTAGCATATGCTGGAGATGGACATTGCCTTCCATAAAGGGTCACAGAGCTAGCTCTAAGGTGTGATCTTAGCATATGCTGGAGATGGACATTGCACCTTCAGTAGGAAGAAAAGAACCATATTTCCCCTGTCTCGGGGGAAACGCACTTGAAGATTATTGTGGGAAGAAACATGTTGAAACAGCCAACTGAAAACCATTCATCTTCCAAACTAATTGGAATCTCCTGGGAAGAGCCTGTTCCATTCCAGTAATGAGAAAAATTGGGATTCCTAGTAACAGTAACTGCAAATGGAAAAAATTTTAGTTGCTAAAAACAGCATTATTATTGTTGAAGAACAAACTGTCTCTCTGCAATGATTACTAACTCAGAAATAGAGAAGCCCTGGATAGTGATTCATCTCGTTCCCTGATAGTTACTTAATGAATGGCATCACGAAGAGGATGTTGGTCGTTTCCTCAAAAGACAAAGAAGTCAATTCATCGAGTAAACAGTTAAGTAGGCAGTGTTTTACAGTAGTTAGAGCTGGGTTTCTGCAGTCAGACTGCTCAGGTTCAAATTCCTGCTTTACCACATCTTAAGTTCATGACCTTGGACAATTCTTAATATTTCTGGACTTCAGTTTCCTCATTTGTAAAATGAAGATTAAATCACAACCAGCCTCAAGTGAAGTGCTTTCATAATTAAATGAGATAATCAAAATGTTTCATACAGTGTCTGCCATTTAGAAACTGCCTTATAAATGTTACTATCATTGCCATTTCTTGGAGAGTTTTATGAATTAAGTTGAACACAGCAAAAGGATATTTTTGCCCTAATATCTCCCATAAAAACCTAGTCTTATTACATGAAATTCCTCACTAGAAATATATTCCTCAACTAACAACATAAATATGCCTGGAATACCAAGCATAAATATGATTATAAGACACTGTCAGCTTCTAAGACATTAAGTGAATTTACTTTCCAGATCACTGGTAGTACTAATGATAAGTTTCCCTTGAAGTAACATAGAAATGGAGAAGAAAGAGCTGGAATGTACTGGGTGTCCTGGGAAGACAGAGAGACACATTAAAAGTGGCAAACTTCCTAATGGGTGAGTGGAAACCAGAAAAAAAATTCCTAAATCCTTTTCCTGAATTGATACATTGGGAAAAAATGAATGGCTTTCAGATTTAAGAAAGTTGGATTCTTACTTTGCCTTTGCTCCTAACAAGTCTGGGGACTGCTGACCCTCGACTTTCACCTTCAAAATTAGAAAATTGACTAAAGTAATCTTTAAGGTCTTTTATATTTCTCAAATTATACAAGCTGTCTTAAGTCCTTGATCACATTATTTATTGTAACCTGGCACCCATTTAGCTAAGCTTTTTTTCTTGTTCCTTGATAACAGTTCAAAAACAAAGAGACAGGGAAAGAGGTAGAAGACATAGACCTCTGATAAATTAGTGAGGAGAACTAAAGGGGAGTGTGCTCAATATGATGAAGAATGGGAGCCCTAAGACAAGCTCAGAGGAGAATTTGAAAGCTGTGGTTACTGAGGAAATGGGAAGTGGACGTCCCAAAGCACAATGATCAAATTAAGAGATCTGAGCAGAGAATCACATACGAAAGTGCAAATGGTGGAGATTACAGATGTAAAAGAGATCCAAAAAGAATAAATTGCATGTTGTATGTAGTTGAATTGAATTACATTCATGACGAACAGACCTATCAACAAATACAACTTTTTTAGAACTTAAGAGGACCCTATAATTTTGTGTTTAATTTTAAGGATAAGAGAAAATTTTAAAAACATATGTGGAATGTAGTAAAGAGAGCAAATGTAGGGATAAAGTAAGAGAAAGTGTGGAAAAGTGTGCAAACTCTGTTCAAGCAGTAATAAGCAGCAAGTACAGGGAGAAGAACTAGAAAAACTAAATAAAATTTATTTAATATTTGCTCTGTGCACGGTATCATGCTCACAGCCTGAATTAGTTTGTTTAATATTCATAATAACCCACGAAGAAAAACACTTATCTTCATTTCACAAAATATACAGTTTTTATCTGCATTTCACAGACCAGGAAACAGAGCCTATTAGTGAACTTCTCAAAGTTTCATGGCCATTAAGTGACTGGCCTAGCTTTCAAGCCCTGATCTATCTTACTCCAGAGCTCATAGTCTTAACCTCTATAT
Organism: Saimiri boliviensis; assembly: GCF_048565385.1. Lineage (NCBI taxonomy): Eukaryota > Metazoa > Chordata > Mammalia > Primates > Cebidae > Saimiri > Saimiri boliviensis. Next base: position 70,158,402 of record NC_133455.1, read on the forward strand.
TTAATCCCAAGGGGTGTACTTCAAGGAGACTCAAGGACCAGAACTTAAGAAGCCTCAGCCAAACTCAAAGAAAATGGGCTAAAGAGATGAACAAAATATGTTACCTTTATCTCTTGCTTCAAAAAAGAGACAACATAAACAAAAAGGAATCCTCACTTCTGGGCCACCCCCATACACCGACAGTCCTCCCTCTACCACCCTGCTGTTAACCCCAAGTAATTTTTTAAAAGATTAATTCTAATTTACCCTCATGTACAGATGAAATAGCCTAGTATAATTTAGAGAGATTCTAAAAGTAACCATTTATCTTTCTGATTTCTAAAATTAGCCCAATACATGGGCTAATCTTCTTAATTGAAGATTTAAATCTTAAAATGTAAATGGACTGACGATGTAATCTTTTTGATGATGCAGTTGACTAAATGTGATCAGTCAAAACTGTCAGATAAAATGTCTGGTCTCATTCATTCAATAACAATTTATTGAGTATCTGTTACATGCAAGAAAGACAAAGAGCTAGTTGTGGATTTACAGAGGTTTCCAAAACAGGTATGATCTGTTCTCATGAGCTTACTAGAGAGTAATGGATGGGGTAAAAAACAAATGAATATATAATCAGAAATTATAATAAGTACCCTAAAAGAAATAAACATAAAAGCATTTTTATAACATTGAGGGTAGACAGACTAGAGTTATATAAGACTCTTCAGGAAGGCATTTTGAGGGAGTCATATTTAAACTGAAACCTGAAAAATAAGATTTATCAATGCAAGAATGCAAGCAGAACATTTCAGTGAGAGAGAAGACATTGCAAATTCTCAAAGTGAAAAATTACTCAGCATCTTCAGGGAAATGAAGAGGACTAACATAACTGGACAAGTAAGAGATGAATTAGGGCTGTTACATACTGATGTAGCCATGAAATGCCTTAAAAACCAGAGTTGGAACTTTGAATTTTATTCCAAGGGAAATGAAACTCCACTGAGTGGCTTTAAACAGAAGAATGGATCTTGTGTATGGTTTTAAAAGATCAGGCAGATTCTGTCTTTAGAATGGACCTGCAAAGAGTATTTTTGTGCAGTTTAGAAAGGGAAGAAGGCAGAAAGGCTTGAGGTACTTTATAGGACAATGTGGACTATCATAGCAAGTAAGAAAACAGGCTGATATCAGAAGAATTTTAATTTCACAACCTTGACTACAGTCATCCCTGTTTACCTCACATGAAACCAAGAGGATAAGCACATGTAGAGATATTATTATCATGAGATTACAAACCATGTCTATTTTATGACAGTGTTTTTCCATCATTAACTCAGACAACATAAAATAGCTTTCTTTCTATGGAGTTGGTAATCAAAAAATGCTTTTATAATTGAATTGATACTACATCAGTATAGTAATAAAATATACTTAATAAGCCTCTGGCTGGCCTCTCATATAATACTCAGCATTGGTGTTCCAGTAGAATTATTCGTTAACTATTACTCCAACAGCATGCTGGTTAACAGAAAAATAAAATAAAATAAAATTGTGGTTTATCTAACTTTTCACCTCACCCCACTGCTAATTCATGCTGACAGTCCCTTTCTCTGCTCTACTTTTTTTCTTATTTTTACACACAGACTAAGCCATAGTCAGGAATCAGTGATGAAAAATTATACAGCAATAACAATGTTTATCCTGGTGGGACTAACAGATGACCCAAATCTACAGGTTCTGCTTTTCATATTCTTGTTTCTAACCTATTTGTTGAGTGTTGTTGGAAATTTGACCATCATCACTCTCACCTTGGTGGACTCCCACCTTAAAACACCTATGTATTTTTTCCTCCGGAATTTTTCCATCTTGGAAGTCTCATTTACAACTGTCTGCATTCCCAGATTTCTCTACACAATGGCATCTGGGGACAATACCATTACCTATAATGCATGTGCCACTCAATTATTTTTTGTTGTTGTCCTGGGTGTGACTGAGTTTTTTCTCCTAACAGCTATGTCCTATGACCGTTATGTAGCCATCTGCAAACCCCTGCATTACACGACCATCATGAGCAAAAGAGTCTGCATCAAGTTCCTTATTGACTGTTACATAATTGCTCTAATCATTGTTATCCCACCATTTGGCATGGGCTTTGAGCTTGAATTTTGTGATTCCAATGTCATAGATCACTTTGGCTGTGATGCTGCCCCCATCCTGAAGATTACTTGCTCTGATACAGAGTTTATAGAGCGATTTGTATTAATCTTGGCAGTGTTGACACTCCTGTTTACCTTGGTGTGTGTGATTATGTCCTACACTTACATCATCGGGACCATTCTCAGATTCCCTTCTGCCCAGCAAAGGAAAAAGGCTTTTTCCACTTGCTCTTCCCATATAATTGTGGTTTCTATCACTTATGGAAGCTGCATCTTTATCTATATTAAACCATCTGCAAAAGAAGGGGTAGCTATTAACAAGGTGGTGTCAGTGCTTACCACTTCGGTTGCCCCAGTTATGAATCCCTTCATTTACACGCTAAGGAATAAGCAAGTAATACAGGGTTTCAAAGACATGATCAAAAGAATTGCATCTATCTCAAAGAACTAAAGGAGTAATGAGTGCAAATTGAAAAATTATAAAAGAATTCACTATCTCCATTTTATTTTTCCCTAATTCTATACTAGTCACGATTTTTGTATATTACAACCTCATTCTGTTACACTTACCACCCACTATCTATAAAAGTATTAATTAACCTTTTTATTTCAAGCTATTCCCAGAAATACATGGGAATAAATCTTCAGCAAACTTTTATAATATCACACCTATTATTATTCACATAACAAGAAATGTGGACAGCATCAATTTACTGTCATATTGGTGCTCATCTGCTCCTTTTGTACTGACTTACATGTCCAGATTTAAGCCCCAGATTTCCCAAGGACATCAATGATGATCATCTATGTCTGCAGAAATAATCCTGTAAGTACCCTCCTTGATAACAGGCATTATTCTATCTCTTCCACTTTTCAGCAAGATACAAATACAGACTAAAATTTTTTTCAAATGCCATTTGCTTAAAAGCTGTACAACTTCCTTTTATTAAAAACCCTAACTCTGTATAAATAGAATTTCATATGCCTGTCACTGTGTGTATACCTGGGTGCATCTATGTGTATATTTTTGCCCTTTCAGAATATCAGCTTAATAAGCTTAAAGGGGTTAATGGGAAGGACAAAATATAAATGAAAATTTGTACCTGAATTCTATTCTGTTATCCAAATTATTCACCATAATAATTTTTCTAATCATTTTTTCTAAATATTTTTGAGGATTTCTAAATACAAAGAAATCCAATCTAAACCACAGAGTCTAATAAAACTAACCAATGAATAAAGAATTCAAATTTTTAAGTGCTCATTTTTGCCTTTTCAACTTAGTCCCACTTCCTCATTACCTCTCTTTCTTCATAATTTTCTATTGTTTATCTGATGCTCTAGGGAAATATGTGCTGTACCAGGGGTCAAAAAGTTCACATTACTCTCTGGTTTTTATTACCACCAACTCAGACAGATCTTTTAACTGCATAATTTCTTCCAAATTTGAGGAAATATTAAACTGAAGGACAAGTTGGAGGAGTAAGGTGGCACTAGAAAACAGGCCAGAAATTCTAGTGATATTTAGGGGGCTATCCCAAGCTAATTTATAAGACCATGAAATTGGACCATAATGGATAAACAGTTCCAAAATTCCTCACATCAGAGATAAAGAATGAGTCTGAAGATGATTACACTAGAATAAATAAATCTTTTTTCTCCACCCGATTCCCAGTCTGTCCACTGGAACTCTCTAGATGTAGAATATGCTTTTAAAAATAAAATGGGAAAGAAATATCTATGGAAATTCTGAACTGTGAACTGAGCAAAGCAAGTTAATAATTGAGTTTACCAGACTGAAGGAGTAATTAAAGAATGTATTTAGTCTGCTGAGGGTAGACAAGATTTTGTTACAGATAATTTTTCTTATCTTTTTTGTATGTTAGTAACTTTGAAAATGAATAATCTCTTTATTACATGACATATTTTTCAATACGATTATTTCATTAATGATCTCTTCTTCACCAGACACTGAGCTCCATAAGGTCAAGTACTGTGCTTGCCAATCATATTTCCAATAGAGTTTAAATGTACTCCATACACCTCTTAATTGGCTGAAGATAGCCTCAACCATTCCAGTTCTACCCCAACTTTGGCAGTCCCATGGTCTTACAAAGGCAATAGAGAAGATCCTCCAGGCATTAGCCTATGAAAACAACGATTGTCCTCATTCGCACAGCCTTCATGTTCATGAGCTCCACTACTTCCATGCAGTATTTGAAAATGGAAATCTATTTTTTTAATATTTTTTATTATACTTTAATTTCTGGGGTACATGTGCAGATCTTGCAGGAAGGATTGTTGCATAGTACTGAAAGCTCTAGTCAGAGCAATTAGGCAAGAGAAATAAATAAAAGACATCATGACAGAAAAGGGAAAGTTTTCAGAATAAAAGACAAAAGCATGCCCATCTGAATAGATGCACAAAAAAAAAAAAAAAGCATTTAACAGGCCAGGTGTGGTGGCTCATGCCTGTAATCCTAGCACTTTGGGAAGCCAAGGCAGGTAGATCACTTGAGGTCAGGAGTTTGGGACCAGGTTAGCCAACACGGTGAAACCCCATCTCTAATGAAAATACAAAAAATTATCCAGACATGGTGGTACACACCTGTAGTCCCAGCTACTCGGGAGGCTGAGGTTGGAGAATTCCTTGAACTCAGAGGGTGGAGGTTGTAGTGATCTGGGATCATACCACCACACTCCAGCCTGGGCAAGAGAGTCAAACTTCATCTTGAAAAAAAAAAAGCAGATTAGGTACAGAAGGGATATACCTCAATACAATAAAGCTCATATATGACAAGCCCACAGTGAACATCATACTCAATAGTAAAAAGTTGAAGGTCTCTCAAGGATACCCACACTCACCACTTTTTTCAGCATCATACTGAAAGCTCTAGTCAGAGCAATTAGGCAAGAGAAATAAATAAAAGATGTCATGACAGAAAAGGGAAATGGTCTGTTGCTGACATGATATAACTTACAGAAAGCTCTGAAGACTCCTCCAAATGACTGTTAGAACTGATCAACAAATTCAGTACAGTTGCAGGATATAAAATTTACATACAAAAATCAGTCTTATTTCTATACACTAACAACAAACTATCCTAAAAATAAATCAAGAGAACAATCCCATTTACAATAGCAACAACAACAACAAGAAAAACATAGCTAGGTGTAAAAATTAAAACTCAGTTTTCAATAAGAAGTGAGACATCTGAATACTAAAAACTATAAAACACTGATGAAATAAATTGAAAAAATACAAATAAATGAAAAGGTATTTCTTGTTTTGGGATTAGAAAAATGAATATTGCTAAAATATGTAACTACCCAAAGTAATGTACAGATTCAATACAATCCCTATCAAAATTCCAATGGTATTTTTTACAGAAATAGAAAAAATGTATATAAAATTTATATGGAACCACAAAAGATCCCACATAGCCAAAGCAATCTGGAGCAAAAAGAACAACAATGCTTGAGGCTTCACTGATTTCAAAATCTACTACAAAGGGCCGGGCACGGTGGCTCAAGCCTGTAATCCCAGCACTTTGGGAGGCCGAGGCGGGTGGATCACGAGGTCGAGAGATCGAGACCATCCTGGTCAACATGGTGAAACCCCGTCTCTACTAAAAATACAAAAAAATTAGCTGGGCTTGGTGGCGCGTGCCTGTAATCCCAGATACTCAGGAGGCTGAGGCAGGAGAATTGCCTGAACCCAGGAGGCGGAGGTTGTGGTGAGCCAAGATCGCGCCATTGCACTCCAGCCTGGGTAACAAGAGTGAAACTCTGTCTCAAAAAAAAAAAAAAAAAAAAAAAAATCTACTACAAAGCTATTGTCATAAAAGCTGCATGGTACTGGCATAAAAATAGACACATTGACAATGGGACAGAATACAGAGCCAAGAACATATAATGGGAAAATGACAATCTCTTCAACAAATGGTGCTGAGACAATTGAATATCCACATGCAGAAGAATAAAATTGGATCCTTATCTCACATCACATACAAAAATCAACTCAAAATAGATAAAAAACTTAAATATAAGATATGAAACCAGGCTATTTCATTTAATGTATCCAAAGCAATGGTTGTTGGTTGCATGTAGAGACTATTTTAAATATTTCCTGGTTAGCACTAACCATGTGAGTTTCTTCTCCAGAAGGGCCCCATATGAAGCCAACAAATGTAGTCCTAGTGGGGTGTAGGGCAGAGCCAAGGCAGGTGTTTTGTTTTGTTTTGATTTGTTTTGTTTTGTTTTGTTTTGTTTTGTTTTAGCTGAATCCCCTAAACAATTTATGGCCATTGTGGATGCAGAGACTTCAGAAAGAATGAGAAGAGACTGTTAAAGTCTCTATGGTGCAGGAGCCTCTGTGGGGCATCAATGAAAGTGCCTGTTGTATTACAATTTAGAGAGATTCTAGAGCCTTTTCTTATTGGGTGGCATACTCTAAGTGGTTATCAGCATAATGGACTTAAACAAAATTTGTAAATGAGGAATATATTGCCACTGAAACCCAAATAAATATCTTAAGTGTTAAGCCCACTTTAAAATAGTGGCTGTCAATGAAGGTGAGGAGTTGATTTCTCACTTCATCAGGTATGGATTATCTCTGAGCTGATTAGTAATGCCCAGAAATTTTTCTGAAGGGTCTAGGGCCTTGAAATTTATGGGACACAATGGTCCAACCTCATTTGGTAAGTTCAACAAGTGTTTGTATATCCTGTGTGAGTGTATCCTTTGAATTTCCTCACATGAGGATGTTATCAACATAACGTTATCAACAGAATTGTCTTAGTATGTTTTGTTACTTAGAATAGATAAAATGGGGTAATTTATTTTTTAAAAAAAAGATACTTACTTCTTACAGTTATGAAGCCTGAGAAGTACAAGTCAAGAAAGTATATCTGGTGAGGGCCTTCCAACTGTTGGGGACCCTGCAGACTACCAAGGTAGGCACAGGGCATCACGTGATGAGGGAGCTGAGCATGTGGACATGCTAGTTCAGATCTCTCTTCCTCTTTTATAAAGTCAGTATTTCCATTCCCATGATCCCATGATAACCCATTAATCCATTAATCTGTGAATGGATTAGTCTATTTATAAGGACAGAGCCTTAATGATCCAATCACCATTTAAAGGCCCTACCTTTCAATATTGCTAAATTGGAAATCAAGTTTCAATAGAAGTTTCTCAGGGAATATTCAGACCATGCCATTATTCCCCTGAACCCCTAAAACATGTGTTCTTCTCACACAGAAGTATATTCATTTCATCCCCAATGCCCCAAAGTCTTAACTTGTTTCCACACCAACTCAAAAGGTCAAAGTCCAAAGTCTCATCTGTGAGCCTATGAAAGACGCATTCCCATTCCAAAAGGGAGAAAATAGGCAAGAAGAAAGGGATAACAGGCCTGAAGCAAGTTCAAAACCCAAGAAAGTAGACATTAGGTCCTAAGATTCCAAAATAATCTCCTTGACTCCATGTCTGGCACCCTCACTTTGGCTTAAGGATTTTATCCCCAAAGCCTCAAGCAGGCCTGCCCCTATGGCTTTGCTGGGCTTAGTTCATTCAGCTCTCCCAGGCTGACATTGTACATTGGTAGTTCTGGAGTTTCAGCAGTTCTACTCCCATACTCCTCAAGGCATGCCCCTAGTGAGGACTCTCTGCAGTGGACTCACTCCCACAGCCCCTTCAATCCCATGGTGGGAACTCTATAGCAGCTTCAACCCTACATTTATGCTGAGTATTGTTTTGATTAAGCAATCAAAGTCTCTATGGTGGCTCCACCCCTGTGACACAACTCTGCCAAGAACCCCAGGCTTTTGATGCCATTCTTTGAAATCTAGGTGGAGGCCACCAAGCCTCCACAGCTCCCATTTTCTGAAAGCCTGCAGAATTAATACCACATGGACACTACCAGCTATAACTTGTGCCTTCCTGGGCTGCAACATGAGCTTCACCTGGGGCAGGTTGAGCCATGGCTGAGGCAGCCATGGAGCACTGTACTAAAATGTAGGCAGCAGAATCCTGAGGCAACCCTGGGCAGTGAATCCATGAAGATCACCCCAGGCCTATCCCCTGAAAGCATTCTGCCCTCCTATACCTCTGGGCCTGTGATGAGAGAGGCAGCATTGAAGATCTCTGATATGTCTTCAGGGTATTTTTTCCATTGTTTTGAGAATAGTACCTGACTCTTTTTGACCTGTGCTAATCTTCTTAGCAAATGGTTCTGTATGCTTGGTTTCCTCTCCTGAACATGACTTTTCACTCTACATAGCCAAGCTGAAAGTTTTTCAAATATTTCTACCCTGTTTCCCTTTTAATTATAAATTCTGTTGTAAATTGTTTCTTTGTTCCCGAATCTCAATGGAAGTGGCCAAAAGCAACCATGCAGCTGCTTCTATTTTGCTTAGACATTTCTTCTGCCATATATGCTAGTTCATCAATCTCAAATTTGATAAACAAAGCTCTCAAGTATAGACACAGCTCAGCCAAGCTCTTGTCCAATTTATAACAAGAATGGCCTTTCCACAAGTTTCCAAAACTTTGCTCCTCAGTTTTATCTGAAACTTTGTCAGAATGGCTTTTACTGTTCATATTTCTATTAACATTCTGGTCATAACCACTTAACCAATCTCCAAGAAGTTCCAAATTTTCCATAGCCTTCTATGTATTCTAGGCCCCCACCAGATTATAGGCTTTTTCTAGCCTAATCTTCCAAATTCTTTCACCTTCTGCGCAGTATTGACTTTTAAAGCTGCTTCCACATTTTCAAGGGTTTGTTATTAGCAACATGTGTGTTCCTGGAAAAAGTTGAATGCGGTTAAGATCTTGCCTGCAAAGACTGTGTGCTGGCAGACCTGTTGAGATATCCCATGGGGAAGGGGAAGTGAGTGAAAGTATATTTCATTCAAAAGTGAAGGCTAATTGCTTCTGAGAGGCTGTTTGAACTATGCATTGAATTGAACATATTAGCAAAATATGTAAATAGCAAACTATTTTCCAGCTGTTGGTTGAATGTAGTCAGTAATTTGGTAGTTTAGACATGGGAGATTAATGGAGGATACCACAGCATTCAGGCTATGGTGATTTACTGTGAAGTGTCATTCATTTATATCATGTTTGAGCACTGGCCACAATGGGTTATTGAAAGAGAGACAACAGGAACAATGACAAGGCCAGGCACACCCACCCCCAGGGAGTGTCCCTCCATTGCTCTACATTTCCCCAAAACTTCATGGCTGTGGCAGACTCTCTAATGGAACTTTTATCTCAGTGGTCTCTCTGGAGCCTCTCTTCTCAGACATATGTTTACAGTTGGTTCTCAAAATTGCCAACAACTGAGGTTCATTAGCCCCTTTTGAACTTTGGTCCACAGGGCTTCTTTAGCTTCTTCAGGAAATTGATCCCATGTGCCTGCTCTAAAAAGAGCAGATAAAACCTGTGTTCCTCTAGTTAACACAGAAACTGCAAAGATGCCCATACCCTCCCATCTAAGAACTTCAACATAATCTCTCTTAGAACATAAATTTTAAGGAATTTGCAGTCTCTCAAAGTCTTTTCTTCTGATTCAATAACTGCTATAGGCTTTTTTTTTTTCTTTTTTTATTATACATTTGAAGGTCTGTGTCTCTCAAGAACTATGATTTGATTCTGGATTGGATTCTTAGAATGGAACATAATATGCTTTTTTTCCCAGTTAAGTTCCACAAGCTTGGATACTTCCATTAAGAGAAAAGTAGAATGTGGATGGAAGCCAATGGAAAACATGTTGAAGTTTATACTACTCAAAGCTCCACGTGGCACATCTCATCTTTTATTTACCTCTTAGGTACAACAAGGTAAATAGTTCACTACAGTCATTCAGATTATCAAAGGTATGAGCATCATATGTTTTTAAAGTCATTGATTTTATCATTCTATAAATGTGGATTATGAAATGAATCAACTGTGAAAATCTGGAAGAAAATGCAGTACTTGCTAAAGACTACAGCTTAGTATAAACAAGGAAGAGGGTTGCAGGAGACCCAGGTCAATGTTTAACATCATCTAGGACCTCCAAAAACTGTATGGGAAGATGGGAAGGCTGACAAGAATGATTGTAATAATATAATTTTTCTAATCCATTGCATGTAAATTAAAGGAACCCTTTTATATCATATTTCCCTCTTAATCAGAAAAATCTAAAGATGCACTCAGAATACTACCATCAAATTTCCCTTCCCTGAGAATTACCAATTTATTTACAAAGATCTTATTGTCAAAAACTTTTTCTGGCTTCTGTAAGACAAGAATACAAAACAGGAGAGTTTGGGTAATAAACTGTCATCTTTAGTTGCCATTGAGGACTCTAAGCCTCAGCAAAATTCATTCCATAGTGCTGCTTACAGAGATCTTAAAATTTCTCTTCTCAGAGATATATCTCAAATCAGTGCCTGGATGACTCTGAATGTGGCACAGAAACCTATAATAAAATGTTAATTAATGTAACATATTGATGCTTAAGCCTTGTTCATGTAGAGGAAAAGGCTCACAATACAAAATAATATTATCTTCAGCATTGCCTGTGTAGGGAAATTCCTACTTGTTTCTGAAACAAAGATGTCAGAGATTTGGACAGTATTTGCTGAGATAAGGATCTACAGCAGATATCCAGTGAAGCATCAAATAGTACAGAGAAAGGAAAGAAAGAAACAGGAAAGCACAGAAAACAGAATGAGGTAGAGAGAGATGTGCCAAAAGCACAGAAGCAGGAGAGCTTATAATACAGTCAGGAGAAAGTGCTTTAAACATGAAGGTTTTATAAACATTTTGAAAGGAAGCAATAGGTTCAAAAACTTCTCTTTTTCTGAAGAATCATGAATAGTTATTCTATAATAAATTTCTCTTTTCCTTGGAGACCGAGTTTCACTCTTGTTGTCCAGCCTGGACTGCAATGGCGTGATCTCAGCTCACTGCAACCTCCGTCTCCCAGGTTCAAGTAATTCTCCATCCTCAGCCTCCTGAGTAGCTGGGATTACAGGCATGCACCACCATGCCCAGCTAATTTCTGTATTTTTAGTAGAGACAGGGTTTCTCCATATTGGTCAGGCTGGTCTCTAACTTCCGACCTCAGGTGATCTGCCTACCTCACCCTACCAAAGTGCTGGGGTTACAGGCATGAGCCACTGCACCCAGCCTAATAAATTTTCTTAAGTGCCCAGGAACAGGTCAACTTGAGAAATGAAAAAGGTTACTTACATAAAAGATATGGGGCTTGCATGGAGCCAAGTGCCATCCAATGGGACACTGGTTTGGACCATCTGAATGGTGAGTAATGTCTGATCTGATTCTGTTCATTAAAATAAGCTTTATCACTCCTGCCCTAAGAAATTCTTCCATTTTCATCATTCTCACTTTTTCCCTTTAGGTTTTCTGAAGGTCAACAATGAAAAACAGAACCATGTTTGGTGAGTTTATTCTACTGGGCCTTACAAATCAACCCGAACTCCAAGTGATGATATTCATCTTTCTATTCCTCACCTACATGCTAAGTGTCCTAGGAAATCTGACTATTATCACCCTCACCTTACTAGATCCCCACCTCCAGACCCCCATGTATTTCTTCCTCCGGAATTTCTCCTTCTTAGAAATTTCCTTCACATCCATTTTTATTCCCAGATTTCTGACCAGCATGACAACAGGAAATAAAGTCATCAGCTTTGCTGGCTGCTTGACTCAGTATTTTTTTGCTATATTTCTTGGAGCTACAGAGTTTTACCTCCTGGCCTCCATGTCCTATGATCGTTATGTGGCCATCTGCAAACCCTTGCATTACCTGACTATTATGAGCAGCAGAGTCTGCATACAACTAGTGTTCTTCTCCTGGCTGGGGGGATTCCTAGCAATCTTACCACCAATCATCCTGATGAGCCAGGTAGATTTCTGTGCCTCCAATATTCTGAATCACTATTACTGTGACTATGGGCCTCTCATGGAGCTTGCCTGCTCAGACACAAGCTTCTTAGAATTGATGGTCATCCTCTTGGCTGTTGTGACTCTTGTGGTTACTCTGGTGCTGGTGACACTGTCATACACATACATTATCAGGACTATTCTGAAGCTCCCCTCTGCCCAGCAAAGGACAAAGGCCTTTTCCACTTGCTCCTCCCACATGATTGTCATCTCCCTCTCTTACAGCAGCTGCATGTTTATGTACATTAATCCTTCTGCAAAAGAAGGAGGTGCTTTCAACAAAGGAATAGCTGTACTCATTACTTCAGTTACCCCCTTGTTGAATCCCTTCATATATACTTTAAGAAATCAGCAAGTGAAACAAGCTTTCAAGGACTCAGTCAAAAAGATTGTGAAACTTTAAAAAAGGAGATTACACATTAATAAAAAAAGATTTTTTCACTTAATAAATACACATTGAGTGTCTATATTTCAAGTGCTAAATTGGCCCTTGAGGATAAAAATAGGAAAAGTGTGTCTTAATTTCAAGGAAACTATAGTCTGGAATGAAGAAAGATATACAAATTTATAAAAAACAAAATAACATTTTAACTGTTATTAGAGAAGAGTTAATGGAGATCCAAAAAGGAACAGTTAGAAAGAATTAGTTCTAACCTGGCGCGGTGGCTCATGCCTGTAATCCCAGCACTTTGGGAGGCTGAGGCAGGTAGATCACGCGGTCAGGGATTCAAGACCAGCCTGACCAATATGGTGAAACCCTGTCTCTACTTAAAAATACAAAAATTAGCTGGGTGTGGTGGTGCGCACCTGTAATCCCAGCTATTTGGGAGGCTGAGGCGAGAGAATTGCTTGAACCCAGTGGGCAGAGGTTGTGGTGAGCTGAGAGCACGCCATTGCACTCCAGCCTGGGTTACAGAGTGAGACTCTGTCTCAAAAAAAAAAAAAAAAAAAATGAGAAAGAATTAGTTTTGCTTTCCAAAAATTACTTAACATTTAAGAAGCAAAACATACTGCTTATTTAGAAGAGTAGGAAGATAAGCATTTAGAGTGAAAAAGGGAGCCAGATCATAAAAGTATATTAATACAACTACTGAGTTAGTTGGGTTTCATGAGTCAGTAAAAGTTTTGAGAATTGTTTTGAGGAGAATGTAGTATCGGCATTGCTCTTCAGCATGGATCCCTAGAAACTCTGTTTCCATCAAGGAGTGAACAATTTTGATTCTCCTCCCTTTTTTCGTTTATATTTCACATATAACCAATGTAACCTCCATCCTTTCCTAAGAGGAAAATGAAAGAAAGACTATATACATTTAGTCTACTTTTCTCCAAATGAGGAGAAAATTCTTAAGATTTTTGTCAACTTATATGTTCATTTTTCTAGTTTATGGTTAAAAGAGGTTTCTAGAGGCAAGTTTAGAAGACTTTCATTCTCCTAGACAAAATCTATTGTTTCTTTTCTTAGATGACATATTTTGAGTTAATGGCATAACATCTGTTTTCTCTGTCTTTGACAGTTTCTGGTGTTTTTTTTCTTCCTATTGTGATTTTATTTTCATCTTTTTGTTTCATTGTATTAGATATTACAAAAGAAAATTCTGTTATCTGGCTCTACTTCTTTAACTTTCCCCCAAATTTTTGCTTTTATTTTTAACATAAACTATGGATGACCTTTTTACAAAGTGAAACAAATATAAAGTGTCATTGCAATTTTATGTCTAGAATGTTCCAAATTATGAGTCTTGAAAAATAACTAGAAATAGACTACCTACCAGAAACTTTACAAACGGATTCAAGGCAATGATAACTTGAATTTGAATAGGTAGTGGTAGTGTCCAACTTCAACGGAAGTAAGGATTTTTTTAAATCTGAGCACTTGTACACAGCTTAATAATATCCAAACACATTGCAGGAGCTTTGTTAGTATTTGGGGTACAAGTGGAACATAATCTGGTATTTTTCACATGCTTTATATGTGGTAATATATTGAGTAGAATGAGGTACTTCTCAAGCATTTAAGGAACAAGTTGGATTGAACTGATTATGAGAGCAAATTCTCGAAGCCACAGAAAGTACTGGAGAATGTATAATATTTTTGAAAAAAGTATTTTATGTAAAGCTGTTGCCATTTTGAATATCTGGTTTTCTTTGGTTGCTAGCTAAAGATTGGTGATAATATTCGATATATTCCAAATATACTGCACTACATTTCAATTGGTAGAGATATGTTCTTGAACAGCCACATCTAAATCATTAAGTTCCCCTACATCCACATATCTTAGAGATATGTTCTTGAACAGCCACATCTAAATCATTGAGTTCCCCTACATCCACATATCTACCAAAACCTATGGTACAGTAGGAACAATGTCATATAGTGGCTTAAAACACAGGCTTTAGGTTCAAATCTCAGATTTTCAACTTTCTACCAAAGTTACCTGGGGATACTTTCTTGATCTCCCTAAGGCTCACCTATGGCAACTCTAAAATGTTTATAATATTAATGTCAAACTTATAGTTTTGAGCATTCAGTGAGAAAATAAATGTAAAACATTAAGACTGCCAGTATTTACTGTGTTTAATAAATGATCTCTATTATAACTAAATGATAATTATAAACAATATCTTTTTCAAGGAACCAGAGGTTAACTAGAAAGAAGGTATTAAATTGATTGGTTTAATATAACTGGGACTGTAGAAATGTTGGCCATTCTACTTGAAATGCATCTGCACAAGGCCAGCATATTTCTACTTTCCATACATCCAGCTGCATGCTGGGTAGCTGAGTCAGCAAAGGTCTTACCTACACTTTAAATAAAGCCATCAAAATACTTGGCAGCAGGTTATAAGGATGGGCTAGCATCAACTTCATTGCCCTAGATATCTATGGGAGAGAGAGGATGTATTAATATGCTGAGATAAGGAAGGAAGGTACTTTGTGTAAGTTAATGTTTAAGATCACTAGGCAAGACTTCACCCAGCCTTCTTTATATAAGCACTTGGAAATGAATATGGAAAAGAATGAATCACCTTCTAAATGAGTTTGTCAAAAAAAAAGCAAGTCATATTCTTCTGAAGCTGTCCATCTAGTCTGGCTTTATGTTAACACATACTTGAAATGTAATCCAAGTCATAGATAAGCAAAAGCAATGACTTCCCAGAGTCTGGTGCTGAGCTACCAGAATGTTCAGTATCTAAATATATAAAATGGTGAGTTTTATTCCTCATGTTACCAGTGTGGACTAGAATTAAAAGAAACAGCTTTAGCTGCCTAATATTCTCAGAATAAGATACCAGTGCTAGGGTGAGGAGATTATGAAAATGAACAAGAGCCAATCTGCTACATTTGGGCATTCATTCGTCCATTGCCTCTCTTTAAAGCTGCCAGAGCTTGTGGATGTATGGATTACAACTCTAAAGAGGTAATCTTCCAGTGTCATTTCTTGCAAAGAGTATGAAATAGAACACAAATAAAATATAATTGAGACGGATTCTCACTCTGTCACCCAGGCTGGAATGAAATGGTATGGTCTCGGCTCACTGCAACCTCTACCTCCCAGTTTCAAGCAATTCTCCTGCCTCAGCCTTCTGAGTAGCTGAGATTACAGCCATCTACCAGCACACCAGCTAATTTTTGTATAAAGTATAATTTTTTTAATTTTTATGTTTCAGCCAGGTACAGTGGCTCATACCTCTAATCCCAACTCTTTGGGAGGCTGAGGCAGGCAGATCACTTGAGGTCAGGAATTCAAGAAAAGCCTGGCCAACACAGTGAAACCCCATCTCTACTATTACATTGATGCAAAAGTAATTGCGGTTTTTGCCACTAAAATAATGGCAAAAACCGCAATTACTTTTGCACCAACAACAACAACAACAACAAAAAAATGGAAATTGCATGCCTATAATTCCAGCTACTTAAAAGGCTGAAACACAAGAATCATTTGAAGTACAAGTGGCCTTTTGTTACATCAATAAATAGTGGTGAATTCTGATATTTGAGTGCACCTGTCACCCAAGTAGTGTAATTTTGATCTCTAGCCCCCCCATCGTCCCCCTTCTGAGAATCTAAAGTTCATTATACCACTCCATATGCTTTTGTATACTCATAGCTTAGTTCCCACTTACAAATTAGAACAGTTTTTAATTTCCCACTCTGTATTACTTCACTTAGAATAATTACTACAAGCTCCAACAAAATCAACAAACCCTTAGTTAGAAAAACTAAGAAAAAAGGGAAGACTCAAATAAATTAAATCAGAAATGAAAAAGGAAACATTCAATACCACAGAAATATAAATAATTATGAGACTATTTTGAACAAATATACATCAATAAATTGGATAACCCAGAAGAAACAAATAAATTCCTTAAAACATACAACATACCAAGACTTATTTAGAAATGAATAGAAAATCTGAACAGATAAACAATGAGTAAAGCAATTTAATGAGCAACAAAAAGCCTCCCATTAAAGAAATGCTCAGGACCTGATAGCTTCAGTGCTGTTTTCTACCAAACATTTAAAAAATAATTAACACCATTCCTTCTCAAGCCCTTCCAAAAAAATTTCAAAGAAGAAAATTCTTCCAAACTCATTTTAGGATGTCAGCATTACCTTGATATCAAAACACAATAAGAACATTTTAAAAAGAAAATTAAATTAAAATATCCTTGATGAACATAGATGAAAAAAATTCTCAACAAAATACTAGAAAAACAAATCCAACCAGCATATTAAAAAGATCATTCCTCATGACGAAGTGGGATTCATTCCAGGGACACAAGGATTGTTCAACATATGCAAATCAATAAATGTGATACACTACATTAAGAGAATGAAGTATAAAAACCACATGATCATCTCAATAGATGCAGAAAAAGCATTTGATAAAATTCAACATCACTTGATAAAAGCCATAAACAAATTCAGTATAGAAGGAACATACCTCAACACAATGAAACAGTCTCTCAGACCACAGTGAAATCAAATTAGAACTCAGGATTAAGAAATTCACTCAAAACTGCACAACTACATGAAAACTGAACAATCTGCTCCTGAATGAATAATGGATAAATAATGAAACGAAGGCAGAAATAAAGATGTTCTTTGAAACCAAAGAGAAAAAATACACAATATACCAGAATCTCTGGGACACATTTAAAGCAGTGAGTAGAGGGTAATTTATAGCACTAAATGGGCAGAAGAGAAAAGAGGAAAGATCTAAAATCAACACCCTAATGTCGCAAATAAAAGAACTAGAGGAGCAAGAACAAACAACTTTAAAAGCTACAAGAAGACAAGAAATAAGTAAGATCAGAGCAGAATTAAAGGAGATCAATATACAAAAAAACCTTCAAAAAATCAATGAATCCAGGAGCTGGTGTTTTGAAAAGATCAACAAGTTAGATAGACCAGACTTTGTTAGTCAGACTAACAAAGAAGAAAAGGGAGAAGAATCAAATAGATGCAATAAAACATGATAAAGGGGATATCACCACCGATTCCACAGAAATACAAACTACCATCAGATAATACTATAAACACCTATAAGTAAATAAACCAGAAAATCTAGAAGAAATGGATAAATTCCTGGAGATGTACACCCTCCCAAGACTAAACTAGGAAGAAGTAGAATTCCTGAATAGACTAATAACAAGGTCTAAAGTTGAGACAGTAATTAACAGCCTACCAAGCAAAAAGTCGAGGACGAGATGGGTTCACAGCCAGAGTCTACCAGAAGTACAAAGAGGAGTTGGTACCATTCCTTCTGAAACTATTCCAAGCAATACAAAAAGAGGGATTCCTCCCTAACTCATTGTATGAGACCAACATCATCTTGATACCAAAACCTGGCAGAGATACAACTAGAAAAGAAAATTTCAATATCGATGATGAACATCAATGCAAGAATCCTCAATAAAATACTAACAAACCAAATCCAACAGCATATCAAAAAGCTTATCTGTCACGATCAAGTCAGCTTCATCCCTGGGATTCAAGGCTGGTTTAACATATGCAAATCTATAAACATAATCCATAACATAAACAGAACCAAAGACAAAAACCACATGATTATCTCAATATATGCAGAGAAGGCCTTCAACAAAATTCAACAACCATTTATGCTAAAAAAAAAAAAAAAAAAAAAAAAAAAACACAAAAAAAAAACCTCTCAACAAACTAGGTATTGATGAAATGTATCTCAAAATAATAAGAGCTTTTTATGACAAACCCACAGCCAATATCATACTGAATGGGCAAAAACTGGAAGCATTCTCTTTGAAAATCAGCACAAGACAAGGATGTCCTCTCTCACCACTCCTATTCAATACAGTACTGGAAATTCTGTCCTGGGCAATCAGGCAAGAAAAAGAAATAAAGCATATTCCATTAGGAAAAGAGAAAGTCAAATTGTCTCTATTTACAGATGACATGATTGTATATTTAGAAGACCCCACAGTCTCAGTCCAAAATCTCCTTAAGCTGATAAGCAACTTCAGCAAACTCTCAGGATACAAAATCAATGTGCAAAAATTACAAGCATTCCTATACACCAATAACAGACAGACAGCCAAATCTTGAGTGAACTCCCATTCGCAATTGCTACAAAGAGAATAAAATACCTATAAATACAACTAACAAGGGATGTGAAGGACCTCTTCAAGGAGAACAACAAACTTCTGCTCAGGAAATAAGAGAGGACACAAACAGATGGAAAAACATTCCATGCTCATGAATAGGAAGAATCAATATCATGAAAATGGCAAAACTACCCAAAGTGATTTATAGATGCAATACTATCCCTATCAAGCTACTACTGACTTTCTTTACAGAACTGGGGGAAAAAAGCCTCATCTTAAATTTCATATGGAACCAAAAGAGAGCCCACATAGCAAAGACAATCCAGAGCAAAAGAAAAAAAAAAAACTGGAGGCAGCACACTACCTGACTTCAAACTATACTAAAAGGCTACAGTAATAAAAACAGCATGGTACTGGTACCAAAACAGACATATAGAGAAATGGAACAGAATAGAGGCCTCAGAAGTAATACCACACATCTACAACCATCTAATCTTTGACAAACCTGACAAAAACAAGCAATGAGGAAAGGATTCCCTGTTTAATAAATGGTGTTGGAGAAACTGCCTAGCCATATGCAGAAAGCTCAAACTGGATCCCTTCCTTACAACTTATACAAAAATTAACTTCAGATGGATTAAGACTTAAACATAAGACCTAACACCATAAAAACCCTAGAAGAAAACCTAGTCAGTACCATTCAGAACATAGGCATGGGCAAGGACTTCATGACTAAAACATCAAAAGCAATGGCAACGAAAGTCAAAATAGACAAATGGGATCTAATTAAACTAAACAGCTTCTGCACAGCAAAAGAAACTATCATTAGAGTGAACCAGCAACTAACAGAATGGGAGAAAAACTTTGCAATCTACTCACCTGGCTAATATCCAGAATAAACAAGGGACTTAAACAAATTTACAAGAGAAAAAAGAAACAACCCCATCAAAAAGTGGGTGAAGGATATGAGCAGACACTTCTCAAAAGAAAACATCTATGCAGCCAACAAACATATGAAAAAAAGTTCATCATCCCTGGTCATTAGAAAAATCCAAATCAAAACCACATTGAGATATCATCTTACGCCAGTTAGAATGGTGATCATTAAACAGACAGGAGATAACAGATGCTGGAGAGGATGTGGAAAAATAGGAACACCTTTACACTGTTGGTGAGAACGTAAATTAGTTCAACTATTGTGGAAGACAGTGTGGCAATTCCTCAAGGACCTAGAACTAGAAATACTATTTGACCCAGTAATCCCATTACTGGGTATATACCCAAAGGATTATAAATTATTCTATTATAAAGACACACACACGTTTCTTGTGGCACTATTCACAATAACAAAGACTTGGAACCAACCCAAATGCCCATCAATGATAGACTGGATAAAGACAATGTGGCACATATACACCATGGAATACTATGCAGCCATAAAAAAGGATGGGTTCATGCCCTTGCAGGAACATGAATGAAGCTGGAAGCCGTAATTCTCAACAAACTGACACGAGAACAGAAAACCAAGCACCGTACTTTCTCACTCATAAGTGGGTGTTGAACAATTAGAACACGTGAACACAGACAGGGGAACATTGCACACCAGGCCTGTTGGGGGGTGGGGGGCTATGGGAAGGATAGTGTTAGGAAAAATACCTAATGTAGATCGGGGGTGATGGATGCAGCAAACCACCATGGCACATGTATACTTATGTAACAAACCTGCATGTTCTGCACATGTACCCCAGAACTTAAAGTATAATAGTATAATAATTTTTTAAAAGAATTCAGAATATTAATTAATTAATTAAGGTCATGTATGACAACCCCACAGCTAATATCATAATAAGTAGGAAAATGTTGAGAGCTTTTAACTTTTCCTTATTGAGCATAATGTTAGCTGTGAGTTTGTCATATATAGCCTTTATTGTGTTGAGGTACTTTTCTTCTATACCTGGTTTGTTGAGAGGTTTTTATCATGAATGAATATTGAAAAAATACCTCTTAAATTTTATATGGAACCACAAAAGACCCCAAACAGCCAAGCCATCTTTAGCAAATTGAAGAAAGCAGGAGGCATCTCACCACCTGACTTCAAAATATACTGCAAAGCTATGATAACCAAAAACAGCATGGTACAGGCATGAATACAGACACATAAACCAATGAAACAGAATACAGAGCCCAGAAATAAATCTACACATTTACAGCCAACTGATTTTCAACAAAGGTGCCAAGAACATACAATGAAGAAAGAACAGTTTCGTTTCATTTTTATTGCACTTTAGGTTCTGGGGTACATGTGCAGAACAGCAGAACATGTAGGATTGTTGTATAAGCACATACATGGCAATGTGATTTGCTGCCTCCATCGTCCCATCACCTATATCTGGCACTTCTCCCATGTAATCCCTCCCCAACCTCCCTACCCCTGTCCCTCCCCTCTACCCCCTCAACAGATCCCAGTGTGTGATGCTCCCCACCCTATGGAAAGGACAATTTTTAAGTAATGTTGAAAAAACTGGATATTCACATACAGAAGAATTAAAGTACACCCTTATCTAACAGCATATACAAAAATCAATTCATAATAGAATCAAAATTTAAACGTAAGATCCAAACTATGAAACTACTAGGAGAAAACAGAGGGAAAGCTCCATAACATTGATCTGGGCAGTGATTTCTTGTATATGATAATAAAAGCACAGGCAACTAAAGCAAAAATACACAAATGGGATTATATCAAACTAAAAAGCTTCCACATAGCTAAAGAAACAATCAACAGAGTAAAGAGACAATCTACAGAATAGGAAAAAATATTTGCAAACTATACATCTGATGAGAGGTTAATATGCAAAATATTTAAGTAACTCAAACAACTGAATAGCAAGAAAGCAAATAACCTGATTTTAAAATAGACAAAAACCCTCAATAGACATTTTTCAAAAAAGATATGCAAATGGCCAACAAACATATGAAAAAACGTTCAACATCACTAATCATAAAGAAAAGAGAAACCAAATCACAGTATCACCTCACTTCTGCTAGAACAGCTATTATCATAAGACAGATAAAGCCAGATGTGGTGGCTCATTCCTGTAATCCCAACATTTTGAGAGGCCGACGTGGGCAAATCACGAGAGTCAGGAGTTCAAGACCAGCCTGGCCAACATAGTGAAACCCTGTCTCTACTAAAAATACAAAAACTTGGCCAGGAGTTGTAGTGGGCACCTGTAATCCCAGCTACTCAGGAGGCTGAGGCAGGAGAATTGCTTGAACCCGGTAGGCAGAGGTGGCAGTGAACCAAGATTGCACCATTGCACTCCAGCTTGGGTGACAGTGTGAGACTCTGTCTCAAAAAAAACAAAAAAGACAGATAAATTAAAAGTGTTGGCAAAAATGTGGATAAATGGAATCCTTTAAACTGGGCATAGTGGCTTATACCTGTAATCCCAGGACTTTGGGAGGCTGAGGCAGGAGAGTAACACCTGAGGTCAGGAGTTTGAGACCTCCCTGGCCAACATGGTGAAACCCCATCTCTACTAAAAATACAAAAATTAGCTGGACGCAGTAGTAAGCATTTGTAATCCCAGCTACTCAGGGTCCTGAGGCAGAAGAATTGCTTGAACCCAGGAGGTGGAAGTTGCAGTAAGCCAAGATCACACTACTGTACTCCAGCATGGGTGATGGAGTAAGACTCCATCTAAAGAAAGAAAGAAAGAAAGAAAGAAAGAAAGAAAGAAAGAAAGAAAGAAAGAAAGAAAGAAAGAAAGAAATCCCTTGCACGTTGTTGGTAGGAATATAAATTAGTACAGCCATTATGGAAAACAGTACGGTGGTACAAAAAACTGAAAATTCAACTACCATATAATCCAGAAAACCCACTACTGGGTATATATATATTCAAAGGAAAGGAAATCAGTATGTTAAAGATGTATCTCCAGTCCCTTGTTTATTGCAGCACTGTTTACAATAGCCAAGAGATGGAATCAACCTAAGCATTCATCAACAGATTAATGGGTGGAGTGCAGTAGCCCAGTCTTGACTCACTGCAACTTCTGCCTCCTTGGTTGGAGCCATTGAGCCATTCTCACGTCTCAGCCTCCCGAGTAGCTGAAATTACAGACACCAGAACTAGCTAATTTTTTTTTTAAAGTAGAGATGGGGTTTTGCTAGGTTGGCCAGGCTGATCTTGAACTCCTTGCCTCAAGAGATTCACCACCTTTGCCTCCCAAAGTGCTGGGATTACAGATGCCCCACTGAAATGTGACCTGGCTGCTTCTAACAATCTATGTTCATGTGTATGAGGCAAATAAATAATATGAAATTGGAACTTACATTTAAAGAGGAAGCAGAAAGTAAAGATTTTTAAAAATTGAAGCCTGGTTATGTGCTGGACAAGGAAAGCCCATTTTCAGGGGATGAATTCAAGTGGGGCTACAAAAATTGCAAAACTAAAAGAAATGCAAGTGCTGATGGCCAACACAATAGGGAAAAGGCCTCATAGGTATTTCAGAGACCTATGAGGCAGCCACTGTCCTGCACAACCTCAGGACACTGCTACCTGCATCACAGCCATGACAACTCCAGCCATGGTTCAAAGGGGGCCAGGTACTCAGGCTATTGCTTCAGAAGTGCAAGACATAGCCTTGGTAGCTTTCACGTGGCGTTAAACCCACAGGTGCACAGAACGCAAAAGCTGAGGCTTGGAAACCTCCATCTCTATTCCAGAGGATGTATAGAAAAGCTTGGATATTCAAGCAGAAGCCTGCTTCAGGGGTAGAGCCCTCATGGAGAACCTTTACTAAGTCAGTGGAGGAAAATTGTGGGGTTGGAGCCCACACACAGCGTTCCCACCTGAGCACTGGATCTGTGAGAAGTTAGCCACCATCCTCCAGGTCACCAACGATTTGCACCATGCACCTGGAAAACCCACAAGCACCCAACACCAGTCAATGAAAGCAGACACAGAGGTTGACCCCTACAAAACCACATGGGTGGGGCTGCCCAAGGTCTTGACAGCCCATGCCTTTCATCAGTATTTCCTGGATGTGTCACATGGAATAAAAGGAAATTATTTTGGAGCTTTAAAGGTTAATGACTGCCTTGCTGGGTTTCAGACTTGCATGGGAGCCTGTAGCCCCTTTCTTTTGGCTGATTTCTCCCTTTTGGAATAGAAATATTTGCTCAATACCCACACATCAGTTGTATCTTGGAAGCAATTAACTCATTTTTTATTTTACAGGTTCATAAGTGGAGTTGACTAGCCTTGTCTCACATGAGACTTTGGCCTGTGGACTTTTGAGTTAATGATGAAATGAATTAAAACTTCAGGAGACTATTGATTGGGAAGGCATGATTATATTTTAAAAATATGAGAAGACAGAGGAGGATCCAAGATGGCCAAATAGGAACAGCTCCGGAGTGCAGCTCCCAGCAAGAACAATGCAGAGTGCCCACTGCATTTCCAAAAGAATTTTCACTGCCCACAGACCAGGAGATTCCCAGGCCGAAAAGTGCCACAAGTTTTCAGCATGGTGGTTTCAGCGAGTGCTGGGTTGGTGCACAGAAACTCACACAAATCTGGGCGAGCATTTCAACTGGCACCTGGAATGCCTGGGAGACAGAGCAGCCCATTCAACTGAAAGGGAGGGGGCAAAGACAGGGAGCCAGGCAATTTGGCTCCACAGTTACCACCCCCACAAAACAAGCAATCTGAAATGCTCTGGATTGCAAGTTGCACAGCAAGTGCAGCTGGACCCAGGATGGTCCAGCTCAGTGGGGGAAGGGCAACCGAGGCTGCAGTGAGCCAAGATGGCACCACTGCACTCCAACCTGGGTGACAGAGTGAGACCCTGTCACTTTAAAAAAAAAAAAAAAGAAAAATAGACAGGCGGAGGATGTACCCTTTTGCTTACTTCCCAAACTGAGTCACTCTTGACTGAACGTTTTTCTTCCCTTTTATCAAACCCCGTAGACACGCAGTTTATGAAAGCAAATGCTGTATGTGCCAACAATACGCAGCCTCATCTTAAGCACCAGTACACTGCATTAGTAGCTTGCAAATTTATCTCATCTTCCTTTTCAAAGTTATAAATAATTCCTGTATAAGGCCCCCATGGGAACTATGGAATGGGAGTTGGGGGCTGAGGACGTAGGACATTGCTTTTAGCATGTCTATGTGTAGAAGGGACCAAATTCTCAGGTCACGGAGGCAAGATTACAGGGATAAGCTGGGTAAATGCCTCCCTCTAGTGGGGCATATTATTTTTACAATGTCACACACCACTTGTTAAGAAATTCTTGAAAGGACTTAAATTCTCACGCAATGGAATCACTGTCCAGGAATGATTAAAGCAAACACTTCCCTCTAGTGGAGATTTTTTCTTTAGAAAATGTCAAACACTGAAGGGGAGTACTCAGAGATTAATAAACTCTGCCTAAATACAATTGCCAAATAGGAGCCTTAGGGACACTCGATAAAATTAAAAATATCTCCAGGCCCCAGCACTTTAAGAGGCCGAGGCAGGCAGCTCACTAGAGGTCAGGAGTTTGAGACCAGCCTGGCCAACATGGTGAAATCCTGTCTTCATTTTTTTTAATTTTAAGAAAATATAAAGAGAAAAATTAAAATATCAAAGTAAACTCATTAAAGAAAATAGTCATAATTGACCACACATCTACTCTTTCCACATCATACCTCATGTAGGGAAAACAATAACTTGGAGTTTTCTTTTCCTCCCTTGTAATAATGTGTGCCAACATCTGTGAGGGGGAGGAGGAGAATGGAGCTCAGAACTGCTGTAACTTGTAATGCTGTTTTAATATGCACAAAGTAAATTTTGTTTTTATCCTCAAAAGGCAACACCTTCTCGGGGGTGGGGATATGGAGGAAGGAAGACAAGGGGGGAAAGAAAGTCTAAAGAAGAATTGAAGAGGAAAAGAAAGGAAAGAAACAAAAACATGGAAGGTGAGAAGGAAGAAGGTGGGAGGGAGAGGAAATGAGGAACCCTGTAACCTTGAGGCTACCATTTACAAAGAGATGTTAAGATGTTTTCAAAGGAAGGGTTCTCACAAATTGCTCTGTACTTGGAAATTTCCTTGTAAGTACACGATTTTTAAATACCTTATTGAGTTATGAAACTTCATTTATAAAGACACAAAACTTTTTTAACTTCTATTTAAAAGATGAACATATGGATATAATCTGGCCAGATAGGTCGAATGCTTACAACAAATCTAATGAGCAAAACAATATTTCTAGATTTCAGTATTTCTAAGACCATCCATGGTTTCTAGATAAAAGAATTGAGGCCAGGCGTGGTGGCTCACACGTGTAATCCCAGCACTTTGGGAGACCGAAGTGGGTGGATCACTTAAGGTCAAGAGTTTAAGACCAGCCTGGCCAACATGGTGAAATCCCATCTCTATTAAAAACTAAAAAATTAGCTGGACACAGTGGTACATGCCTGTAATGCCAGCTACTGAGAAAGCTGAGGCAGTAGAATGAGAACCATTCAGGACATAGGCATAGGCAAGGACATCATGACTAAAACACCAAAAGCAATGACAGCAAAGGCCAAAATAGACAAGCGGGATCTAATTCAACTCCAGAGCTTCTGCACAGCAAAAGAAACTATCATTAGAGTGAACCAGCAACCAATAGAATGGGAAAACATTTTTGCAATCTACCCATCTGACAAAGGGCTAATATCCAGAATTTACAAAGTACTTAAATAAATTTACAAGAAAAAAGCAAATAACCCCATCAAAAAGTGGGTGAAAGATATGAACAGACACTTCTCAAAAGGAGACATTTATGCAGCCAACAAACATACGAAGAAAAGCTCATCATCGCTGGTCATTAGAGAAACGCAAATCAAAACCACATTGAGATATCTCTCACACCAGTTAAAATGGCGATCATTAAATAATCTGGAGACAAAAATTTGGAGAGGATGTGGAGAAAGAGGAATACTTTTATACTGTTGGTGGAAGTGTAAATTAGTTTATCCATTGTGGAAGACAATGTGGCAATTCCTCAGGGATCTAGAACCAGAAAAACCATTTGACCCAGCAATCCCATTACTTAAGATTCTTGCAGATCTTAAGGTCTGAGACTTGCTGATTTTCTGATTGGAGTGCCTTTGTATTGCCATGGTCCCTTCCCACTAAAGCAATGGCCCCTCACCACCTCCTGCAATACCCCTTTCAAATGGAGTCTCTCCCTGCCTACTTCCTAATTTGTTCTTGAGAGAGAGTATGGGAGACTTGCATTTTGAAAATTGAGGACCAGTTCCAAAGTGAGTAATTGTGTTAATCACATGTATAACAGCTCTGCTGGACACCCAAGAAAGCCATAGAAATGCCACTGGAAAGGTCCCTTCCCTAAGGAAGCCTGCTAAGGAGCAGTTCTGCAGAATCCAAGCCCAAACTTCCAAAGTCACCCTCTGCGTGTCCTCTCACACCATCCACTGTGCTTTTGTATGTGTCTGGGATCCAGGGCAATGTGAATTTTCTTTTTATTTGGGAGATTGTTCACGGGAAACAAATCTTCTTTTCTCTTGTCCACCTATTAGTGGTTTACAATATTTGCAAATCTATACAAAATACTTGAATGGGCCACGGTGCCTTTTTTCCTTGTTTGTATTTAATTAAAATGAATTGTCATTTGCAACAAAATAAATTATAATACCCAAAGGATTATACATCATTCTGTTATAAAGACACATGCACACATACATTTATTATGACACTGTTCACAATAGCAAAGACTTGAAACCAACCCAAATGCTCATCAATGATAGACTTGATAAAGAAAATGTGGTACTTATACACCATGGAATATTATGCAGACATAAAGAAGGATGAGTTCATGTCCTTTGCAGGGACATAGACAAAGCTGGAAACAAACATTCTCAGCAAACTGACACAAGAACAGAAAACCAAACACCATATATTCTCACTCATAAGTAAGTATTGAACAATGAGAACACAGGGACACAGGAAAGGGAACATTACACAGTGGAGCCTGTCGGGGGTGGGGGCTAGGAGAGGAATAGCAGAGGGTGGGTATATAGGGGAGGGATAACATTACGATAAATACCTAATGTAGATGACGGGATGATGGATGCAGCAAACCACCGTGGCACGAGTATACCTATGTAACAAATCTACACGTTCTGCACATGTACCCCAGAACTTAAAATATAATTTTAAAAATAAATAAAAAGAGAAACAGAGGCAGATTGCAGCAGCCCTGATAGGTTAAAGCAATCATGAATCAAAGTTGGAAACATTTAAATGGCCACAGGCCAACCATCAGTACCATTAGGTTTGTTTTTAGTTCAGTTTTATAGAAAAGTTTAAAGACTTAAAGCAAACTTGGCTTGCGGGCTTGGCCATTCTATTCATTATATCTCAAAATTATGGTGGCCTAAGAAACACTAAAATTTATAGATATATTTGCTTATCAGATTTGTCCCAAGTATCCAAACTATCTGGCCAGATCACATCTATATGTTCATCTTTTAAGTAGGCATTTCAAAAGAAAAGTTTTGCAACTTTACAAATAAAGTTTTATGTCTCAAGAAAATGCTTTAAAAATGTATACTCAGAAGGGAATTTCCAAGTAGAAAGCAATTTCTGGGAACCAATCCTCTAAACATCTTTAAATCAACTTGTACACAACAGTTTCAAGATTACTCTCTCTCTCTCTCTCTCTCTCTCTCTCTCTCTCTCTGAAAGAACTTTTTGACATCTTTCTAAGCTGAAAAGGGATTCCTTCTTGTTTCTGATAGAAGCAATTTTAAAGTGTTTAAAGTAACATGTTCGCAATATTTTTAAATATGTATCATTCTCAGCGAGTGTTTATGTAAGAAAACTTCATGTTTTCATTCCAAAAACTCCAAACATTTCAACAAAAGCATTGTGTGGTGTTGGGTTAAATTCTAAATACGCAGAGAGTAATTTGAAATCAGCGTCCTGAGAAGGAATGTGAGTATGGAATGTCTCTGGCTAGGAGAGAGGCTATGTTGTTACATATAACGCAACTGTTTGTTAACAGCCATGTTAAGTGATGATCAGGTGTGATGTTTTAAGCATTTTCTATCCAAACATAATAGCTTGTTATTTATGAAAACAGGCTATTTTGTTTATTATGTTTTAGGCAATTAGTTGAAGGTTTAGAGTAGACATGTATCACTAGTATTTTTCCCACTCAAAGTGATGAGAAATAGGTTCCCAGTTAGCATATTCACAGAGAACATCTGGTTTCATGAACAGATTATCTATCTTAAAAAGGAGATAGCGGCCGGGCGCGGTGGCTCAAGCCTGTAATCCCAGCACTTTGGGAGGCCGAGGCGGGTGGATCACAAGGTCAAGAGATCAAGACCATCCTGGTCAACGAGGTGAAACCCCATCTCTACTAAAAATACAAAAAATTAGCTGGGCATGGTAGAAAAATAGAATACTTTTTTCAGATGTGCAAAGTTTCAAAAATTATATTCTACCATCCAATAGCACATGGAGCTACTGAAGTGTATACCCCACCGAAACAAAAGTAAGCTAAGAAAGAGAAAGACGTTGGGTCCAAGAAACAGGAGCTCTGATTCACAAGAGAGATGAAGTACATCTCCAGACAGCCCCAGATAGAAGCTATGCTGAAGGCTGGAGAAAAATGAGTCCAGAGGGCAGCCTATAGACACCCGCCTTCCACATACTACCTTCCACCAAATACACCACAAATACCCACAGGCCCATCACACTCAAATTACACACAATTCACACCTGCACCCACTGTGTGACCACACACCCCACTCACAGCATACACACTACAAACAGGCTTGGTCCCCAGAGTCTGTGACTAGTGGGAATATTGGACATTCTTTCTCAGGTCCCAAGTTTAAGAGAACGTGTCTTTTTTTTTTTTTTTTCATTCCAAAATCAAAACATATTTCTGATGACTTTCCAAGCCAGAGGTCCCCTCCTTCAGTGGGGCAATCCCTCAAGAGCCTCTTTCTACTTCACACACACTCTGAGAGTGTCACCTTCCACCTCAGGGGTCGCCTAGCCCTTCAGGCATTCAGCCAGCCATCCACATCTCCACCTATCCATCCTCTGTCCATATGGCCATCCTGCTCACATTGTATGACAACCGTATATCAATAAGATAATCACCATCAATCACCCCCTCCAACATGAGATTATCCCCTTTTTTACTTATGTGTACAATGTCATGAGAAGCCTCAAATGGACAGAAAGAAGTCTGAACTTCTAATTCTATGAAACCATTATTTTGTCCATGGTAGTAGCATTCTTGCTATGTTGGTTAAGGTACAGGTAAATTGTATAACAAAGCGACTTGATAATACAGTGGATTAAACAAGACTAAAATTTATTTTTCTGTAATGAAACAGAGATACGCTGTCCAAAGCTGAGAGGTCCAGACCCGTCCATGTGGATCTGCTGTATGAAGTGATGCCAATATCCAGCTTCCTCCAATATCATTGCTCCTGCCATCTCCTCATACTCCTCATACACAGAAGTAGAAGGGTACGTGCAACCTCCATACTCTCATACTAACACTAGGGAAGGGACAGAGAAATTCTGTGTAGGCAGCTTGAACATTCAGGAGATCACTATCTTAGTTATATTTTCTGCTACTGTAAGAGAATACCACAGACTGGGTAATTTATAAATAATAGGCATTTACTTTGCTCATGGTTCTGGAGGCTGCTGGGAAGTCCAGAGCATGGTGCTGGCATCTAGTGAGGTCCTCTGTGCTGCACCAGGTGGCAGCCAGGATAGCAAAAGAGCATGCATGGGGGAGAGAGCCCACTTTTATAACAAAGCCACCCCACAATGACTAACCCACTCCTGAGAAAACGACGTTAATCCACTCACGAAGGTGTAGCTCCCATGACCTAATCGCTTCTTTAAAACCCCACCTCCCAACACTGTGGCATTGGGGGTTAAGTCTCCAAAACATAAATTTTGGGGAATGCATTCAAACCATAGCAGTAACCCAGAAGTTTTCCACATGAATTCTACTCACATCATTGACCCAAATTTAGTGATTTGATCATATTTTAAAACAAGAAAGCTTAATAACAGTGGGTTCTTGCTTGGCAACAAAGTGACCAACTAAAACCAGGGGAGTTTTGTTGCTAAAAAGTTGAGAGTAAAATAGATAGTGAAAGGCCATTTATGAGTCTCTTTATACCTCCTTAATGTACTAATATCTCTAAATCAGCAAAGCCCAGAGTCACAACGACAGGAAGCAAATATTTTGCTAGTAAGTCATTTGGTTTAGTGGCAAGAGGTACCACTCCCACTTAACTCCTTGGTTACCAATATATATTGTATTTGTGTTTTGGCTATTTGACTATTGTATTTTGGCTATGGGAGAACACCACATATTGGTCTGAGGTTCAGAGCCTATGCCTTACCTATAAGAGATCACTCAAACTTTTTAAGGTTTTTTTTTCTCCCAACTGATGCTGTATTTGAGGTTTTTTTTTTTTTTTTTTTTTTTTTTTTGAGACGGAGTTTCGCTCTTGTTACCCAGGCTGGAGTGCAATGGCGCGATCTCGGCTCACCGCAACCTCCGCCTCCTGGGTTCAGGCAATTCTCCTGCCTCAGCCTCCCAAGTAACTGGGATTACAGACACATGCCACCATGCCCAGCTAATTTTTTGTATTTTTAGTAGAGACAGGGTTTCACCATGTTGAGCAGGATGGTCTCGATCTCTGGACCTCGTGATCCACCCGGCTCAGCCTCCCAAAGTGCTGGGATTACAGGTTTGAGCCACCGTGCCCGGCTGTATTTGAGTTCTTAATTGGCCATTCCATTGTTCAAAAAAGGCCAGGTGATTGTAGGAAATAGAGTTACAGGGTAATCCCAGTGAGTCACGTGAGCACTAGCACACTGTCTCACTTGTTTTGCTATATATTTGTTCCTTGGTTAGATGCGCTATTATGTGAAATATCATGACAACAAATGCAGCATTCAGTAAGTCCATGGAAGATAATACTGGCAGACGCAGGCAGGCAGGAAAGGTAAATCCATGCCCAGAGTAAGTGATTATCCCAGTGGGTGCAGAGGAATGCACAGCATTGCCTCCTTCATGAAGAAGGGGTACAATGTCATCAAACTATCCACAGGCATATTAGGTACCCATTGCTAGGTAACAAATTACTACAAAACTTCCCTACCTAAAACCACAGACAATTATCATCTCACACTTCGAGTCAGCCAAGAATCCAGGAGATAACAATGACCTGGATGCCTCTGGCTTAGGGTCTTTCACAAGGATGGGGTCAAGCTGTCACTGAGGATGCAGTCACCTTAAGGGACAACTGAAGTTGGAAAATCCACTTCTACACTCATTCATGTGCCTGTTGGCAGGCCTGAGAAGGTCCATTTCCAGGCTCACATGGTTGCTGGCAGGCTTTGGCTCTTCTTCATGTTTGTTTCTCCACAGGGTGCCAAGTGTCCTCAATATGGCAACTTGTGAAAAGCGAGAAAAGAAAGACAGAGACAGAGGCAGAGGAGAACCAGAGGGGACCCAAGATGAAAGCCAAGTCTTTTGGAACCTAATGTCAGATATCCCATCATTTTTGCCATATTCTCATCATTAAAGGCAAGTCACTGGTTCCAACCTACAGTGAAAGGGAGAGAATTATACAAATGCATGACTATCAGATGATGAAGATGAATATCAGAAGATGAGAACTATCTTAGAGACTGCCTACCACACCAAGCTATTGTTATTGGCAAGTTACACACTCAGTCATGGCATAGTAAAAATACAGTAAGAAACAAAATGGTGTAGAGATGATACAAATGGCATAAAATGAACAAAGAAAATTATGATATATAACAATAATGAAAATTATGATAAAATATGACTTAAAAGATTTTTATAACATCATTTCACAGTACTGTACATATAGCCTAATCAAGTTACGACCAAATCGTGTTATGACCCGTCTGTTGGAACCAATCATGGTCGTAAGTCGAGCACTAGCTGCAGTTACTTGGCGAATTCTTGGCATGGACTTTCTCTGAATCCTTTGGGGCATCTACTACAACTAGGGCTTTTCACAGGCTCCAGACAGCACCAGTTCAGCCATGGCACTTCTCACATCTTCAGATTCCCTTAGTCATAAAAACCAGCAGCAGAATTAGCTGCATTGCAGCCTGGGCAAGCCAATATCCTTCTCTTACTCTGGGCCCCTGGCAAAGCTAGAAGTTTCATGTGTTTAGCTAAAAATATAAAAGTCCTAAGCCTGTTAGTTTCTTTCTTTCAGCTGCCTGAGCAGTTATGAACAGCAACCACACACAGTCATTTAACTCCTTGTACCCATACCATGCTATGGAATCACTATTCAGTGGCACATCAGATGACAGTAGCCAATTATTTATGTAACTGTTTCACATCTGAAGGCTAAAAACCAATGATACCAGTCTTTCATCCTCTGATAGTATCTGACTCCTCATTGTCTTTAAACCCAATGAGATCAAATGATCAATCCCAGATTCCCACCCTTGCAACAATTTCTGGTACTAAACTCTGTGTCAGTATATGTTAGAGTTCAATTGCAAATAACAGATACCGTCCTAGCTAGTTTAAGCAGAAACATATTTAATTCAGACAACTGGGTGCTTACGACACAAAATCAGTGGAAGGACTAGAAGAGAACATTCTCATCTAAGCTTCTAGAAATGAGTTTTAAAACAACACTGTAGATCAGACCTGCCGAGGAATCTGCTACCACTGCCAAGGTCAAGAAAGTGGGGCATTAGGAAGACACTGCCCCAACTGCTGGCTCCAAAACCACATCACCTCCAGCTCCATCCACGCCAGGCAAAATGGATACTCCACACCTTGACTTTGGACACCCACAGCACTGAAACCTCTGCTACAACTGCCACAGAAAACCACAACCAACCTTTTCAGGAGAAACAACAGAAGCAAGAAAAGCACAGCCTCTTCCCCCACTTCCTCTGCCTTCTGTACCTCACGTAGGTGCTGCAGCTTGGCAGAAACTAGGTCACGGGTAGATCCTTGAACTGTAAAGGGGGTTTGGGAACGTAATTTCTAGCTTTCTAGGCTCCAGGGGACAGAAAGGCATGTTATAAAAGTTGGAATTGAATTGAATGTGCAACCTACAATATGTGTCAAAACAACTCTCCTAAGCTATGTACCTGCTCTTCTTCTAAGCTCTAAGGCAAGAGCTATGAACAAAACAAAGTCCCTGATTTCATGAATCTATCTTCTAGTGGAGGAGAAATACACTAAACACCCAAACAAATATAATTCTGATTGATATTCATGCAATGAAGAATATGAAACAGAGTGATCAGTGTATGGTGCTGTTTTATCTAGGGCAGTTCGAGAAGGCCTTTCTAAGAAGTAAAACTTGAGCTGAGACTTGAATAAGAAGAAGTCACTTGTGGGAAGATCCAGGGCAAGAGCCTCTGAACAGATGGAACAGAAAGTGCGTATGAGAAAAAGAAAGCAGGCTAGCATGGCTGGAGCATAACGGACAACGTAGACAAGGGCAAGGTGTTTTTAAACATAGGCTGTATTATTATTATTCAGATATGGTATAATCAACAGATCAGGAGATAAGCCATTGAAAAGGTAGTCTATTACAATCCTGAGAAGGGGGCACACCACACCATGCAGGGCCACATGGGAAAGCACCAGGTCATTCAGGAGGCAGAGGGAGGAAGCAAGGGGTAAATGTGGACAGGAGCCTTTCTCATGGTTTTCATGGAAGAAATGTGCAAAACAAGGAAAGCAGGCTAAACAGGCTAAGGATTGACTGGTTTGAGTAATTTCAGTGGGCTCTGGGCTATAGGGCTGTCTCCAGGTGTCTGGTACCTGACCCTGAGGTGATTAGGACTGGGGAATATTGGCCCAAAATGTCAGAGCCCAATAAAGGAGGCAGTTGAGGGTATGGACCCCGGACTGGTTGGTTTGCATACAAAAGGCACTCTCCCAGGGATTTAATCTAGGAATTAGCTGACCCTGGGAGGGGCAGTCTCTCCAGGGTCAGTAAGGCCCCAGATGTCAAAACATCAGAATAAAAAGACGGGCTAAAATGGGGTGTGGTGGTGCACATCTGTAGTCCCACCTACTTGGAAGGCAGAAGTGGGAGAATTTTAAGACTCCAAAGAGTTAGAGTCCTGCCTGAGAAACACAGCAAGACCCTATCTCGAAAGATGGAAGGACGAAAGAAAGGAAGGAAGGGAGGGAGGGAGAGAAGGAAGGAGGGAAAGAAGGAAGGAGGGAAGGAGAGAAAGAGACAGAGAGAGGGAAGGGGAAGAGAGAATGATAAAAAAGAAAGAAGGGAGGGAGGGAGGGAGGATGGAAGGAAGAGACAGACTTAAGAGCTTAAGACAAAGGATCAGCCGGGCGCGGTGGCTCATACCTGTAATCCCAGCACTTTGGGAGGCCAAGGCAGGTGGATCACGAGGTCAAGAGATCGAAACCATCCTGGTAAACATGGTGAAACCCTGTCTCTACTAAAAATACAAAAAAAATTTGCTGGGCATGGTGGCGCGTGCCTGTAATCCCAGCTACTCAGGAGGCTGAGGCAGGAGAATTGCCTGAACCCAGGAGGCGGAGGTTGCGGTGAGCCGAGATCGCGCCATTGCACTCTAGTCTGGGTAACAAGAGCGAAACTCCGTCTCAAAAAAAAAAAAAGACAAAGGATCAATTCATTAGGGTCTTATAAATCAGTGAAAGGAGTTTGTATTTTATTTTCCCCATAATGAAAAGCTATGAGCTGCTCAAGGAAGGGAATGGCCAGCCACGGTGGCTCACGCCTGTAATCCCAGCGCTTTGGGAGATGGAGGCAGGAAGATCACATGAGGTCCGGAGTTTGAGACCAGCATGGCCAACATGGTGAAACCCCATCTCTACTAAAAATACAAAAATTAGCCTGGCATGGTTGTGCATGCCTGTAGTCCCAGCTACTCATTATGCTGAGGCAGGAGAATCACTTGAACCTGGGAGGTGGAGGTTGCAGTGAGCAAGATTGTGCCACTGCACACCAGCCTGAGCAATAGAGTGAGACAACTCTGACTCAAAAAATAAATAAATAAAAAATAAAGGAAGCGAATGATATTATCTGATATTACACTTGGAGAAAATCCCACCAGCTGAGTGGAGAAGATGTAGAGGGCAAGAAAGGCCCAGTGAAAAACAATTTGCTTCGCCCAGGTTTTAGCAGCAAACACGGTAAGAGAGGGTTGCTTGGGATTAAATTTTTGAGGTAGAAGTATGACAGGACTTGCTGCAAAAAATTAAGTGTGGGGTGTTAAGAAAGAAATATTAGTAAAATGGACAGCTGGATTTTTGGTCTGAGCAACTGGGTGGAAACAGGTCACTTACTGCACTGGGGAAGTTCTGGAGAGGAACAAGAGCTCTATCTGGGACATGGTAAGCTGGGGGAGACTCTAAAACATCTAAGGAGAGATACTCGGTTGTGTACATAAGGAAAGGCCAGGGCCAAAGAAATATGTTTGAAAGTTGCAGAAGTTAAAGAAGTGTTCAGGAAGAGGAAGGTACTAAATGTGTTGAAGACTGCTAAGAGATTAAGATGAAGACTGAAAATTGACCATTGGATTTGTCAACATGGAAGCTGTTGGTGATCTTGATAAAAGAAAATTCTGGAGTAGTAGGGACAATTGGAAAAAATGGGAGGTAAAAAGTGGAGACAGCAAGTATCAACTAGAGGACATCAGGGATTTAGGCCAAGGCCCAGCTTATCTCAGGTAACACCTCTGTTCTATCCCCAAATGTCACCACCCCCCATCATCCACCACACCGTTTCTATGCTGAAAATACTCAGAAGACTGAACTCTCTCTGTCAGTGCCCCACTCGGCACATCTGCAGTGACATGGGAGACCAGGGATTGATGGAAACCCAGCTCTCCCTCCTGTGCGCCCCTGGATAAGCAGACAGGCAGTGTCCTCACTGGAACACTTTCTTTCTAAAAAGCAAACCAACCATGGAGATCAATGACTTCACTGGCATAGCCTCTAGAATTCTCCAGGAGCATCTACATTTAACAGGAAGCTGAGATTTCACACACGGGCACTAATTCCCAGGATGAGACTCTAGGCATGAGGAATGGAGACCCTCAAACCCCTCATGCCATCTGTAACCAAAGAGATCATTCATGAGTGGGGAGGCAATAGTTATCCCAGAGAAAAAAGGTGTCAGGAGGTTGGCCAAGGGCAACAAGCTTAAGGAGAGAAAGAGGACACATCAGGTACTGGGAATCCAGACAGAATTATCTGGCCCATGACACTCCCTCAGCTCAGGGTTACCCAGGGAAACCCCAAGAGTCAGGGATTCCCAAATCCCCAGCAGGGTGGAGGCACAACGCCAGCTGGAGAATGATTATGGGCCCCACAGAGGCTGAGACTTCCAGGGAGGAAAGAGGGTAACAGCAGATCCTCACCTGTGCCCAACAGCCCCTTCCCTAGCGGGATGATCATTTCGCCTCCCTGGGTAAGTGCCCCACACAGTGCCAGGCAGCCTTGGGCCTTTCTCTGATGCATCTAGACCCTGCCAAAAACAAGAAGGGAAGAAAAACAGTGGGCAGATCAGGGCCCACTCAGGTCCTTAGGATCTCTTGCTGTGTTGGGAGCCAGTACCTGTCCATGGGCATGGGCGAAGAGTCCAGGAGAGGGGTTCCCAAATCTCTACTATTGCATTTGCAGAGTTGTGATTTAGATGTCATTAAGCTGGCTGGACAGGGATAAGGGCTGGGAAGGAGACAGAGAATGCTGGACAATTTTTGTCAGATAAAATTGCACATAACAGAACAAGGCAAGTGTGTATATACAGACTGTGCAAACCTGTGATGTATGGTGTAAGTATGCTGTGGGGGATATGTGTCAGGTTATAAGTGTGGTGGTTATGTGATAGGCATGTCTGTGCTGTGTCTAACAGGTTGGGGTGTGTGGGGTGAAGTGATGGGGTGAGGCAGTAGGTAGTGTGTACAGGCTTGTGGGTTTGCGTGCAGTGTAAATCAGCGGGGCATCACAGCCTCCACACTGTCTACGGTCAGCATCTCTCAGGCTCCTGTTAATGGGTCCCATCTCAGAGCCCACAGACAGCTGCCTGCATTCTACCCCCCACCACACACACACACACATGCACACACACACGCATACACACACACACACACACACACACACACACACACACCCATGGGCAGCTCCCATTAATACTACAGACAAAACAAAAAATCTGAAAGAAGAAAAGCCCATTTATTGCCTGGCTGTGCTACTCCAGACCTCTCTGATCCAATATAGGCTGTCCTTCTCCCATTTCCCACATGCCCCGTTAGGCTCCAGAATCCCAACTCCCTTGACCCAAGATGTTAAAGCTGCCCCTCAAGATCTGCTTTCTGTTCCACTTAGCCTTTAACGGCCTCACCTCTTGCATCCAGGGGCCATGGGGTGACCAGTCCTGAGCCAGCCAGCCACACCCTGCCAGCTATCCTCTGTCCATCTAGTCAGCTAACCACAGATTATCTCTTCCCCAATCCACATGCCCATTAGCTGATCAATTTGCCCATCTGCCTGTCTCTCTAAGGCTTATTGGAGGCATAGGGATGGTTTTATGGTTTTAAAAAGAGCCACGGGAAGGGGAAACAGAGAGTTGTTTAATAGTTATAGAGTTTTCATTTTGCAGGATGAAAAAGTTCTTTTTTTTTTTTTTTTTTTTTTTTGAGATGGAGTTTCACTCTTGTTACCCAGGCTGGAGTGCAATGGCGCGATCTCGGCTCACCACAACCTCCGCCTCCTGGGTTCAGGCAATTCTCCTGCCTCAGCCTCCTGAGTAGCTGGGATTACAGGCACGCGCCACCATGCCCAGCTAATTTTTTGTATTTTTAGTAGAGACGGGGTTTCACCATGTTGACCAGGATGGTCTCGATCTCTTGACCTCGTGATCCACCCGCCTCGGCCTCCCAAAGTGCTGGGATTACAGGCTTGAGCCACCGCGCCCGGCCGCAGGATGAAAAAGTTCTAAAGCTTTGTTGAATATACTTAACAATCCTGAGACATACACTAAAAATTGTTAAAATAGTAAATTTTATGTTATATGTTTTCACCATAATTAAAACCAGTGTTTTTTAAAAAGAACTTCATCCCCTCTCTGTGACCCCATGGGCAGTTACTGTCTTTCTCAAGAATCCTCTGTGGGAGGCTTTGAAAAGGATAGCGGTGACTTCAGGGCCAGTGTCTCTCTGAAGATGGTCCCAACTGTGTCAGAATGTGTGGGAAGAGGAAGAGGGAAATTAACAGAGTCAGAGTAGAAACAGGGAAGGAAAAGCAGACAATCTGGCAGAAACTTGCCTCTCCGCCCTCACCAATGACATCTTGAGGCAAAATCTAATTAGAGGACTGAGAGGGAAGAAATGCTCACAGTGTGAAAAAGGTGCAGTAAGTATGGAGGGAGGGAGAGGCCCAGATGAGGACAGGGAGGATCAAAGAGGCCAGAAGGAAGCAGGGTGAGAGAAGGCTGAGGAATTTAAAAAAAAAAAAACCTTTTTGGCACAATGTACACTATTTGGGTGATGGGTGCACTAAAATGCCAGACTTCATCACTATATAATTCATCGATGTAACCAAAAACCACTTGTACCCACAAAGCTATTGAATTTTTTTAAAGAGTCCCAGTTTCACCAAGAGAAGGAAGGTTGGTATTGCCACTCATGTGTCCAGCTAGAGGAATCCAAAAACACAACATAGCGAGACCCATAAAAATGTCCACATGCTTAGTCAGTAATTTTACTCCCAGAAATTTACCCTAAGGTAATAAGCTAACAGAGGCAAACTGAGACACACACAAAATATTGTTTGCGTCATTATCTACCATAGAAAAAAAAGATAGGACAGCTTAAAGTGGAAGAGAATGAGAAGTGTTTGTTAAATGTTAGTGGAGAAATTCAATGGACTACTACAAGAAATTTTTTTGAAAGACTGTTTAGAATACCATGTGGTCTCGTGGCAAAATGCTTACAGCAAACATTAAAAAAAGAAAAGAAGGCCAGGCGCGGTGGCTCACGCCTGTAATCCCAGCACTTGGGAGGCCGAGGCAGGTGGATCACGAGGTCAGGAGCTCAAGACCAGGCTGACCAACATGATGAAACCTCGTCTCTACTAAAAATACAAAAATTAGCTGGGCGTGGTGGCACACACCTGTTATCTCAGCTACTCAGGAGGCTGAGGCAGGAGAACTGCCTGAACCTGGGAGGTGGAGGTTGCAGTGAGCCAAGATCATGCCACTGCACGCCAGCCTGGGCGAAAGAGTGAGACTTCATCCCCCCCAAAAAAAAGGAAAAGAAGACAAAAAGGTATATACACTATGACTACAAGCATAGAAAATGGGTTTGCAGGGGGACAAACACTTGAGGGTAATATACAAGAAAAAAAAGAATATAAGGTGATGGAATAACGATGAGTTTATTCCAAATATTTCTTAAATATTTTTAATTGAAAAAAATAACATTTTTGAAATTTGAAAATATCAGGATCTATTTTGTGTTATCAACATCTGGAAGATGTTGGTTTTTTTTCCCCCACTTTTTAATCAGCCAGCCTGAAATGTCATGAAGATTTACTGACATAAGTAGAGAGGACTAATGAACTCAGATACTCCTTCTGTCCAAACTGACTACATGCAAGTTCATCTCCCAAAAGTGTGGGGTGAGGCTATTGGCCTCACTAGAGATAGAGTAAGTATGGGTTGAAACCTCAGGCTTGAAATTACAATTCCAGTTCTGCTGTTCACTGACTTTGTGATCTTGGATAGGTCATTTAAAGCCTCACAGCCCTGATTCTTTAATTGCAATGACAAAACAACAATTGTCACTAATGTTGTTAAAAAAGTCAACTAAGATACCACATAATCCCCAGCACACAGCACTCTCTAAACATAAGCTAGAATAAATGGCTTAAGGCCAAATATATACATATATACATACATATATATATATATATTTTAAAAGGGCAGAGTGAGGGTGGGATGACAGTTAAGTGCAATGGGTAGAACTTTGAGGCTCTCTTTCCTAAATGTGAAGATAGCTAGACTAACCTCTTGAGTGGGTCAATGGAGGTGATCAAAGCTCTGCAAATCTTGGAACCAGGACTTCTGAAAGTCCACTCCAGGTTCCTGTCTTTGTCTAACTAGCTGCCTAAATTTAGGCAAATCACTTAATCATTCTATTTATCAGTTCCCCTGTCTTTATCACTGAGATTCGTTCACTCATGTGATAAATGTTTAATGAACACTTGGCATGGTCCAAGTACTGAGTGTGTTTTTCTGGAGATTAACCTCTAAGGTGGTTTTTTATAACTTGGTGGTTAAGATCACAGGCTCTGGAGTTGCGCAGGCCTGGATTTGAGCCCAAACTCTCACACAAAATGTGTAACATTGAGAAAGTTACTTACATTGTCTGGGTTTCCCTTTCCTTATCCATAAAATGGAGAAAATGAAGGTTTCTATGTCATAGTGTAATTAGGAAGATCCAATGATTTCATGAATGTTTACCCCTTAGCATGGTGCCTGGCAGGAACCAAGCACTTGGGAAACATTACAGCTGCTAAAACAGGCAACTGCCTCCCCGCCTCTCCACCACATCCTGCAGGATCTCACAGTGGAGTCATAACTGCTGGGACCAAAGCACAAGCAACTTCTCATGAAAGCAGAGATAAATGCCTTCCTCAAACACTCAAGGGCTCGCGGTACCAGAGGACTTAAACATTGTATGAAATACTAAGCATTTACCAAGACTAATACAGTATAGCCTTTTCCTACAGGTAGAAGAGGCCATATCTAGAAAGGGCTACCTCAACAGGTGGTGAGTTCCCCATCACTGCAGATGTGCAAACAGACACTGCACAGGACACTTCTAAAATGTTGCAGATAAGATCCAAGTATTGTCATATGGAAATATATGTTCCTAAATGTCACTTTTAATCTTGAAATGCCGTGGATAATTTTTTCTGAGCCTGAGGATCACAGAAAGCTGCCACCAAGATAGCGGAACTTGAGTGAAGGCTCGAAGTATGATGGGATTGTAATACAACAAATAGAAATATTCTCTGCAAGGAGACACCACGGCAATGCATGGAGGCCTGAGAGAACAGGGTGTGCTGGGACAGAGCAGCTAGTGTGGCTGGTCACAGGGGCCCAGATAAGAGAAGAACAGAAGAATCAGGGCAGGTGTCAGAATCCCAATGATACCACTGGGCAGTGTTATCACAGTCATCTCACTGTGTGACACTCTAAATCCACGGCTCACCATGGTGAACATCAGACACCAGCTCAGGACAGTCTCTGGTGCTACCCAGTTTCTTTTGGGCCTCAGCATCCATCTAGAGAGTACAAAGGGGCCTAGGTCACAGCAGTTGCTCCATCCCTCACTCTGGAGAGAAACCCAAAGACCAAAGCTCTAGTCTCTACATATGGGAGTCAGGCCTCAGATACAGGACCAGAGCACAGGAAACAGTGGAAAAGGCATCAAATTTGGAGTCAAGAGACTTGGACTGAAGTCCCAGGCCTGCCACTTTCTAGATACTACTTCAGGCACATTATCTAATATCTCTGAGACTCATGGCTCATTCATAGAGATGGTATCCATTCTCTCACTTGATTTTGAGAGGAACTGTGTGGAAAGCGCTTTACCAAATTACAGAAATGTTGATTGTTATTTCTAAATAACTTCTCTTCTTAGCTGTGTCTCAGATTCTGGTTGGAGTGATGGCTGGGGTAAACCATACTACGCTGCCTGAATTCCTCCTTCTGGGATTCTCTGACCTGAAGGCCCTGCAGGGCCCCCTGTTCTGGGTGGTGCTTCTGGTCTACCTAGTCACCTTGCTGAGTAACTCCCTGATCATCCTCCTCACGCAGGTCAGCCCTGCTCTGCACTCCCCCATGTACTTCTT
The DNA here is from genome assembly GCF_048565385.1 of Saimiri boliviensis. Taxonomy (NCBI): domain Eukaryota; kingdom Metazoa; phylum Chordata; class Mammalia; order Primates; family Cebidae; genus Saimiri; species Saimiri boliviensis. The sequence continues at coordinate 70,201,062 of NC_133455.1, forward strand.
CCTGCGCCACCTCTCAGTGGTGGAGCTCTTCTACACCACCGACATTGTGCCCAGGACCCTGGCCAACCTGGCCTCCCCACATCCCCAAGCCATCTCCTTCCAGGGCTGTGCAGCCCAGATGTACATCTTCATTGTCCTGGGCATCTCGGAGTGCTGCCTGCTCACAGCCATGGCCTATGACCGATATGTTGCCATCTGCCAGCCCCTGCACTACTCCACCCTCTTGAGCCCACAGGCCTGCATGACCATGGTGGGCACCTCCTGGCTCACAGGCATCATCACAGCCACCACCCATGCCTCCCTCATCTTCTCTCTGCCCTTCCCCAGCCACCCAATGATCCCACACTTTCTCTGTGACATCCTGCCAGTACTGAGACTGGCAAGTGCTGGGAAGCACAGGAGTGAGATCTCCGTGATGACAGCTACCGTAGTCTTCATCATGGTCCCTTTCTCTATGATTGTCACCTCTTACATCCGCATCCTGGGTGCCATCCTAGCAATGACTTCCACCCAGAGCCGCCACAAGGTCTTCTCCACCTGCTCCTCCCATCTGCTTGTGGTCTGTCTCTTCTTTGGAACAGCCAGCATCACCTACATACGGCCCCAGGCAGGCTCCTCTGTCACCACAGACCGCATCCTCAGTCTCTTCTACACGGTCATCACACCCATGCTCAACCCCATCATCTACACCCTTCGGAACAAGGATGTGACGAGGGCCCTGAGACACCTGGTGAAGAGGCAGAGCCCCTCACCCTGAAGAGACTCAGAGGACATCTGCTGACTCACTCATTGCTCATCCTGCCAGCCTTCAGGGGCTGGGTTTAAACCCACCGGTCACAGAAACCATGCAGCACCTCAAAGGAGAAGGCTTCCTGGAAGAAAGTACTGAAATAAAACAAAGATAAATCTATGTATTGCCTCAGGCCACAGTCCACATTCACTATCAGAGCATGGGTTATTAGGTCAAAGTAGAATGAAAGGGATTGCTGCCTTCAGGAAAGAAAATTTAGTTGGCATCTTCTAGATTGTTCTGGATCCCTGAGCACAGTGATTGCCATGGCTGCACTGGTAGTCAGAAGTCTGTGTCAGTCATGAAAGCAGGTGTCTGTGAACTTGACATCCAACTAAGTGACCCACCCAAAGCCTGTGGAGAAGTTTACCTAGCCCGTCCATTGCGTTTTCTTCTACCTGCATCTGAGCCTTCCTCTACTCAGTGGAACATCTGTTCTGCCCTTGGCCTTTAGGAGGAGGTGCATCTGAAGCTTCCAGTCATAAGGCTCTGTCCTTCCCAAGATACCAGCACAAAAGGGAAGATGGTCAGGCAGTATCAAAAAAGACCAGGTTAAACAACAGGAAAAGCTATCTGCCAGGAGAGCCTATACACGATTCCCAGAAACACAATGGGGTGTCCTGTTCTGGATGCTTGTAGGAGAGTGTTGGTCAGGGATTCCAGAAGACTCACCAGCTTGAGAGGCAGGATCCACAGAGCTGAAGCTAACTAGGGAGCCGGAAGCAGGACATGCTGGAAGCAAAGCACTCCTATCCCTCTGTGCTGAGGTGCCACTGGCTTCCCACCTCCCTTGGGCCAGGGACAGAGATTTCTCCTGCTTTATTCTCTGGGGCCCCCCATAGCTAGATAGTAGCAGAAGGCCAAGGCAAAAAGATAGGCTGTTCCAGTTCCCCTCTATTCCCTCACCTCTCACACACCATTACCACCTATGTGTTCTCTAGCCAAGAAATGCCAGAAGCTCTGGCTCTCAGTGAAGAGAGACCCCCAACATTTCATCAATAATGTGAGCTGTTCAGGAAATGATGGGAACCCAGTCTTCTCTCACCACCCCTGTGATCTTCAAAGAGTCCTTATCGCTCACAGAGACTCTGCTCTTGTGCTAAGGAGTATTCAACCATGGGAATGGCTGTAGCCCAGCCTCTGCACCCAGTTTTTTTTTTTTTTTTTTTTTTTTTTTTTTTGAGACAGAGTTTTGCTCTTGTTGGTCAGGCTGGAGTGCAACAGCATGGTCTCGACTCACTGCAACCTCCACCTCCCAGATTCACACAATTCTCCTATCTCAGCTTCCCGAGTAGCTGGGATTACAGGCATGCCCGGCTAATTTTGTATTTTTAGTAGAAACACTTTCCACCATGTCAGCCAGGCTGGTCTCAAACTCCTGAACTCAGATGATCCAACTGCCTCAGCTTCTCAAAGTGCTGGGATTAAAGGCATGAGCCAATGTGCCCAGCCCCACTTCTAAGTTTATTTCCCACAGATCTCCCCAGGCTCAGATAGGCTTTTATATCTCTATGCCTTTTCATAAGCTGTCCTGCCAGAAATTCCTCACACACGTCTTATCCAAAATACATACCTGGCAAACCCCTATTCCTCCTGTAAGACCCAACTCAAGAAATTCCTCACATCCCAGACGTATTTCATTACTCCTTCCTTTATGCCACTACTATTATAAGCCTTTTTGCAATGAATTGTAACTCTTTGTCATATTTCTTTATCCGCTTCTAAACTGTTAAAAACCTTAAGACAGGGAAAGAGTACTAAGCCTTCATCTCACCTGAAATAGCTCAATAAATGTTGATTTATTTAATGAATCACTCAAGTATAATAATGCTTGCTTGTAGAATCATTTTATAAACTCTAAAATGTTATATAAAATTCTGCTTATATTAATCTGTCACAGTAGAGTTATAAAAATAAAAACAATTCTGTTTATTAAACTACTAAACCTCATGTTCTAACTGTCTCCCACTGAGGTTCGGAAATACCAGTCCAGCCTAGGGCCACCTAAATCACTGAGCTTCCTCTGCTTTGAAAGAGCCCACAGGAGGGCTCTTTCCTACCCCCTCCACCGTGGACTTCTGACATCATCCATATGTGGTGATCACACATCTGACTGGATGAGACCATCTCCCTGGTGTCACTGTCTTGCTCCCAACCTGTGCCATCAGCATGGTACCATGCCACCTTCCCTAGCCCTGGCACTCACCCCTAGACTGGGTAAGGAAGGCCCTGAAACCATCTTGGGTAGGATCTGGAGAGCAGACCCAGCATTTGACCCTCTTTCAACATTTGGGGAATTCTCTACTTCAGAAGAATAGTGGGAAGAAAGACCACCTCTTTCTGTGGAGCCAAGATGGCTTCATGGCCTCCGGGGCATGTGGTCTGGCTCCACTGACCAAATGTTCCCATGCCTGACTCTGACCGATTGGCTGGTGCCCACAAGCAGCAAGGAGCACTGTGTACTCTCAGGGATAGCACAAAAGACTGCAACAGGAAGCTGCCAGCCTAGACATGGCATCTGGTCCCTGGCGGCAGCACCAGTGACTCACTCAACTTTGTGTTTGGGAGTAACTCCTGGAAGCTTAGCCTCGGGCATGGTCCCCAGCCCTCCCAATAACTCTGTGAACTAACCTGCATTTTGTTAATAAATTATATTGTGCTTCATCATTTGGGCAGCTTCTGTTGTCAAGAATTTTAACTGATACAATAGATTTGGAGGCCAGAGATAGTAGAGGGAACTCTTAGCCCTGGTGTACTAGAAAGTGGTCTGGGTCCTATGTAAAGAACAGCTAAAGGGAACTTGGGGGTCAGAGAATACCCAAAGACAAATAGACACAGAGAAAGGGAGCCAGAAGCCATACAGCACTCCTGATTCAGAAAATAACTGATAAGGTCTCTGCCCTCCCAGGACTCAATCTAAGGCAAGTAGGGGTCAGGGGAATGGAGTGGAGAAAAAAAAAAAAAAAAAATCAGCAGAAACATAAATCCCAGAAGGCTTCCTGGAAGAAGTAGCTCAATGCAGTATTTCCAACCTTTGACACATCATGGGGCATGCAGACAGCACTAATATTTGAGTGGCACACCAGTGAAAACTAAAGGAGACGTTAAGGTATCTAAATGGGGCTTGATGCAAAAAAAAGTATTGCATTCTCTTTTTACTATGTATTTATAATTTTAAAATTATTAATAAATAGAATAAAAATATGGAGCAATAGAGAAATCTTTGAATATTAATTTTATATAAAATGTTCAAAACACAACGTGGTTCTGTGAACATAATTTTGGCACTGCGTAACAACATTTTGGCTAACAGTAGGCCACATATAAGACCTACCGTTCCCATAAACTTATGAAAAATTCCTATGGCCTAGGGACATTGTAGCAGTTGTCGGGTAACAAAGTGCATTACTCAGGTGTTTGTTGTGATGCTGGTGTAAACAGACCTACTGCGCTGCCAGTCATATAAAGTATAGCACATATAGTGGTATGCAGTACATAATACTTGAATAACGATAATAACCAACTATGTTACTGGCTTATGAATTTGTTGTACTATACTTTCATTATTATTTTAGGGTGTACTTGTTCTATTAAAAACAAAAAAAAAGTTAACTGGCCAGGTACGGTGGCTCACACATGTAATCCCAGCACTTTGGGAGGCCGAGGCAGGCAGATCACAAGGTCAGGAGTTTGAGATCAGCCTGGTTAACATGGTGAAACCCCCTCTCTACTAAAAATACAAAAAAATTAGCTGGGCATAGTGGCACGTGCCTGAAATTCCAGCTACTCAAGAGGCTGAGGCAAGAGAATTGCTTGAACCTGGGAGGCGGAGGTTGCAGTAAGCCGAGATCATGCCACAGCACTCCAGCCTGGGTAACAGAGCAAGATTCCATCTCAAAAAAGAAAAAAAAAAAAAAATAGTTAACTGTTAAACAGCCTCAGGCAGGACCTGTAGGGGGTATTTCAGAAGAAGGCATTGTTATCACAGGAGATGACAGCCCACATGTGTTACTGTTCCTGAAGACCTTCCAGTGGCACAAGACAAGGAGGCAGAAGAGGGCAATATTGATGATCCTGACTCTAGACTGACTGTGTTTTTGTCTTAGTTTTTAAAAAATAAAAATTTTAAATATAGAAAAATTATTATAGAATAAGGATATAAAGAAAGAAAATGCTTTTGTACAGCTGTATAATCTTTTTGTGTTTTAAGACAAGTGTTATTACAAGAGTCAAAAAGTTAAAAAATTGGCTGAGCACAGTGGTTCATGCCTGTTAATTCCAGCACTTTGGGAGGCCAAGGCAAGTGGATCATTTGAGGCCAGGAGTTCGAGATCACCCTGGCCAATATGGCAAAACCCTATCTCTACTAAAAATACAAAAATTAACTGGATGTGGTGATGCATGCCTCTAATTCCAGCTATTTGAGAGGCTAAGGCAGGAGAATCGCTGGAACCCAGGACACGGAGGTTGCAGCGAGCCAAGATCACGCCACTGAACTCCAGCCTGGGTGACAGAGAGAGACTCTATCTCCAAAAAACCAAAAAAAAATTTTTTAATTTAAAAGTTTTTAATGTAAAAAAGTTACAGGAAGTAGGGTTATATATTATTGAAGAAAGAAACGTATTTTCTACAGTAGTGTAAAGTAATGCTGTAGCCCCTCGCCTTCACTCGTCACTCACTCACTCACTCATCCAGAGCAGCTTCCAGTCCTGCAAGCTCCATTCATGATAAGTTCCCTCTACCATATGCACCCTATACTATATATGCCAAGAATTTGGTTGCAAAGGAGAATAAAACACAATCCAGTGAGAAAGAGAGACCAATTAACAGGCAGTTATAATTCTATAATTTCTCATGAGATATATAGTAAAATAGCAGCAAGACAGGATATTAAGAAGAGGCCCCTAAGCCAGTCTCAGAGGGATGGAGAAGGCTTCAAAAGGGAGAGGATATCTTAACTGAAGTCTGAATAACCAGAAGTTATCCAGGAGAAAAAGCAAGAAAATGTTAAAAGACAAACCTAGGCACATGAAAATTTTAAAGAGGTTCTCTGAGCAGTCAGCAATTTATGAATTAGGCAGCACCAGACTGCAGAGCAGTTTAGGACTCCACTGGAAGGTGTGAGAGAGGAAACTTAGCAAGTGAGAGCAAGACAAAGAGAACATGTGGGACTGGTGAGAGTGGCAAGCCCCTGGTTAAAGATTAGTTGGCAGTTCCTGATTGGTAAAGTCTCTAGTTTTGTTTTACTGTTTACATTAGGCTTCACTTTGCTTACACGGAAACTTAAAAGTGCTAGAGCCGCCCCAGGGTAATGGCTTCCCAGTTAATTTATTTTTAACAAAAGGCAATCAAACGTGCCAAAGCCCAGAGGTGAGACGGGGCACAGCCCACTCTAGGAACTGCAGCAAGGGAGAGCATTGAGAGAGGGAGGAGTGAAGAGTGACCACCGCTGCGGGGGTCTGAAGACGTCCAACTGACCATGCAGCTTTCTCTTTCGGGCTTTCCACCAGCTGGGAAATACACACTGGAGTCAGGGAGCAGAGCATCAGCTTTACTACTAACAAAGCTGAACAGCAGGATGTGGCTTGAACCTAAAGGCAAAATAAGTCTCATGAAGTTGATGTCATTCCTGAAAGTAGAGAGTAGAATGGTGGTTACCAGAGCCTAGAACAGGAAGTGGGGAAAGGAACAAAGGGAGAGATTACATTTAGAAGGAATAAGTTCCAGTATTCTATTACACCAAGGGGTGACTTCAGGAAACAATATTGTATTGTAGATTTCCAAATAGCTAGAATAGAGAATTTTGAATGTTTTCACCACAAAGAAATGATAAAGGTATAATTATAAATTTAGAAAGGAGTAATTATAAATTTAGAAAGGAGGATTTTTTTTTTTTTCTGAGACAGGGTCTCACTTTGTCACCCAGGCTGGAATACAGTGGTATAATCTCAGCACTGCAACCTCAACTTCCCGGGTTCAAGTGATTCTCCAGGCTCAGCCTCCCAAGTAGCTGGGACTACAGGTGCATGCCACACACTCAGATAATTTTTTTTGTTTTTTTTGGGTTTTTTTGTAGAAACAGGGTTGCACCATGTTGCCCTGGCTAGTCTCAAACTCCCAACCTCGTGATCTGCCCACCTCAGCCTCCCAAAGTGCTAGGATTACAGGCACGAGCCACCGCCCCCAGCAGGAAGCTTTATTTATTTATTTATTTTTTAAAGTTCTTTTGTATGTAAGTTTATTCAATGAAAAATAATCCTCTCCAATTTTACTGAGGTGGCTGGCCACGTCCATGACCAAATCCACCTTTAAACTGGAATTCAGTTGCTGACCCAGCCTCAGCCTCTGCTTTCTTGTCAGCACCAGGTGGCACAGCACTCCGTCTGTAGGTATTTCTGTTGGCTTCCCCTCCTGAGCCTTGCAGGCCGCTCACCCTCTAGACCTTTAGACCGAGGCCTGCCAGTCTCTGGACGGCTGTGGTGTAGAGTGGCAGGCACAATCTCTGGGGGCAGATGAAGGTAATCACGGAGATACTGGATACTCTCATTGGTAAGGTACCAGTAGAAATGTCTCCAGGCAAACTGTTCCTTCACTAGGCTTGGGACTTGAGAGACTGCATGCTTCATGACATGAAGGTTGGGCACATTCTTGTCAGCCTCCTCTGAGTGGTTAGGCATATGGGCATCCTTCCTGGCCACCATGACTCCCTCCTTAAAAAGGAGTTCATAAATGGCAATCCAGCTCTTCTTAGACATCAACATCTCGGCAGCTGTAGGATCTGGGGCTGGGGCTAGGAGGCTTTATTTTTAAAAACTGTTACTGCATGTAAGGTGGCCATTCTAACAGGCTGGAAAGCTTAGGCTCCAGCCAAAGGCCAAAAGACAGGTACTTCCAGGGGAGAGGCAGGTGGAACAGGGATTTATGTATTCAGCAGATTGGCCAAGTACATACCCTCAGTAGGTTACAGGAGGAGCTAGGAATATTCCTGAAGGGGGTCCTAACACGTATGTGCTAAATAAACATGTATGTAGCATATGACTCATGTTCACCTTGGGGTACAAACTTAACATTTAAATGCATTACAGTTTAGGCCCTTACATCAAAAAGTGAAGCAGAGACACAAAGGCATTAAAGTGTGCAGCCTCTGTAAACTAGCCAGAACCAGCCCCTGGGCAGTGGTCTTAACAGGAGAAAGTTGCTGAAATCAATCATTTGGCCAATCAAAGCAGTAGTTATGGCTTGTGAACAGGGGAGTCAGCCAGTCAGTGTCTGGTGGTGGAGGAGCTACAGCTGTTTTACTGTTGCTTATCTTGTTTAGCTGCTAGAGAAAAAGGAAAACATTGTAGCAGTTAGAACATAGTTCTCTCTTTAAGTGTAGGAATGTGTGACTTAACCTTTGCCTGGCATGGCCTTAAGTCCTGTTCATAATTTGGTATCTTATGCCACAAAGAGTCTATTCTGTCAATCTCACGATCTCTATTTTAACATTAATGCTGGTCAATTGTTGTGTCTAAACCACAGAAGGTAGGCGGTATAATAAAGCATGTCTGACCTCCCATTCCATCATGGCCAAGGACTCAGTTTTTAAGTTTCCTCAGTGGTTGGGGGCTTAGGATTTCATCTTTATTTTACAATGTGCTAAATATCTTGTTTTACTTATTACACAAATGTATACGTGTACTGAAACATTACACTGTACCCCACAAATATGCACTTTTTTATTATACTTTAAGTTCTGGGGTACATGTGCAGATCGTGCAGGATTGTTACATAGGTATACACATGCCATGGTGGTTTGCTACATCCATCCCCCCGTCATCTGAATTAGGTATTTCTCCTAATGTTATCCCTCCCCAATCCCCCAACCCCCTGCACAATTATTATATGTCTATCAGAATAACAAGTCAGATGTGGTGACTCATGCCTGTAATCCCAGAACTTTGGAAGACCAAGGCAGGAGGATGGCTTAAGGGTAACAGCTTGAGACCAGCCTGGTCAACATAGTGAGGCCCTGTCCTTTAAAATTTTAAGCTTTTTTAATTAAAATAATAAAACAAAATAAGCGTTATACTCCTTGCATTCACCACTACCTCACAGTTACAAAGAGAGGATCGGTACAAATTACAGGTCACTCCATGCAGGGGCTCACCGTTTGAAGGGAAAAGAGTACATGTGACCAAAGGCAGGCCAGTCTGAAAGAAAAACCAAGAAGGCAAAAACGCTCTCTATAGTACCATGAGTAAGTAAGGTCACTCCTCCACCTGTGAAGAAGCAAGTGAGTGGCCAGAGAGGAAGGCAGGACGTGTTTCTACCCTTGTTTCCCTCTGGGAGTGGAATAAAAAAAATCCCTTCACCTTGTGGAAAATCTAAGTATCAAGGTAATTACTAGCACTCCCACCTCCACTGGGTACAGACCGTAAGGATGTTGTGGGCCACTTGAGAACTTGGGGGCTTATCCTCTGTGACAAGATCAGGTTTGAGTTTTTAAGAGATCATTGTAGCCGTGGTATAGAAAATAGATATTAAAAGCACCAAAAAGAGACACAGAAACCACAAACCAGTCCATGAGTCAGGGTGCTTAGCTGCAAACAGATTCCACTCTGATCATCTTAAGTAGAGACGAATTAGTCAAAGATTTCACAGTGCACAGCAGCTCCAAGGGGGCCAGGTTCCCCAGCCGTGTGGCCAGGATAACACTTAGCACCCACAAGGACAGCTCCAGTGTCAACTCCACAGCACTGACAGCATAGTTCACACAGCACTGCCCAGTGCCTACAGCTGGTTCTCCGGATGACATGCCTGGGCTCTGCCAGATGCCTTCCCCACAAGTTCATCAGATGGTGAATTCTGCATCCTCCTCTATAGAACTGGTAAAGCAATTTACCTTGGGGAAAGGAGACCCGTGAGGCATAAAACTTCCCAAACATTGAAAGGGTATTCAAAAGGCATTGGACACACAGAAAAAAAGACAAATGTCCCCCAGAGACACTAAACATGGAAAGGAACAACCAGTACCAGCCACTGCAAAACATACCAAATTGTAAAGACCATCGACGCTATGAAGAAACTGCATCAACTAAAATAAAGAATTAGCTGGATGTCGTGGCATGTGCCTGTGGTCCCAGCTACTTGGGTGGCTAAGGCAGGAGGATCACTTGAGCCCAGGAGTTCAAGGCTACAGTAAGCCTTGATTTTACCACTGTACTCCAGCCTGAGTGACAGAGCAAGATCCTCTTCCCACATCCCTATCCCCCCCCAAAAAAAAAAGATTGGTTTGCTCGAGAATGAGGTAGATGAAACCTCCTTGTGTTTTCAAGGTGTCTCCTCAAATGTTACAGACAATTTGCCTCATCTTTTGCTCCCTACTGTAAGAAAAGACTTCCTGTGGGTCTCTGGATTTGGGAAGTGACATATAGTCCTTTTGAGTCAGCTGCTTCAACTTATCAGATGTCTTAAAAGCCAGAGCAAGCAAAGGCTCTCCCAGTGGTCCTTGCTGCAGTTCTGTCACTGAGCCTCCCAACTGCCCAGTGGGCCACAAGAGACTCAGTTATCAGTGCCATCGGAGCCTGTGGTAAATCCAAGAGGTGAATCAGATTTGAAAGCCAAACCTTGCCCTTTCGGGCTAACAGTCAAGATCCTTTTGTTAAACTGCTCTTGGGCTGCTTGTAGGCAACAGTACACACTGAACAGCTGACCACTGGACACCAGGTGACTATGGAACAGTATCGCACACCATGAATTGGGTGTAATTTGACCCACTCAGCCTCAAGTTAAGTATCCCCAATAGCACTTCATAGACAAATGAAACTGGTAAATTCATATGGGGCCCAAGCACATCCTGAAAACACAAGGAGGTTGCATCTACCTCATTCTCCAGCAAACCAAGCCTTTTTTCTGCGGGCGGGGGATGGGGATGTAAGAAGAGGATCTTGCTCTGATGCTCAGGCTGGAATGCAGTGGTAAAATCAAGGCTCACTGCAGCCTCAAACCCCTGAGCTCAAGTGATCCTCCTGCCTCAGCCACCCAAGTAGCTGGGACTACAGGCACATGCCAGCTAATTCTTTATTTTTATTTTTGTAAAGATGAGGTCTTGCTATGTTAGGCTGGTCTTGCTTGCACTCCTGGCCTCAAGCGATCCTCCCACCGTGGCCTTCCAAGGTGCTAGAATTACAGGTGTGGACCACTGAGCCTGGCTCCTTAATTAGCCTATAAATAGAAGAGTCATAATGGCAAGAAAGGAGGCTATCCACGAACTTAAATCAGGGCCTTCTCCCCAAGCTCAAAGTGGATAGAGCTTATGGGGGACAAAGCTCTATCCATTTCTACAGAAGCCATTAGGGCCAAATTTCTGGATTCCCTAAACTCTGACAGCCAAGACACAAGCCTGTGATCTTAGCTAGTCCTAGCAGATGCAACTTCCTAAGACCTTGAATCAGGTGCAAGTGATGCAAAGAAGTAGAGAAAAGTTTACCATTCATTTTAGTGATGACTGCAGTGGCATCCAGGGCCCACCAGCAGCAACCTCAGGACCTGCACGATGCCAGAGGAGTTACCAGCAACAGTACCGGCAGTGCCTGCAGTGTCCTGGCCAACCACCCCTGCGCTACGACCTGGCCTGTGGTTCTGGCCTCTCAGCTTCTTTTGGTACCTGATAATTGCCTAAGCCTGGTTTTCCAAGATTCCTCTCAACTCCTTGAGCTACCAGAGTCAGTTTTCCTGTATCCCAAAATTGTTCACCTGCTTCTTTCCTCCTCTTCCATGGCACCTAGGGGCCATCTGATCCTTTCTGAGTTATCTCCCTCATATCTCACACCAGGATTTCCTCTTTTCCAAAAACCCTCTCCCCCAAATCCCACACATACTTCTCCCCTACCTCTCTTCAACATAACACATTTTAGACTTGCCAGCAACTTTAGGGGGATTTTTTTTTTATAAAGTCTCAAACTTCTAAGACATCTAAAAACCACTCTAAAAGTCATCATCAAAGTTCGTAAGAAGGCAAATGATAGTAGTAGCAATTATAGTATAACTGAAATAGATTAGTAAACATTATTCTTTTTTTTTTTTTTTTTGAGACGGAGTTTCGCTCTTGTTACCCAGGCTGGAGTGCAATGGCACGATCTCGGCTCACCACAACCTCCGCCTCCTGGGTTCAGGCAATTCTCCTGCCTCAGCCTCCTGAGTAGCTGGGATTACAGGCACGCGCCACCATGCCCAGCTAATTTTTTGTATTTTTAGTAGAGACGGGGTTTCACCATGTTGACCAGGATGGCCTCGATCTCTTGACCTCGTGATCCGCCCGCCTCGGCCTCCCAAAGTGCTGAGATTACAGGCTTGAGCCACCGCGCCCGGCCCAGTAAACATTATTCTTTACCATGCACTGTGCTAAGCAGTTTTCACATATTCATTTATTTATCCAGTCAACAAATATTTCTTGAACATCTACTATGTGCCAGGCACTAGGGATACACTGGTAAACAAGACAGGCAGTTTCCGTCCTTCCCCCTTTATGGGACATCCCATTTTAGTGAAGGGAGAGAAGCCATAAACAAGTTAATTTACATAGTAAGTGATGATGTGGCATAGAATGACTGAGGAAGTTTACATTTTAATCCTCACAACAATCCTGTGAAACAGAAACTACTGTTGTCATGACTTTACAGATGCAGAATTTAAGGCACAAAGATGTAAAGAAAACTCCCACTATCTCAGATGGTAAGTGATAATCAGGATTTAATCTTGGACCTGCCTAACACCAGAACCAAGAACCAAGCTCTAAACCACCATACCATAGTGCTATCTACAACCCAGCCTTCTAGTCAACCTTCCTTAGCCAGCCCCTTATCTCTACTCCTAGACTTTGCATTAAAATAAACAACTCTGTTTTCCTCTTTGAAGTCCCCTATTCCCAAGAACAGACATGGGCTTTTTGCTCCCTAATATTCATAGTGTACTTCCATTCAAAATATGTCCCACCCAATCCTTGGTAAACTGAGGAAAAATCAGTTTGTGTCCTCATTGAATCCTTTCTGCATCATAAGAATATTAAGTATCAGCCGGGCGCGGTGGCTCAAGCCTGTAATCCCAGCACTTTGGGAGGCCAAGGCGGGTAGATCACGAGGTCAAGAGATCGAGACCATCCTGGTCAACATGGTGAAATCCTGTCTCTACTAAAAATACAAAAAAAAAAATTAGCTGGGCATGGTGGTGCGTGCCTGTAATCCGAGCTACTCAGGAGGCTGAGGCAGGAGAATTGCCTGAACCCAGGAGGCGGAGGTTGCGGTGAGCTGAGATCACGCCATTGCACTGCAGCCTGGGTAACAAGAGCGAAACTCTGTCTCAAAAAAAAAAAAAAAAAAAGGAAGAAAAAGAAAAAAAGAATATTAAGTATCTATACCTTCCCCATTCTTCTCTTCCTGCGCTATCTCCCAATTCATTTCTGACTCTTAGTCCATTTCCTTACCCTGAAACTTGTGGGAAAAGGGCGGAAAGACACTCATTTGGACTGTAAAGCAATAAAAATTTTTGCGAACTTTGGCAAAAGGTTTCAAATGCTCTAAAACTACACACACATACATTTTGACCCAGCAATTAGCTTTCTAAAAGTTTGTGCCAAGGAAAGCATAAAATAATATATAAAGAAGTAATTGCAACAATATCCATCTCAGTAATATTTACAAGAAAAAATGTTAAATTCCAGTGATGGAATATTGTTTAAAATTTTGTACATCCACATAGTAGAATACTGTATGGATATTAAAATCATCCTTTAGAAGTCTGCTGATGTAGAATAATGTGATAGTTTAATAAAGTAGTAAATAACTGTTATCAAGCAGCTTAAACAATATAATCCCATTTTTATTTTTTAAAAATTTTTATGCCGGGCGCAGTGGCTCAAGCCCATAATCCCAGCACTTTGGGAGGCCAAGGCGGGTGGATCACGAGGTCGAGAGATCGAGACCATCCTGGTCAACATGGTGAAACCCCGTCTCTACTAAAAATACAAAAAATTAGCCGGGCATGGTGGCGTGTGCCTGTAATCCCAGCTACTCAGGAGGCTGAGGCAGGAGAATTGCCTGAACCCAGGAGGCGGAGGTTGCGGTGAGCCGAGATCGCACCATTGCACTCCAGCCTGGGTAACAAGAGCGAAACTCCGTCTCAAAAAAAAAAAAAAAAAAAAAATTTTATATATATACATATATACACATATATATTCATTTTCTCTATATACATACATTTTCTCTGTACATGTATGTGTATATATGTATATATACTGCGAAAATGAATATATATGTGTATATGTGTATATGTGTATATATAGATATATATAAATATATATACATATACAAATATATGTACACATATATAAATATAAACACATATACACTTATATATACATATATACACATATACAAATATATAAATACATATATATATATATACACACATACATACACAGAGAAAAATCAGAATGCAATAATTTCCCAAGGACCTTATTAACAGCAAAGTGTTAATATTTTGTTTTCTTCCAGATGCAAAATTCTCTGCAATTTACACTGTAACCTTTGTAAACTGAAAATCAATGTTTTTTTAATTATAGAAATGAGGCATTTATTAAGAGAGTGACCTGAAAACTATTATTTTCCTGATTTCCTTTTTTATTTAACTTTTAAGTTCAGAGGTACAGGTGCAGGTTTGTTTCATAGGTAAACTTGCGTCATAAGGGTTTGTTGTACAGACTATTTTGTCACTCAGGTATTAAGCCTAGTACCCATTAGTTATTTTTGCTGATCCTTTCCCTCCTCCCACCCTCCTCCCTCTGAGAGGCCCCAAGATGTGTTGCTCCCGCTATGTGCCCATGTGTTCTCATCATTTAGCTCCCACTTATGAGAACATGTGGTATTTGGTTTTCTGTTCCTGTGTTAGTTTGCTAAAGATTATGGCCTCCAGGGTGCGGTGGCTCAAGCCTGTAATCCCAGAACTTTGGGAGGCCGACGCGGGTGGATCATGAGGTCAAGCGATTGAGACCATCCTGGTCAACATGGTGAAACCCCGTCTCTACTAAAAATACAAAAAATTAGCTGGGCATGGTGGTGCATGCCTGTAATCCCAGCTACTCAGGAGGCTGAGGCAGGAGAATTGCCTGAACTCAGGAGGCAGAGGTTGCGGCGAGCTGAGTTCGCGCCATTGCACTCCAGCCTGGGTAACAAGAGTGAAACTCTGTCTCAAAAAAAAAAAAAAAAAAAAAAAAAAAGGTTATGGCCTCCAGCTCCATCCTTCTTCCTGCAAAGGACATGCATGACCTTGTTATTTTTATAGCTGCATAGTATCCCATAGTGTATATAATGGTTAATACTGAGTGTCAACTTGATTGGATTGAAAGATGCAAAGTATTGATCCTGGTTGTGTCTGTGAAGGTGTTGCCAAAGGCGATTAACATTTGATTCAGTGAGCTGGGAAAGGCAGACAGACCCACCCTTAATCTGGGTGGGCACCATCTAATCAGTTGCCAGTGCAGCTAGAATATAAACCAGACAGAAAAATGTGAAAAGATGAGATTAGGCTCCCACTCTACATCTTTCTCACATGCTGGATCCTTCCTGCTCTTGAACATCGGACTCCATGTCCTTCAGTTTTGGGATTCAGACTGGCTCTTCTTGCTCCTCAGCTTGCTCATGGGCTATTGTGGGACCTTGTGATCATGTGAGTTAATACTAATAAACTCTCTTATACATATATATATCCTATTAGTTCTGTCCATCTAGAGAACCCTGAGTAATACAGTGTCTATATATCACATTTTCTTTATCAAGTCTACCACTGATGAGCATTTTGGTTGATTCCATGTCTTTGCAATTGTGAGTAGTCCTGCAATGAACATATGTATGCATGTGTCTTTAAAACAGAACGATTTCTATTCCTTTGGGTGTATACCCAGTAATGGGATTGCAAGTCACACGGTATTTCTGTTTTTAGGCCTTTGAGGAACTGCCACACTGTCTTCCACAATGGTTGAACTAATTTACACTCCCACCAGCAGGCTAGAAGTGTTCCTTTTTCTCCACAACCTCACTAGCATCTGTTTTGTTTTTGTTTTTTGCTTTTTAGTAAAAGCCACTCTGACTGGCATGAGATGGTATCTCACTGTGGTTTCGATTTGCATTTCTATAATGATCAGTGATGATGAGCTTTTTTTCCTATGCTTGCTGGCTACATGTACGTCTTCTTTTGAAAGGTGTCTGTTCATATCCTTTGCCCACTTTTTAGTAGGATTATTTTGTTTTTTTCTTGTAAATTTAAGTTCTTTGTAGATGCTGGATATTAGACCTTTGTCAGAAGCATAGTTTGCAAAAATTACGAAAATCAGTGTTATTTTAAAAGTCTTCATGCGCTGTGCCTTGAGAGTGATTTCTCCACTTGTGCTGCTCCCTTCTGTGGCTTACTGCTGAAGGAGAGTTTATTGACAAGCAAGAACTGACTTCTCAAAAAAAAGTAAAATGACACTGGATCTCTCTGGCAGTAAATTAAGGTGGATTCCTAACATCATGGACAGTGTGCAAGAACCAAAATTGTCATTCTGGGGAGTCTAACAACCAGATTATATTTCCCAGTCAGAGGCAGGGAAGAGAGATGAATGTGCATTTCTACCCTAGGATCACATGGGCATATGAATAGCAAGTCAGTAAGCAGGGGGTGGCGAAAGTTGAGTAGAGAATACCAACATCTGAGGGATCGCAGAAGAGAAGTTGTAAGTCAGGAGCGAAGTAATTTAACAGATGCCACCAGACTTAAAGCAGCACCAAGCAAGATGCAGCACCTGAACTTCCAAATCAAGTCAACTACTCCCTGCCCCTGTTCCTTCCCTGCTGCTTCAGACACCCAGATTGAACATCACACCTGAAGTAAAGGAGCTCTTGTTGCACCAAAGATGACAGATGTAAAAGAGAAAAGTTTGCAATGAGTGGTCTCTGGGAGAAGGAAAAAGAGCAACGTCTCAGGCAGCATAGGCCCAAGAAGGCACCCTGACCCTCAGCAAAGACCAGGACCCACCTTACCTCGTCAGCCTTCTTTCAAATGTGTGTCTTCCCAGCTGTGCATCTACAAACGAGACAGGTCAAGGTCATAGGAACAGGCCCCGGAAACACAGCCTCTGGGCAGCATGTCCAAGGATCAGGCCTTTGTCTCCAAGAACTCGGGGAATCAAGGTCTCCAAAGGTATCTCCTTAGGAACCACTTCATGGCCCCTATGACCTCCTTGTTCTTGGAGTGTAGACAGAAGAGCTGAACACAGGGGTGACAACTGTATAGAAGAAGGCAAGTCTCTGGTCCATGTCGTGAATGGAGCCCCCCTGAGGCCTCATATACACAGTTGTCTCAGTCCCAAAAAAAGAGTCTGACTACAAACCGGGCGATGGGGGGCAGGCAGAGCAGGTGGCGGACACTTTGGGATGCCCCTGAAATGTCGCAACCCCAAAGATGGTGGCAAGAATACTGGCCAGGCACGGTGGCTCAGGCCTGTAATCCAAGCACTTTGGAAGGCCAAGGCGGGTGGATCACTTGAGGTCAGGAGTGCGAGACCAGCCTGGCCAACATGGTGAAACCCCGTCCCTACTAAAAAATACAAAAATTAGCTGGGCGTGGTAGCGGGTACCTGTAATGCCAGCTACTCAGGAGGCTGAGGCAGGAGAAACGCTTGAACCCGGGAGATGGAGGTTGCAGTGAGCCGTCATCGCGCCACTGCACTCCGGCCTGGGCAACAAGAGCGAAACTCCGTCTCAAATAAATAAATAAATAATGCAAGCAAAGGAGGCCACGATCCGTAAGAAGGGGCCGGCATAGAGACCGTCTGACGGTTGAGATTCCCCACTTCGGCCCAGAAGTTTCACCACAGGCTGGGTATCACGCGGGAAGCGGCGGGTGGTGCTAGCAGCGGGTGGTGCTGGCGCCGCCATCGAAGGGCGGGATGAAGGTGGAGCAGGCGCGCGAGGCCCGGGCTCCTCAGGTGGTAGAATGCAGCGGCCGGCAGATGGCGGCACCGAGGCGGAGGCCGTGCGCAGGCGCAGTCGGCGATACCAAGGCGGGCTAAGAAACCCAGCCGCCGGATGCCGCCGGCAAGTGGCGCTGCCGGGGAGGGAAGTGGCCCGCCCCCGAGGCGCCGCTGTGATGTGGGAGCTCCCCCAGGGAGAAGTGGCCCAGGAGGAAGTGCGTGGGCGTGGGTGCACGCGGGCAGAGTCCGCCAGCGCGTGCGCGAAGATCAGAGCGTTCCCTCGCGGGGTCACCAGGTGGATGCGGAGCACTCCCCAAAACAGAGGGCCCCGGAGAGAAGCAAAACCTGAGAGCACCAACCAAGCAAGCCCAGTCACGCCGTGCCATTGCCACCGCCATGTCCCCAAGGCCAGACTGGAGGACCGAGGCAGAGCAAGGCTCGTTCGGCCCGGGAGGCATCCAGCCAAAGGCACACGCCGCCGTAGAGGGAAGGCTGTGGGAGAGGCCACCCAGGAACAGCCCATCTCTCCTTCCCGCCGAGAAAACCCCTCTGACGGGGAAGAAGATACGCCAGGGGAGTTGAGGGGAAATGGCAGGACCTTACTCAAGGCTGGGGACTTCGCAGACACCGTAGTGGTTCCACACACCGAAGTTCTGGGCTCTAGAAACAAAGAGCTGGGACCGGCGGCAGGACAGCCGCCTCTGAGAAAGTGGTTGAGAATATGGGCAGAAAAGTGGGTGAGTAGACAGAATAAAGCTGGCAGGAGATGGGAGGAAAAATGGATCCACCATGAGGCGGAGAGTGAGTGAGAGCAAGAGTGAGAGAAGACGGGATCAAAGACCAGGATAGAGAGGCCTGCTGAGGCTTCACCCTCCTGGGCAGCACTCGCAGCCGCTCAACCTTCTCAAGAGCCTGGCTCCCAGAGCGGAGAGTGGGGAGGGAAAATAGGCAGGGCAAGGTGAAGAAGGGGGAATAAAGTTTTGCCCAGGGACCAGAGAAAAGGACTTTCTCCTGCCTCATCACCATGCCTAAGCTCCTGGGTCTGGAGTCTCCATCCCAAAGACAGTGGAGAGACAACATGAGAAGTGGGCTGGGATGTATTTGGGTGTCCCTCAGCAAGGCCTGAATGGAGCTGGGGGCAGAAACCAAGTGTTTCAAGGCCATGGCCAATTTCTATCTGCTGAACTGCTCAGCCCATTCCCCAAAGGGGTACCTTCTGCCCGTATGGCCCATGTGCAGAATTAGTCCCTAGCTTAGCTGCTTTCTTGTTTTTGTTTTTGTTTTTGTTATTTTTGTTTATGCGACAGGGTCTCCCTCTGACACCCAGGCTGGAGTGCAGTAACACAAACACAGCTCACTGCAACCTGAAACTCCTGGGCTCAAGTGATCCTCCCACCTCAGCCTCCCAAGTAGCTGGGACTATAGCATGTACCACCACATCTGGCTAATTCTGGAAAGTATTTTTTGAAAATACTTTTGTAAAACAGCACTAATCCTCAAAGAAAAGAACTGCTAAACTTGAAACAGGCCTGACTTGTGGGAGAACTTCCCAACCCAGACAAAGGGTTCAGCCCACCACCTGCCCCACCCCCGCCACAGCTGCTGAAAAATACTTCAACATTTTCTGAACTTTAGAAATAGGAAACATTCCAGCCGGCCAGGCACGGTGGCTCAAGCCTGTAATCCCAGCACTTTGGGAGGCCGAGGCGGGTGGATCACGAGGTCAAGAGATCGAGACCATCCTGGTCAACGTGGTGAAACCCCGTCTCTACCAAAAATACAAAAAATTAGCTGGGCATGGTGGCACGTGCCTGTAATCCCAGCTACTCAGGAGGCTGAGGCAGGAGAATTGCCTGAACCCAGGAGGCGGAGGTTGCGGTGAGCCGAGATCGTGCCATTGCACTCCAGCCTGGGTAACAAGAGCGAAACTCCGTCTCAAAAAAAAGAAAAAAAAGAAATAGGAAACATTCCCTTAGATCTAAGTTGGGGCAAATGACATCTCCTGCAGCAGGGGATGACAGAGGTGACACAAAAGAAAGGATTCCTCAAGCACCAATGGTTCAATGAATAAAAAATTGTGGGTCTTTATTATGTGATATGGTTTAGCTGTGTCCCCACCCAAATCTCATCTTTTGAATTGTGGTTCCCATAATCCCCAAATGTGGTGGGAGGGACCCAGTGGGAAGTAATTGAATCATGGAGGTGGTTTCTTCCATGCTATTCTCATGATAGTAAGTTCTCACGAGATCTGATGGTTTTTATTAAGGGCTTCCCACTTCACTTGGTTTCCATTCTTCTCTCTCCTCCCTCTATATGAAGAAGGACATATTTGCTTCCCCTTCTGCCACAATTGTAAGTTTCTTAAGGCCTCCCGCTATGCTGAAATGTGAGTCAAACCTCTTTCCTTTATAAATTACCAGTCTTAGATATGTCTTTGTTAGCAGTATAAGAACAGACTAATACAGTAAATTGGTACCACACAGAGTGTGGCACTGCTGTAAAGATACCCGAAAATGTGGTAGCAAGTTTGGAACTGGGTAACAAGCAGAGGTTGAAACAATTTGGAGAGCTCAGAAAAAGATAGGAAAATGTGGGAAAGTTTGGAACTTACTAGAGACTTGTCAAATGGCTTTGACCAAAATGCTGACAGTGATATGAACAATTAAGTCCAGACTGAGGTGGTCTCAGATGGTGATATGATTTTGTTCCTGGACCAAACTGAAGGTTAGGCTGCTGTTTCTCCTGACCCAATAATGAGATGCAGAGGAACTGGGGAGGAATAGAGCTTATATTTCTGCAACCAATTAATTACAGGGAGAAGGCCTGAAACTTATCACCAGACCAACTCAAAAATACAAAGTTTTCCAGAGCTTATATACCTTCTAAGCTGTATGTCTACATGAAAGTAAGTGCGTATTCATCTAAAGACATGAGTGATTAACTTCTTTTAATCTATAACTAAGGTCTGAGTCCTGAAGACCTTCCTCTGGAGCCTCAGTAAATTTACTTAATCTAAATGGGTCCAGGTGCTGGGGTAATTACCCTTATCTTATCTCCCACTAAATCATAGAGGTCTGGGGAGGTCCTTCAGATCCCCTAGTCAACTTGTTTGTGGGGCCTAAGGAGTTTCTTCCAACCCACAATAAAACTTGTTTAATCCTCAATGGGTCCTGTTAAAAATTTCTTCATTATTTTGGCCCAAGAAAGGCCTAGGCAAAACTCCTTATGGGCTATTGTTACATCCCAGCCTTTGTATAAGGGCACTGGCTTTTAATATTTAGCTTAACCACTCGGTACTAAAACAGTTGTTATGGAGGCCTGCATTAGTGAGACCTGGCCTGCTGCAGTTTGGCTGTGTCTTCACCCAAATCTCATTTTGAATCGTAATTCCCATAATCCCCACATGTCATGGGAGGGACCTGGTGGGAAGTAATTGAATCATGTGGGCAGTTACCCCCATGCTCCTGTTCTCATGATAGTGAGTTTTCATGAGATGTGATGCTTTTATAAGAGGCTCTTTCCCTTTTGCTCAGCACTTCTCCTTCCTTCCATCATGTAAAGAAGGACACATTTGCTTCCCCTTCCATCATGATTATAAGTTTCCTGAGGCCTCCCCTGCCACGTGGAACTGTGAGTCAATTAAACCTCTTTCCTTTATAAATAACCCAGTCTCAGTCCTTTATAGCAGCTTGAGAATGGACTAATACAGGTGGAGATAAGGAACTTGTTGGGAACCTGGCATAAAGTTCACTTTTGCTATGCGAAGAGACTGGTGGCATTTTGCCTCTGCCCTAGAGATTTGTGGAACTTTGAACTTGAGAGAGATGATTTACTGTATCTGGCAGAAAAAAAATTCTAAGGCAGCAAAGCATTCAAGACCTGACAGGGCATAAAATTTGGAAAGTGTGCAGCCTCACAATGCAGTAGAAAAGAAAACCCCATTTTCTGGGGAGAAGTTCAAGCCAACTGCAGATATTTGCATAAGTAATGAGAAGCCAAATGCTAATCGCCAACACAGTAGGGAAAATGCCTCCAGGGCATGTCAGAGATTTTTTACAACAGCCCCTCCCATCACAGGCCCCCAGGCCTAGGAAGAAAAAATGTTTTCTTGGGTTGGGTCCAGGGCCCTCTGGCTGTGTGCAGCCTCAGGACTTGGTGCCCTGTATCCCAGTCACTCCAGCCATGGCTGGGACCAAGGTATAGCTTAGGCCATGGCTTCAGAAGGTGCAGCCCCAAACTTTGGCAGCTTCCACTTGGTGTTGAGCCTGTGGGTATCCAGAAGTCAAGAATTGAGGTTTGGGAGCCTCCACCTAGATTTCAGAGAATGTATGGAAACGCTGGATGCCCAGACAGAAGTTTTCTGCAGGGGCAGAGCTCTCATGGAGAATCTCTGCTAGGGCAGTGCAGAAAAGAAATGTGGGGTTGGAGCCACTGCCTAGTGGAGCTGTGAGAAAAGAACCACTGTCCTCCAGACACCAGGATGGTAGATCCACTGACAGCTTTTCCACCTGTGCACCTGGAAAAGCCCCAGACACTCAACACCAGCCATGAAAGCAGCAGGGAGGGGGGCCATACCCTGCAAAGCCATGGGGGCAGAGCTGCCCAAGGCCATGGGAACCCACCTCTTGCATCAGTGTGACATAGATGTGAGACATAAAGTCAAAGGAGATTGTTTTGGAAATTTAAGGTTTAGTGACTCCCTTATTGGATTTCAGACTTGCATGGGGCCTGTAGCCCCTTTGTTTTGGCCAATTTCTCCCATTTGGAATAGGTGTGTTTACTCAATTTCTGTAACTCCATTTATCCTGGAAGTAAGTAACTTCCTTTTGATTTTACAGGCTCACAGACAGAAAGGACTTGCCTTCTCTCAGATAAGACTTTAGACTTGGACTTTTGGGTTAATGCTGAAATTAGCTAAGATTTTGGGGGACTGTTGGGAAGTCATGATTGTGTTTTGAAATGTGAGGACACGAGGTTTGGGAGGGGCCAGAGGTGGAATGATGTGGTTAGGCTGTGTCCCCTGCCAAATCTCATCTTGAATTGTAGTTCCCATAATTACCACATGTGGTGGGAGGGACCTGGTGGGAGGTAACTGAATCATGGGGACGGTTTCCCCCATGCTATTCTCATGATAGTAGGTTCTCACAATATCTGGTGGTTTTACAAGGGGCTTCCACCTTCTCTCACCTGCCACCCTGTGAAGAGGTGCCTTCCACCATGGTTGTAAGTTTCCTGAGGCCTCTCCAGCCATGCTGAACTGTGAGTCAATTAAACTTCTTTCCTTTATAAATTACCCAGTCTCAGATATGTCTTTATTAGGAGTGTGAGAACACATTAATACATTATATATACCACTTAACCAAGAAAGGAGTTTTCTTCATTGTCACAGATTCACATCCTCATAGTGGTCTTTGGAGATATTTCTAATACAAGGCAGTCTCTTGGGTTATTTTTTCTTTTTTAGGTTGCAAAAGTGTGTTAAAAACTCCAAAAAAACGCATGTAGATAGCTTGCCCTCAAGGAGGGAAGACATAACTCCCTACTCCTAAAGTGTGGGCTACAGATAGTGACTTCCCAGAAAGGAGAGGAAAAGGAACAACTTTACCATAGAGCAAGCTGACAAACACACCACCTCAGCCAGGTGACTATGGTCAACACTGACAGTGATAAATTATGTCAATAGTGTATTTCTTTGATATGTTGTGATGAGAATGCTACTTGACCTCGATGGCCTTCCTCCCAAAACCCATAACCCCAGACTAATCATGAGAAAAACATCAGATAAATTTCTTTTTTTTCTTTTTTTTTTTTTTTTGGAGAAGGAGTCTCACTCTGTCACCCAGGCTGGAGTGCAGTGGTGCAGTCCTTGCTCACTGCAACCTCCGCCTCCCGGGTTCAAGCAATTCTCTGCCTCAGCCCCCTGAGTAGCTGGGATTATAGGTGCCCGCCACCACGCCTGGCTAATTTTTGTATTTTTAGGAAAGACAGGGTTTCACCATGTTGGCCAGGCTGCTCTCGAACTCCTGACCTCGTGATCCACTCTCCTTGGCCTCCTAAAGTGCTGGGATTACAAGCGTGAGCCACCACACCTGGCTGCAGTGTTGATCACTACCTGCGGAGATCTGTCCTGCAGACCCTGACTCAGTGACAGATGAATGAAATACACTCACACACCAAAGTACAGTATAAGAGTCAGGCTAGGGGGTCATCGGCTGCTCTCAGAGGGCAATTGCAGGTAAGGTAAGACTACTCCTCCTCCCATGTATTCAGTATAGATTTAATAACAGAGATTCTAAGTCAACACATTTGTGGATAATTAACATGATTAAAAGAGTAGTTTTACAAATGACAAAAGCTTTTGGTTCCCGGGCCCAGAATAAACACCATTAATGGGTAATTACCCTTCAACCTCCCCCTAAGAAGACTATCCAGTACAAAGTTTACATGAGTAAACAGTTAGAGACAAAGGAATGTGGGGTTAACAGACTTAACTTGAGAGGCTTTTATTATCCCTAATCTTCACCCTGTGATCTAATGCTTTAAGGTAAGAACAGGTTGCCTTCCACCTATTAATGAAAACCTTTCAGCCTTACGAAGGGTTTGAGACGATCATCTTATAACTTTCCCTAACATTTCCCTTTATATTTTGCCAACCACTCAAAGTGAATCTCAACACCCAGCTTCGATAAATTTCAATAACAGGGCATCCTAAAAACACCTAACTACACTTTGAAATTGTCAAGATCATCCAAAACAAGGAATGTCTGAGAAATTAGGGAGATATGACTAATGAATGTAATATGTTATCCTGGACAGAGTCCTGAAACAAAAAAAAAAAAAAGGACATTAAATGAAAACTAAGAAAATCGGACTAAACTATGGACTTGAATTAATAATAATGTATTAATATTGGTTCATTAATTGTGACAAATGTACTTATTAATTTAAGACAATAATAAAGGAAACTGGCTGTGGAGTATATGGGAATTGTATGTCCTATCTTAGCCATTTTTCTATAAAACCAAAACTGTTCTAAAACAAAATGTGATTCTTTAAAAGTTTACTGACATACAGAGAAGTTTATAATATATTGCTAAATGATTTTTTTAAGCTTAAAAATATGAAATTTTTGGCCAGGCATGGTGGCTCACACCTGTAATCCCAGCACTTTGGGAGGCTAAGGCAGGCAGATCACCTGAGATCAAAAGTTTGAGACCAGCCTGACCAACATGGAGAAACCCCATATCTACTAAAAATACAAAAATTAGCTGGGCATGGTGGTGGGTGTCTGAAATCCCAGCTATTCGGGAGGCTGAGGCAGAAGAATCAATTGAATCCAAGAGGCGGAGGTTGTAGTGAGCCAAGATTGGGCCACCACACTCCAGCCTAGGCAACAGAGCGAGACTCTGTCTCAAAAAAAAAAAAGATTAATCTTCAGGCCGGGCGCAGTGGCTCATGCCTATAATCCCAATACTCTGGGAGGCCGAGGCAGGCAGATCACCTGAGGTTGGGAGTTCAAGACCAGCCTGACCAACATGGAGAAATCCCATCTCTACTAAAAATACAAAAAATAGCCAGGTGTGGTGGCACATGCCTGTAATCCCATCTACCCAACTGGCTGAGACAGGAGAATCACTTGAACCTGGGAGGTGGAGGTTGCAGTGAGCCAAGATCACACCATTGCACACCAGCCTGGGCAGTAAGAGCAAAACTCCATCTCAAAAAAAAAATTATATTTTCAATAAAATATGTATTGAGGTCAATACATGACAGATACAAACATATCTGGATAAAATATGTATCTAGGTATATAAAATGTTTGTGTTCAGATCAATAGATAGACACATACATACCAAAGTATCAACAATGATAAGTTCTAAGTGGAATGGATTTAGGTGTTCATTATGTTGGTTTTGTTTTGTATTTATTATACAAAATGATGAAATGATTTAATTTATTTTGATTTTTTTTTTTAAGAAAAGCTGATTTTTTTTTTTTTAAGTGGGCTCTGGGAACAGGGTTAGTCCATTCAGGCCTTCAGTGACCTGGTGGTGATTTTGTCCTTCTCAATGATGTGAACAATGACTCCCATGCCTGACATTGCATCCTGTTCCATAGCATTCAGCAGGGCTTGGGAGATGGTTTCAAACAGGTGTTTTGGATTCATGTTGGACTCCCAGAGGGACTCACACATTTCATACATTTGTTCTGCACAGGTGCCACTGACCATAAAGTCATCAGTCACCAAGGGCCAGCCAATGAGGTGTAGTGATCAAATAAAGGGCTTAAATGTCTTCAGGTCCAACCCAGCAATGACGGGCTCAGTATAGTGGGGCCAAACCACTTCTCAGACAAGAGGCGTTGGCCACCATGCTCATGAGGGTATAAGGTTTGACTGCCAACATTCCTTTAACTCACACAGGTTCGGCAGGAACTTGAGGCCCTGGACAACTGTCTGGATGTCAGTGGTGAGCCAGGCCAGACAGATACACAGCTGGTCACTCATAGGAAAGATCTTTCGAAGTCCGTGGTCAGCATCTAGGCCTGGATCCCAAAGCTCCTGCTACAGCGATGGCCAGAAAGCTCTTCCCCTTCAGGGCCGTGACCACCACTCGGTTATGGGACATAATAGAACTGATTGTGGTGTACTAGGAACTCTCCATCACCACAGAAATTTCAGTAAACTGAGTCTAGCCTTCCCTTATTTTGATATTTTTAACATCTAATTTATTTTTAACCAATTGTGCCTACTTTGCACCTTTAGAAATGTTTTATCAATAGTTTTATTTTGTAGGATGGGTGTGGTGGCTCATTACTGTAATCCCAGCACTTTGAGAGGCCTAGGTGGGAGGATGGCTTGAGCCCAGGAGTTCAAGACCAGCCTGAGCAACATAGGGAACCCCGCCCCCACCTGCCACATCTCTACAAAAAAATACAAAAATTAGCCAGGTGGGGTGGCTGACCCTGTGGTCCCAGCTACTCAGGAGGCTGAGGTGGGAGAATCACTTGAACCCAGGAGGTGGAGGTTGCAGTGAGCTGAAATCATGCCACTACACTCCAGTCTGTGCAACAGAGCCAGACCCTGCCTAAAAAAAAAAAATAATAATAATAATAATAATAATAATAATAATTGTAATTTGGTCAATAGTGAATGTTTCCAATTGTCAGTGCACATTTTTTTTTTCTGAGATGGAGTTTCACTCTTGTTACTCAGGCTGGAGTGCAATGGCGTGATCTCAGCTCACCGCAACCTCTGCCTCCTGGGTTCAGGCAATTCTCCTGCCTCAGCCTCCCGAGTAGCTGGGATTACAGGCACGTGCCACCATACCCAGCTAATTTTTTGTATTTTTAGTAGAGACACGGTTTCACCATGTTGACCAGGATGGTCTCGATCTCTTGACCTCGTGATCCACCCGCCTCGGACTCCCAAAGTGCTGGGATTACAAGCTTGAGCCACTGCGCCCGGCCAGTGCACATTTTTTAAACACATGTATGGTAGAAAGGCTACAAGCAGAACACAAAGTGCTAAGTACTTCTATTGTTTCCAGCTTTATGATGTTCAAAATTTCTGAAATTTCTGGTTAAGATGAGTCAGAAATAAAAATAAGGAGTAGAGTCTGAAAATGGACCAAAAATTGAAGTTAGGTTGTTTTTCCCAAAAATCTGCAGTTCTGTTGCAGGGTCAAATGGGGTCATATCGCCCCCGTGTGGTAAATCTCTGAATAACCATGTTCAACAACATTGTCCCCTCTCCCTGAGCTGCCTGTGAGATGGTAAAGATGGTCTTGAACATCTCCTCCTGGTCCAGACCCTTCTGTCTGCACAGGAGGATGATGAAGTAGAAAAGAACTCATTTAGTTTACTAAAGATCAACTAGTGAATTAATGACTGAGCTAAGACCAGCGATAATACATATCATGTATAGGATCATGGCACTGTTACATAAATCACCACCTGATACCAAGCTTAAATAATCCCACTCTACTGATGAGGAAACTGAGGTGAGAGGAATGAAGTACCTTGTCTGAGGTCACACAGCCCCACAGCAACAGAGCCAGATCCAAACCTTGTCTATCTGCCCCCTAAGCCAGTGGAACTGGACACTGCAAGCCCAGCCTCTAAACACAGTGCCCACCCCACCTGCCTCTGTAATGTGTCTGCATCTGGATCACAGAAGGAAGATGCCTTGGAAACATCTGCTGTAATTCCATTACATGACAGAAGAGGAAACAAAAACAGAGGGGAATATGATTTATCCACAGCCACTGAGGGTCTGCGCTGGGGCTTGAACCCATGACTCCAGGATGCTAGTCTAATGCTGTCTCTAAGGCTGTTCCACCAGCCCACCTACTGCAAGTCCATGTGTGGACGTCTGCCTTGTGTTGATTGTGTCAAGGTCTGTGCGTGTGTGTGTGTGTGTGTGTGTCTATGCATGCACAATCCTACCCACAGGAAGAGTGACAGAAAACCTCAGAGTAATCCCCACAAGTAAAGGTAGTTCTTCCAGTCAGCACCTGTTCCATCACAGAGCGTTGAAGTCAGAGACAGGGATCAAAGTTTAGGGGAAGGAAGGGTCCACTGGTGATGTAAGTTACCGTAACTGGGCTCCTGAGAGACTGAGGGTGCTTCCGTGGGTGCAAGATCCCAGAGACTTACTTCACTGAAGTCCAGAGTGCAAGGCTCAGAGGGCCACATAGAGCACCATGAGATCAGACATTGTACAAATAGGAAGCATTTAAGCCACATGCCCCCTGCCTTCCCCAATACAGAAGCCTCTTCCATATTCCTGCCTCAGCAGCAGAACTCAATGTCTCTACATGGATCCTGGGGGAGGAACAGGCACATTGAGGTAGGGGGCAAAGAGGGCATCAGGAACGGCCAGAGGTAGGGACAGAATTTCCCTAATGCCTCCATGGCAGGGGTTCCCTAAGTGCCAGAGCTCAAGCCAGAACACCTAAGGGCAAGGTGTGAGGCAGCACAAGACAGAGGCCACAGGTCCTATGAAAATGTATGCCTGCGCACAGGAGAGTCCACTCTCATTCCAAATGGGATGTTCTCCAAATGGAGAAGAAAGGAATGAGAAAAGTCAAGGGGAGGGAAAACGAACTGAAGAATAACATGAACATAAGAGAAAGAAGACCATGACCACAGAGGTCTACAAAGACAAAACAGAAAAAGGGGATCAGTGGCAGATGGCCAACCCACAAAGTTAGAAGGTGAAACTGGCCTCAAGTTGTAGCTGAAGTCATTGCAATTACACCCAAGAAGCTAGAATTGTGGTGGTCTCTTCCCTAGAAATCATGAAAGCAGGTGAGGGAACAGAGCTGCCAGGAGAGGGGGCCCTAAGGTGGGCAGGACTAGGTGGTATATTTCCACATAAGTCTGGGAACTCTGCCTTCTGCCAGATGCCAGAGTTATGAAACCTCAGATGAGCCCTCTGCCTCCCGAGGACCAGAATTTCAGGTGTGAAAGTGCAGTAGCCATGTTGAAAGACCAGGACCAACCCCAAGAGGGAGTACCTCAAAGCCAGACAGGACTGGAGCTGCTTGGGTGAGGGTTGAGGTCACAAGCTGTTGGGATATTGGTAAATTGGTCCATGAAACTGGCACTCACTGTTTCCTTTGCTTTGAGCACCTATCTTGAAACGGGGGAATATCATTTTCACACTGTTTCAGAGCGTGCAGAACGAGGAGTAACCCTCTGCAACTGTCCCAGCTGATTTCACTTTCTACCTATCACCTGAGTTTAACAAGCAAGGCTTCCCAGAGGTCCCAAAGTAGGAGGCAGGACTCGACTTCACAGGGGCGGCTCAGACTGAAAAAAATTGAGAATAGCTAAAATAGGGATGGGCAGGGAGCAGCTTTCCATAAGACATGCCCACCAGTGTGCCTCGTCAGTTTACCACTAACATGGCAACACCCGGGATTTACTGCTCCTTTCCATGTCAATGACCTGATGACCCAGACAGAGCTTTCTACCCTTTTCCTAGAAATTTCTGCATAAATCATCCCTTAATCTGCATGCAGTTAAAAGTAGTTGTAAACATGACTGCAGAACCACGCTGAGCTGTTACTCTCAGCACACCGCCAATGGGGTAGTGTCGATCTGCAGAAGCAGTCAGAGTTGCAACACCGCCTGGGCTGTAACACTGCCACCTCAATAAAGCTGTTTTCTTCTATCACAGGCTCCTGGGGGAAGCAAAGAATCCTCCCAGGCTGTACCCCAACCTGGGGCTCACCTGCCGTGTATCAAGAGTACTAGACTTCCAGTTTTCAGCCTCTGGGTATATTTTAAAATGAAGAAATTCCAGAATCGAGTCAATATAATAGTGGTGTGGTTTACAAGTTTGTTTTTAACCAACGAAAACTTGGAGTCCAACCAATAAACACAAAGGCAGTGTGATCTCTTACATGGCAATAATAGCAAAGTCTGTCCTGTGATTGAAGACCTTCGTGAATACCAGGCATAGGCCATAGTTCTTCTGGTTCCCCGAGTAATAATAAGACCCTTCCTCTCCTTCCTATTTGGAGTCCTTTGCTCCCCTATGGACAGGAGGGAATGAGAATTTAGATAAATCAACCTTACATTCTCTCTTGCCAAGACAGTCACTTGCAGCTCAGTGGATCCAAAGCTGGCTCCTCCTGGCCGGGCGCGGTGGCTCACACCTGTAATGCCAGCACTTTGGGAGGCCGAGGCAGGTGGATCACCTGAGGTCAGGAGTTCAAAACCAGCCTGGCCAACATGGTTAAACCCTGTCTCTAGTAAAAATACAAAAAATTGTCTGGGGGGGGTGGCGGGCACCTGCAATCCCAGCTACTCGGAAGGCTGAGGCAGGAGAATCACTTGAACCCAGTAGGCAGAGGTTGCAGTGAGCCGAGATCACACCACTGCACTCCAGCCTGGAGGACAGAGCTAGACTCCATCTCAAAAAAAAAAAAAAAAAAAAAAAAAAAGTTGGCTCCTCCTAGCAAACCCAAGGTGATGGAGACAGGTGCATTCTCCCCTATCCATGGCCATTGAATCCAGCCCCTGCCAGCATCTTCTTACCTCTCCAGGCTTCCTTGGGGAAAAAAAAAAAATGACTCTCACTGCTTCACTGGATCTACACTGTTTTCTTTCCTGTCACGCCAGGGAACTATTACAGAGAATTCCAAAGCAAGAGGACTAGAAGTTGCTGCTTTATCTAAGTAACTCGTTCCCAGGCCGGGTGTGGTGGCTCATGCCTGTAATCCCAACACTTTGGGAGGCCGAGGCATGTGAATCATTTGAGATCATCCTGGCCAACATGATTAAACCCTGTCTCTACTAAAAACACAAAAATTAGCTGGGTGTGGTAGCAGGTGCCTGTAATCTCAGCTACTCGGGAGACTGAGGCAGCAGAATCACTTGAACCCAGGAGGTGGAGGTTGCAGTGAGCCAAGATTGTGCCACTGCACTCCAGCCCGGGCAACAGAGCGAGACTCCCTCTCAAAAAAATAATAATAATAATATTAACTCATTCTCTTGTATCACATAAATAACAGCCCTTTGAGATCTAGGTTTTAAGAAGAAAGGAGTTTTTTGTGGACCCTTCCTCTGTCTCAACACATGTTTAAGCTTCAGATTTTAGCCAAATAGTAACAATCTTTACTCTTCCCAGATTTTATCAGGTCCATGGCAAGGAAATATCTCTGATTCCATGAAAGAAGTAGACGTTGCATGCTGCATCCAGTTTCCTCATAGGTTACCAAAGAAGCAAGCACACCTCACCATAGCAAGGATTAATTTTTCCATCAAGTCAAGACAATCTAGTTTCATATTAAGAAAGCATAGGCTGGGCGCAGTGGCTCATGCCTATAATCCTAGCACTTTGGGCGGTCACGGTGAGCAGATCACCTGAGGTGAAGAATTTGAGACCAACCTGGCCAACATGGCGAAACCTCATCTCTACTAAAAATACCAAAAAAAAAAAAAATTAGCTGGGCATGATGGGAGACACCTGTAATCCTAGCTACTCAGGAGACTGAGGCAGGAGAATTGCTTGAACCCGGGAGGCAGAGAATCCAGTGATGCGAGATTACGCCACTGCATTCCAGCCTGAGTGACAGAGTGAGATTCTGTCTCAAAAGAAAGGAAGAGAGAGGAG
This sequence comes from Saimiri boliviensis, assembly GCF_048565385.1. Classification (NCBI taxonomy): domain Eukaryota; kingdom Metazoa; phylum Chordata; class Mammalia; order Primates; family Cebidae; genus Saimiri; species Saimiri boliviensis. The sequence goes on from NC_133455.1 coordinate 70,232,964, forward strand.
AAAAAGAAGAAAGAAAAGAAAGAAAGAAAAAGAAAGAGAGAAAGAAGAAAGAGAGAGAGAAAGAAAGAAACACATTGTCCCTAATGTTAACATTTTGACCATACTCCTTGCATAACGATAACACAAATCTGACTGCACTAACGAACGCCTGAGTTCCTGAGCCTGCACTAGCTCTAACAGGTCACTCAGTCCCTCCCAGGCCAAAGGTGCAAACTCCAAATTCTGATCCACAACTCTCTCTCCCAACAGAAAAAAAAGGGAGGTCTTAGTACTTCTTACACATATAATAGTTCACATTCTAACTTGTGTCTGGGTGGCTTCAATTGTTTTTGCTGCGAAATATCAAACCATCATATTCGAACACAAGAGGGTAACATTCAGGAGTCACACAACAAATACATATAACAAGAGCACTCTGGGGTGCTGGGAGGCCACGTGCTCTTCTGTAGTTTCACCCTCTGCTCCCTGTACAGTGTCCTTAGGACCAGGGGCCTGAAAGTCTGCTAACTTCAGTGGAAAGCAGGACGTTTTAACAGCCACCCCTTCAAAATGTAAAAATATTGCTTCAGATTGCCAAAAACCGTTTTGCAGTGAACATTCTGACCCTTATCCCAACACTGAGCCTCACCCCATTCCTGAAGCTTGCCCTAACCCTAACCTTCTGAGCTGAGGGCCCAGCCCCAGTCCCTGCCCCAACCCCAGGAACTGCCTCATCTGGTTCTCGCCCTGACCTATGCTTGCTGACCAGGCCTCTATCTGGTCTACCAGTTCCATCTAGACCCACTTCCTGCCACACCTAGCCAGCCTGATTTTGGCTAGATCTAGTCCTCTAGACTGGGACTAGGTTTGGCTAATAAGCAGTCTGACTGCTCCTTTGCTCTGTTTCTCCTGAAGTCCGGCTCTAACATTCCTCAGCCGAGCCCCACAGAGCACTACTGCCTGAAGAGCAAAAGAGACCAAAGACCCTGAGCTCACAGCCTCCATCCTTTCTCAGGCAACAAAGTCACTTTCTCAGATCACGCCTCTCAAAATGGAATGCACACGCGAATGACCTGGGAGTCTTGTTAAAAATGCAGACTCAGATTCAGTCGGTCTAGAGTGAGGCCCTAAAGCCTGCATTTCTAACACTCAAGGGAAGCCAATATTGCTGGTCCGGAAACAAGCTTTAATTAGCACAGTTCTAGAATACCAATTATAGTTTTGCAAAATTTAAAAAAAAAAAAGTTTACAATAACAACGGCCTTAATTTCTACCAAAGGAAGAGAACTCATCCCCCCACAGAATGCTCCAGCCCACAGAACTTGGAGTTTGTCCCACATATATTGTATATATCATGTACTAATTACATAGCATTGCTTTGATTTTCACTCAATAGTTTCCTGTATGTGTGTTTTGTAATTTACTTGGTTCCTTAACATCATTTGTTCATTCTGCAAACATTATTGATCATTAATCTATTAGGGCCATAGGAATATATAAGGCAGCGTCTCTGCGTCCAATAAGGCAACAGGCCATTAAAGAAGATAGATGTGTAAGCAAATCTTTTCAGCATAGTAACAGTATCTGTATATAGTGTGGAAGAAAAAGAGACACGTAATCCCGTCAGAACTGGGGAGTCATCAGGAAAGCCATCCTGGGTAAAAAAGTAGCCTGAGGCTAATATAACAGAGGAGTGAGTCAAATGAAGTGCAGGGCAGAGGAGCAGCCTGGCAGGGGCCCCAGTGTGAAGCCGCTGCGTCGGAGGGGAGCTGCACATACCTGGGGTCATTGGAGCACAGTGAGCAGGAAGAAAGCCTCCAAGAAGAGGCTGAGCTGTCAACCAGGGGCTGATCACAGGGGACCTTGTCTGCCACGTTAAGGATCTTGGACTTTAACCTGTAGACAATAAGGAAACAATTTAAGTTTTTAAACAAGATCAACACACATTTGGGTTTTAGGTCAATCGTGTTTGGTGACTATGCATAAAATTAAATTGAAGCTGCCAAAACTAGAAACCTGCTGGACAAGGTGACACTCCTGTAATCCCAACATTTTGGGAGATCGAGGTGGGAGAAATGCTTGAGCTCAGGAGTTTAAGACCAGCCTGGACCACATAGCAGGACCTCATCTCTACTAAAAGTACATGTAAAAAATTAGCCAAGCATGGTGGTGTGTGCCTGTAGTTCCAGCTACACTCTGTTGTCCAGGCTGGAGTGCAATTGTATAATCATGGCTCACTGCAGCCTCCACTTCCTGGACTCAAGCAATCTTCCCACCTCAACCTTCTAAGTAGCTCAAGCAATCCTCCTGCCTCAGCCTCCCAAAGTGCTGGGATTACAGGCATGAGCCACCACAACCCAACCAATGCTACCTTTCTAACACCTGTATAAATATCCTTCTCTCTGTCCCCACCACTATTGCCTCACTTCTCATAAGCCCTTCCTTGTACCATAGCAAATAACCTCTTAACTGATCTCCCAGCCTCCAGTATTTTTTCCCTTAAATCAAACATATTTTCAACAGGTTAATCTAACTGTCTTAGTCTGTTTTCTGCTGCTATAACATAATACCGTAGACTGGGTAGTTTACAAAAATAGGAGTTTATTTTGCTAATGTCTGGAGGCTGGTAAGTCCAAAAGAGCATGTTGCCAGGGTCTTGTGAGGCTCTTTGTGCTGTTATCCCATAGCATAAGGGTAAGCAAGTCCATGAAACAGAGAGGAAACTAAGCCTATTCTCATGATAACTAATCCACTCCTGTGACAATGGCATTAATCATTCATGAGGGCAGACGCCTCGCAACTTAATCACGCCTAAAAGGCCTCCTCTCTCAATACTATTACATTGACAATTAAATTTCAACATGAGTTTTGGAGGAGACATTCCAGTCACACGGCACTGACCATATGACTCTTTCCCATTTCCTATAGGACAAGAGCCAAACTCCTTAGAGTATGAAATCCTCAATGACATAGACATTTCAAAATTACATGGGTCCTTCCTCAGCGACATGGACCTTTTATTAATAAATCTACTAAATATGTATGAAGCGGTCCCTGAGACAGGCACTAGAAGTGGCCCTGAAGATATTACCATGAAGAGAAAATTACACTCTGGCATTGTAGAGTAACATACTAGAGGAGATAGCAGATTTTAAAATATAAACAAACCAGATATGGTGGTGCACACCTGTAGTCCCAGGTACTCAGGAGGCTGAGGCAGGAAGATCCTTTGAGGGAGGAGTTCGAGGCCACAGTGCTATGATCATGCACATGAAGAGCCACTGCACTCCAGCCTACACAAGACAGTGAGACCCCAATTATAAAATTAAATTAAATTAAAATGTAGACAAATTTAAAATTTTAAATGTGATAAAGCTATTCATTATTTATTTGACGCACAAGTTTTTAGTGTCTGTTACTAGACAGGCACCATGCTAGATGCTAAACATGTGGTAATAAGGGGAAAAGATGCAATCCTTACTGTTATGGAGCTCATGGGCAGACACTAATCCCATAATAACAGCCATGAACAGTATCACAAACTGGGCTAAGCGCTCTTGACCAAAATGAAGAAGGGAAGGGAAGCTTGATACAAGAACCAAAAAATGAGTTAAAAAGTTAACATTCCAGATCCTTCCCAAATCATTTTATGAGACCAGCATCATCCTGATACCAAAACCCAGCAGATACTCAACAAGAAAAGAAAACTTCAGGCCAATATCCATGATAAACATAGATGCAAAAATCTTCAATAAAAAACGGGTAAGCCAATTGCAACAGCACATCAAAAAGCTTATCCACCACGATCAAGTAAGCGTCATCCCGGGGAAGCAAGGCTGGTTCAACATACACAAGTCTATAAACGTAATTCACCACACTGGCAGAACCTAAGACAAAAACCACATGATCATCTCAACACATGCAGAGAAGGCCTTCAACACAATTCAACGGCCCTTTATGCTAAAAAATCTCAATAAACTAGATATCAATGGATCATATCTCAAAATAATAAAAGCTATTTGCAACAAACCCACAGCCAATATCATACTGAATGGGCAAAAACTGGAAGCATTCCCTTTGAAATCTGGCACAAGACAAAGATGCCCTCTCTCACCTTTCCTACTCAATATAGTATTGGAAGTTCTAGCCAGAGCAATCAGGCAAGAAAAAGAAATAAAGGATATTCAATTAGGAAAGGAGGAAGTCAAATTGTCTCTATTTGCGGACGACATGATTGTATATTTGAAAGACCCTCTCATCTCAGCTCAAAATCTCTTTAAACTGATAAGCAACTTCAGCAAAGTCTCAGGATACAAAATCAATGGCAGAAATCACAAGCATTTCTACACACCAATAACAGACTTAAAGAGAGCCAAATCAAGAACGAACTGCCATTCACAATTGCAACAAAGAGAATAAAATACCTAGGAATACAACTAACAAAGGATGTAAAGGACCTCTTCAAAGGAGAACAACAAACCACTGCTCAAGTAAATAAGAGAGGACACAAGGCCGGGCGCGGTGGCTCAAGCCTGTAATCCCAGCACTTTGGGAGGCCGAGGCGGGTGGATCACGAGGTCAAGAGATCGAGACCAGCTTGGTCAACATGGTGAAACCCCGTCTCTACTAAAAATACAAAAAATTAGCTGGGCATGGTGGCACGTGCCTGTAATCCCAGCTACTCAGGAGGCTGAGGCAGGAGAATTGCCTGAACCCAGGAGGCGGAGGTTGCGGTGAGCCGAGATCGTGCCATTGTACTCCAGCCTGGGTTAACAAGAGCGAAATTCCGCCTCAAAAAAAAAAAAAAGAGAGAGGACACAAACAGATGGAAGAACATTCCATGCTCATGGTTAGGAAGTATCAATATCATGAAAATGGCCATACTGCCCAAAGTAATTTACAGATTCAACACTATCCCCATCAAGCTACCAATGACCTTCTTCACAGAACTGGAAGAAACCACCTCAAACTTCATATGGAACCAGAAGAGAGCCCGCATAGCCAAGACAATCCTGAGCAAAAAGAACAAAGCTGGAGGTATCACACTACCTGACTTCAAACTATACTACAAGGCTACAGTAATCAAAACATCATGGTACTGGTACCAAAACAGAGATATAGACCAATGAAACAGAATAGAGGCCTCAGAGGCAATGCCACACATCTACAACCATCTGATCTTTGACAAACCCGACAACAAGCAATGGGGAAAGGATTCCCTGTTTAATAAATGGTGTTGGGAAAACTGTCTAGCCATGTACAGAAAGCAGAAACTGGACCCCTTACTGACACCTTACACTAAAATTAACTCCAGATAGATTAAAGACTTAAATATAAGACCCAACACCATAAAAACCCTAGAAGAAAACCTAGGCAAAACCATTCAGGACACAGGCATAGGCAAGGACTTCATGGCTAAAACACCGAAAGCAATGGCAACAAAAGCCAAAATAGACAAATGGGCTCTAATTCAACTCCAGAGTTTCTGTACATCAAAAGAAACAATCATTAGAGTGAACCAGCAACCAACAAAATGGGAAAAATTTTTTGCAATCTACCCATCTGACAAAGGGCTAATATCTAGAATCTACAAAGAACCAGAACAAATTTATAAGAAAAAAACAAACAAACCCATTCAAAAGTGGGCGAAGGACAAGAACAGAATCTTTTCAAAAGAAGGCATAAATGAGGCCAATAAACATATGAAAAAATGTTCATCATCACTGGTCATTAGAGAGATGCAAATCAAAACCACATTGAGATACCATCTCATGCCATTTAGAATGGTGGTTATTAAAACATCTGGAGACAACATATGCTGGAAAGGATGTGGAGAAATAGGAACACTTTTACACTGTTGGTGAGAGTGTAAATTAGTTCAGCCATTGTGGAAGACAGTGTAGCAATTCCTCAAGGATCTAGAAACAGAAATTCCATTTGACCCAGCAATCCCATTACTGGGTATATGCCCAAAGGATTATAAATCGTTCCATTATAATGACACATGCACATGTATGTTCATTGCAGCACTGTTTACAGTAGCAAAGATCTGGAACCAACCCAAATGCCCATTGATGATAGACTGGACAAGGAAAATGTGACACAAATACACCATGGAATACTATGCAGCCATAAACAATGAGTTTGTGTCCTTTGTAGGGACATGAATGAACCTGGAAACCATCATTCTCAGCAAACTGACACAAGAACAGAAAATCAAACCCTGCATGTTCTCGCTCTTAGGCAAGTGTTGAACAATGAGAACATATGGACACAGGGAGGGGAGCATCACACACTGGGGTCTCTTGGGAGGGGCTAGGGGATGGACAGCAGGGGGTGGGGTGGTTGGGGAGAGAGAACATGGGGAGAAATGCCAGATATAAGTGACAGGGGATGGAGGCAGAAAACCACCTTGCCACGTATGTACCTGTGCAACAATCCTGCATGATTTACACATGTACCCCAGAACCTAAAGTACAATTTAAAAAAAAAAGTGAACATACCGGGCTCAGTGGCTCAGGCCTGTAATCCCAGAACTTTGGGAGGCAGAGATGGGTGGATTTTCACCTGAGGCTGGGAGTTCGAGATCAGCCTGACCAACACGGAGAAACCCCGTCTCTACTGAAAATACAAAATTAGCCAGGCACAGTGGCACGTGCCTGTAATCCCAGCTACTCGGAAGGCTGAGGCAGGAGAATCACTTGAACCAGGGAGGCGGAGGTTGTGGTGAGCCAAGATCACGTCATTGCACTCTAGCCTGGGCACAAGAGCCAAAAAAAAAAAGTTAACTAGGCAGGAGGGAGGAGGGACTGCTGGTAAGAGGAAGGAAATCATATCAAGAAGGGGAAGACAAACTCAGCAGCACTGAAGCAAAAAAGAGTAAGAGTATGAAGAACTGAAAGAAGTTTGTATGGCTGAAACATGGGGTTAAGGGAAGGTAACATGAGAGGTGGGCAGGGCCCAGATCACACAGGGCCTTATGGGCTACAGTAAGGAGTTCAGATTTTGTACCAAAGATAATGGGAAGCCACTAGAGGGTTTTAAGTAGTGGGTGAAAGTGGAGAGACAGTTATGAGGCTCTTGCAGTGGGCCAGACAGAGGAGGGTCATGATCTGGTCTAGGATTATGCCAGTAGAGATGAAAGAAATGCATGAAATTAATGAATTGGGAAATAGAGCTGACAGGACTTGAGATCAACATGAAAGTTACATATATTTTATAGAGAGATAGAGATGGAGATGAAATGATATGATGTTTGGGATTTGCTTCAAAATGATACACAGGAGAAGGAAGCAGAAAGTAGAAAAGGATGTGGATGGGGAAGGATTGGCTGTGGGTTGATAGTTGTTGGGATGAGTGTCGTATACATGGGGGTCTCTTATACTATTCCGCCAACTATTGTGTATATTCAAAATTCCCCATTATACTTTAGAAAAGGAGGAGATGGAAGAGAAATAGAAGAAATCCTAGGTTTTTGCTTGAGCAATCAAGAAGCTAACGGTACCATTCACTGAGATGATGAAGAAGATGGACAGAGTAAAACAAGAGACTTGAGGACTCCTGTAAGTGTCATTTTGGACATGTTATGTTTGACACATCCAGAAGATACGCTGAGGAGGAGTATGTCAAGTACGCAGCTAGGTATACAAATTTGAAACTCAGAGGAAGTATCTGCACTAAAAAGATAAATATATGAATAATTGCATACACATGACATTTTAAACCATGAAAATGGATGGGATTTGGCAATAATTATGTGCCAATGTAGGTTCATCAATTGTAATAAATGTCCATTCTGGTGGGATATATTGATAATGAGGAAGGCTACTCATGTGTGAGGACAAAGGATATGTGGAAAATTTCTGTACTTTCCTCAATTTTTCTTTGAAGCTAAAACTGCTCTAAAAAATAAAGTCTATATTAAAAAAAAAAAAAGATGAGGTTACTTAATGAGGGAATTTAGACAGAGAAAGACCCAAGACTAAACCCAAAGAAACAAAATTTAAATGTTGAGTAGATAAGAAAGATCTAAAAAGGAGATATTTAAGAAGTAACAGCCACGGGAATGGTGGCTGTTATATTAGCACAGCCTAGATGAGAGAATTTTTCAAGGAAGAAATAGCAGCCAACTATTTCATTTTTGTTTTTGTTTTTGAGACGGAGTTTCACTCTTGTTACCCAGGCTGGAGTGCAATGGCGCGATCTCGGCTCACTGCAACCTCCGCCTCCTGGGTTCAAGCAATACTCCTGCCTCAGCCTCCTGAGTAGCTGGGATTACAGGCACGAGCCACCATGCCCAGCTAATGTTTTGTATTTTTAGTAGAGACGGGGTTTCACCATGTTGACCAGGATGGTCTCGATCTCTTGACCTCGTGATCCACCCGCCTCGGCCTCCCAGAGTGCTGGGACTACAGGCTTGAGCCACCGCACCCGGCAGCAGCCAACTATTTCTAAAGCTGTTGAGAGGTCAAATAAAATGAGAATGGAATATTTGCTGGATCTCGCAATGTGGAAATAATTAACAGCCTTGGTAATAGTTTTGGGTTTGTTTGTTTTGTTTTCAGAGACAGGGTCTCTCTCTGTCTCCCAGGCTGAAGTATAGTGACCCAATCATGGTTCCCTGTAACCCTGAACTTGGGGCTCAAGCAATCCTCTCACCCCTGCCTCCAAGTAGCTGGGGCAACAGGTGCACACCACCACACCCAGCTACTTGGCTAATTTTTTTAAAAATTCTTTTGTAGAGACGAGGCCTCCCTGTGTTGCCCAGGCTGGTCTCAAACTCCTGGGCTCAAGCAATCATTTTCTCTTGGCCTCTCAAAGTACTTGGATTATAGGCATGAGCCACCATGCTGGCTTAAAGTCATAATTCTTGAGTCATATGCTCGTGTTATCTTGGTTTCCTCACCTTCCATTCACTCTTTCTCCCACGCCAATCCATCACCAACAAAAAATTCTTGGGCTTGGCACAGTAGCTCATGCCTGTAATCCCAGCACTTTGGGAAGCCAAGACAGGAGGATCACTTGAAGCCAGGAATTCGAGATCAGCCTGGACAACCCTGAGAGAGACCCTGTCTCAACAAAAAACTTTTAAAAGTTAGCGGGCATGGTGGTACACACCTAGAGTCCTAGCTACTCAGGAGGCTGAAGCAGGAGGGCAGCATGACCCCAGGAGTTTGAGGCTGCAGTGAGCCAGAATAGTGCATTCCAGCCTAGGCAACAGAGCAAGATCCTGCCTCAAAAAAAAAAAAAAAAAAAAAAAGACTTTGACATAGATCTGTAAAATGGAGTTTTAGCTAAAGTGAGGTGTGGTGTGAAAAGAGTCGGTTTATTATTAACCTGAAATATATTAGAGCATATTCATATTTTGAAAGATGCATGGAAAGGCAGAGATTAATGATTTAGGAGAAAAAAAAAGATAAAACAAAGACAAGAATTCATAGCAGTATTTTTTTTCCTTTTTTATTTTTATTGAGATGGAATCATCCAGGCTGGAGTGCAATGGCCTAATCTTGACTCACAACAACCTCTACCATCCGGGTTCAAGCAATTCTTATGCCTCAGCCTCCCGAATAGCTGGGACTACAGGTGCGTGCCACCACGTCCGGCTAATTTTTTTTGTATTTTTAGTAGAGACAGGGTTTCATCAAGTTCTCCAGGCTGGTCTTGAACTGCGAATCTCAGGTGATCCGCCTGCCTCAGCCTCCCAAAGTGCTGGGATTACTGGCGTGAGCCACCACACCCGGCTGCAGGATTGTACCCAAAAAGTGGAAACAACCCAAATGTCCATCAACTGTTGAATAAATAAACAAAATGTGGCATATCTATACAATGCAATGCAACTTGGACATAAAAGGAGTAAATTATTAATACATGCTAGATGTGTGACCTTAAGCATTATGCTGAGTGAAAGAAGCCAGTCACACAGGCCACATGCAGTATGATTGCAGTTACATTAAATGTCAAGAATCAGTCAATCCATACAGATGTAAGTAGAGTAGTGATTGCCTACAGAAAGGAGATTGATGATACTGGGGGTCGGGGTGAGAATGGGGGAAGTGGGAGTAAGTGGCAAAAGCACAGTGTCTTTTGGGGTAACAGAAAGGTTCTAAAATTGATTGTGGTGGTGGTTGCACAACTGTGTATATACTGTCACGTGTTAAGTCATGTGTTGCTTAACAACAGAAATAAGTTCCAAGAAATGCATCGTTTCGTGATTGTGGCATTATGGGAACGTCAGAGTCTCCTTACGCAAGCCCAGATGGTGCAGCCTACTACACATCTAAGCTATGTGCTGCAGCCTATTGCCCCCAGGCTGCAAGCCTGTACAGCACGTTACTGTACTGAATATTGTAGGCAATTGTAATATCATGTTAAGTATTTATGTATCTAAACATGGAAAAGATATGCTAAAAATACAGTATAAAAGGTTTAAAAATGTATACCTATATAGGGCACATATCATGAATGGAGCTTGCAGGATAAGAATTGCTCTGGGTGAGTCAGTGAGTGAGTGATGAGTGACTACACTGAATTTATTCTAAGTTTTTTTTTTATTTTCTTTGATAATAAACTAGCCTTAGCTTACTGCAACTTTTTTACTTTATAAACTTTTTAATTTTTTTTTTTTTTTTTTTAGACGGAGTTTCGCTCTTGTTACCCAGGCTGGAGTGCAATGGCGCGATCTCAGCTCACCGCAACCTCTGCCTCCTGGGTTCAGGCAATTCTCCTGCCTCAGCCTCCTAAGTAGCTGGGATTACAGGCACGCGCCGCCACGCCCAGCTAGTTTTTTGTATTTTTTTTTTAGTAGAGACGGGGTTTCACCATGTTGACCAGGATGGTCTCGATCTCTTGACCTCGTGATCCACCCGCCTCGGCCTCCCAAAGTGCTGGGATTACAGGCTTGAGCCACCACGCCCGGCCTAAACTTTTTAATTTTTTAACTTTATTCTTATAATAACACTTAGCTTAAAACGTAAATATTCCGGCCGGGCGCGGTGGCTCAAGCCTGTAATCCCAGCACTTTGGGAGGCCGAGGCGGGTGGATCACAAGGTCAAGAGATCGAGACCATCCCGGTCAACATGGTGAAACCCCGTCTCTACTAAAAATACAAAAAATTAGCTGGGCATGGTGGCGCGTGCCTGTAGTCCCAGCTACTCAGGAGGCTGAGGCAGGAGAATTGCTTGAACCCAGGAGACGGAGGTTGCGGTGAGCCGGAGATCACGCCATTGCACTCCAGCCTGGGTAACAAGAGCAAAACTCCATCTCAAAAAAAAAAAAAAAAAAAAAAAAAAAAGTAAATATTCCACAACTGTACAAAAATATTTCATTTTTTATAGCCAGGCATGGTGGCACGTGCCTGTAGTCCCAGCAAATCCGGAGGCTAAGACAGGAGAATTGCCTGAACCCAGAAATCAGAAATTGCAGTGAGCCGTGATTGCTCCACTGCACCCCAGCCTGGGCAACAGAGCAAGATTCTGTCATAAATAAATAAATAAATAAAATAAAATGCCAACAGAATTTTGGCATTTAGAACTAGACAAGCTAGTTCTAAAATTTGTATGGATAGGAAAAAGGAAGAAGCAAGAACAGCAAGGAAAATTCTGGAAAAGAAGAATAATGAGACGGGACTAGCCTTCTCAATATTAAGACATATCAATCAGACAAACAGAAAGTTCGGTGAAACAGAATTAGAAGTCCATAAATAGACCCAAATGTATGCTGACATAGCAAGACCCCCAACTCTACAAAACAATTAAAAAATTAGCCAGGCATGGTGGCACATACCTGTGGTGCCCACGACTCAGGAGGCTGAGGTGGGAGGATTGTTTGAGCCTGAGAGGTTGAGGCTGCAGTGAGCTGTAATCGTACACCACACTCCAGCCTGAGTGACAGAGCAAGGCTCTGTCTCAAAAATAAATAAAACTGGCTGGACGCGGTGGCTCATGCCTATAATCCCAGCACTTTAGGAGACCAAAGTGGGCAGATCACGAGGTCAAGAGATCGAGACCATCCTGGCCAAAATGGCGAAACCCCGTCTCTACTAAAAATGCAAACGTTAGCTAGGCATGGTGGCACGTACCTGTAATCCCAGCTACTAGGGAGGCTGAGACAGGAGAATTGCTTGAACCCAGGAGGCACAAGCTCCAGTGAGCCTAGATTGTGCCCTGCACTCCAGCCTGGCACCTGGCGACAGAGTGAGACTCTGTCTCAAAAAATAAATAAATAACTAAAATGAAAATGTATAGAAAAGAAAAAAAGAGGCTCATAATTGTAAGAAAAAAACATTCGGAGAGATCCAAGATGGCTGATCACTAGCAGCTCGGGATTGTAGCTCCCAGTGAAAACGCAAAGAAGGAGAGGACGCCACACCTTCACATGAATTCTTGTTGCTCACGCACCGGGAGATTCCCAGCGGAGGAGCCCCACGGGTCGCCAGCGCGACTCTTGTGACCGGCGAGGCGGTTTTGCCGGCGCCTCAGAGCGTCGGTTCTCAGTGCAGCGTCAGAAAAGCACCATCAATCTTAACGCCGCTGATTTAGTCGGCGCAGTGGGTTGCTCAGATTTCGGCGCTGGGAATCAGTAAGTTGGACGTCCACTCAGAAACCCAATTACGAAGATGATAATTATAAAGACCACAGATGGATAAATCTACAACGAAGGGAAGAAAACAGTCAAAAAAGGCTGAGAATACCCAAGATCAGAACGCCTCTTCCTCAGCAGGGGATCACGGTTCCTCATCAGCAACGGAACAAGGCTTGATGGAGAACGAGTGTGTTCCAATTACAGAAGCAGGCTTCAAAATGTGGATAATAAGAAACTTCTGTGAATTAAAAGAACTTGTTCTAACACAATCTAAAGAAACTAAGAACTTTGAAAAAAGGGTTGACGAAATGTCAACAAGAATACAAAATTTAGAGAGGAAAATAAGTGAATTGATGGAGCTGAAAAACACAATACGAGAACTACGTGAAGTATGCACAAGTTTTAAGAGCCGAATTGATCAAGCAGAAGAAAGGATATCAGAGGTCGAAGACCAACTTAATGAAATAAAACTAGAAGACAAGATTAGAGAAAAAAGGATAAAAAGGAATGAGCAAAGTCTCCAAGAAATATGGGACTATGTGAAAAGACCTAATCTACGCTTGATAGGTGTACCTGAATGTGACGAAGAGAATGAATCCAAGCTGGAAAATATGCTTCAGGATATTATTCAGGAAAATTTTCCCAACTTAGTAAGGCAGGATAATATTCAACTCCAGGTAATACAGAGAACACCACAAAGATATTCCTCAAGAAGAGCAACTCCAAGGCACATAATCGTCAGATTCACCAGGGTTGAAATGAAGGAGAAAATACTAAGGGCAGCCAGAGAGAAAGGTCAGGTTACCCACAAAGGGAAGCCTATCAGACTTACAGCAGATCTCTCAGCAGAAACCCTACAAGCCAGAAGAGAGTGGGGACCAATATTCAACATCCTTAAAGAAAAGAATTTTCGACCAAGAATTTCACATCCAGCCAAACTAAGCTTCCTAAGTGAAGGAAAAATAAAGTTTTTTGTGAACAAGCAAGCACTCAGAGATTTCATCACCACCAGGCCTGCTTTACAAGAGCTTCTGAAAGAATCACTACACATAGAAAGGGACAAACAATATCAGCCTTTCTAAAAAATACCAAAAAGTAAAGAACATTAATATAATGAAGAATTTATATCAACTAATGGGCAAATGGCAGTATTAAACTCACATATATTATTATTAATTCTAAATTTAAATTGACTAAATTCCTCAATTCAAAGACAGACAGCCAATTTGGACAAAAAACTAAAACTGTATGCTGCATCCAGACTCATCTCACATTCAAGGATACACAAAGACACAAAACAAAGGATGGAGAGAGACTTACCAACTAACCAGAGAGCAAAAATAAATAAATAAAAAGCAGAAGTTACAATTTTTGCCTCTGATAAAATAGTATTTAAAGCAACAAAGATCAAAAGAAGCAAAGAAGGACATTATATAATGATAAAAGAATCAATGCAACAAGAAGAAGAGTTAAAGGTCCTAAATATATACACACCCAATACAGGAATACCCAGACTTACAAGACTTATAAAGAGACTTAGACTCCCACACAATAATAGTGGGAGACTTCAACATTAATATTAGACAGATCAATGAGACAGAAAATTAACAATGATATCCAGGACTTGAACTCAGATCTGGAACAAGTAAACGTAATTAACACTTATAGAACTCTCCACTTTACACAAAATATACACTCTTATCAGTACCACATCATATCAACTTAGAAGTTTAAATGAAATGTTGGTTGGCTCCTTGTTTGTTACTCTCTTCCCTCATTTTCTTTCATGTCTCCGTTATTAAGAATAATTATAGGCATACCCATATTTAGACTGCATTCTAGCCCGGGCAACAAAGCAATACCCCTATTCTCTCTCCCTCTTCCTCTTTCTCTTTCTTCCTCTTCTTTATTCTTTTTCTTATTATTCTTTTTCTCTTTCTAAAAAAAAAAAAAGAAAAAAACATTCAAGCTCTCACAGAAAAGAGCAAATAAACTGGGCGTGGCAGCTCATGCCTGTAATCCCAGCACTTTGGGAGGGCAACAGAGTGAGCCTCTGTCTTAAAAAAAAAAAAAAAAAAAAAAAAAAGGAAAAGAAAAGAGCAAATAAAAAGTACAGGTTAATACAATACAAATTTGCTTCTTTCTGTGTCCATGGAGCAGGTCCAGAAGCAATTACTTCCCAGTAACAATAATCACATCCAGCATTCAGATCATGGCTTTTAGATACCATCCTCTGCATAAAGACCAGCGGTGCTTCTTGGAGAAATGGCTAAGTTCAGGGCTGGAGCAGGAGAAATACGAGATGAGCCTGAACATCTTGTTGCAGCAGAAAGTAAGAAAATGCTCAAAGAATGGTGGGGTTGTGTCAAAAGGAGACAGCGCCAGCTTGCAGATGTTCCCCCAGCCAAATCTATGGCAATTTGGACATCAAAATACACACCCAGGGCCGGGCGCGGTGGCTCAAGCCTGTAATCCCAGCACTTTGGGAGGATGAGGCGGGTGGATCACGAGGTCAAGAGATCGAGACCATCCTGGTCAACACGGTGAAACCCCGTCTCTACTAAAAATACAAAAAATTAGCTGGGCATGGTGGCGCGTGCCTATAATCCCAGCTACTCGGGAGGCTGAGGCAGGATAATTGCCTGAACCCAGGAGGCGGAGGTTGTGGTGAGCCGAGACTGCGCCATTGCACTCCAGCCTGGGTAACAAGAGTGAAACTCTGTCTCAAAAAAAAAAAAAAAAAAAAAAAAATACACACCCAGGTATTTACCCAAGAGAAATGAAAGCATAAGTCCACACAAACACATGTACATAAACAATTCATAATAGCTTTATTTCTAACATTCAGAAACTGGAAACAACCCAAAAGTCTATCAACAAGTGAATGGATAAAAATCATATGCGGTATGTGCATGCAATGGAATACTACTCAGCGATAGAAATGAACTACTGATGCATGTACAACATGGATGACTCCAAATAAATATGCTGAATGAAACAAGCCAGATACTGAAATCCCATATACTATAGGATTCCAGTTACATAAAATTCTAGAAAATGCAAACTATTCAGGAGGCCGAGGCAGGCGGATGACCCGAGATCAGGAGTTTGAGACCAGCCTGGCCAACATGGTGAAACCTCATCTCTACTAAAAGTACAAAAATTAGCCAGGCGTGGTGGTGCGTGCCTATAATCTCAGCTACCATGGAGGCTGAGGCAGGAGAATTACTTCAACCTGAGAGCCAGAGATTGCAGTGAGCCAAGATCATGCCACTGCACTTCAACCTGAGCCACCAGGTGAGACTCTATCTCAAAAAACAAAAAAGAAAAAAAAAGAAAAGAAAATGCAAACTGATCTATACTGACGGAGAGCAGATCAGTGGTTACCTGAAGATGAGGATGGAAGAGGGAAAGAAGGATTACAGAGAGGCACGAGAAAATTTTTTTGATTGATAGATTGATATAGTTTGGACATTTGTCCCTCCAAATCTCATGTTGAAATGTAATCCTCAGTGTCGGAGGTGGGGCCTGGTGGGAGGTGTTTGGCTCATGAGGTCGCATTCCTCATGGGTGGCTCAGTGCCATTCCCTTGGTGATGAGTGAGTTCTCACTCTGGTAGTTCACACAAGATCTCTCCTCCTTCTCTTGCCGTGTATTGCGCTGCTCCCCTTCATCTTCCGCCATGAGTGTGAGCTCCCTGAGACCCTCACCAGAGGCTGAGCAGATGCTGGTACCGAGCTTCCTGTGCAGCCTGAAGAACTGTGAACCAATTAAACTTTTTTTCTTTATAAATTAACCATTCTTGCCGGGCGCGGTGGCTCAAGCCTGTAATCCCAGCACTTTGGGAGGCCGAGGCGGGTGGATCACGAGGTCAAAAGATCGAGACCATCCTGATCAACATGGTGAAACCCCGTCTCTACTAAAAAAACAAAAAATTAGCTGGGCATGGTGGCGCGTGCCTGTAATCCCAGCTACTCAGGAGGCTGAGGCAGGAGAATTGCCTGAACCCAGGAGGCGGAGGTTGCGGTGAGCCGAGATCGCGCCATTGCACTCCAGACTGGGTAACAAGAGCGAAACTCCATCTCAAAAAAAAATAAATTAATTAATTAACCATTCTTAGGTATTTCTTTTCAGCAATGCAAAAGCCTAGCACATAGACATGTTTATTATCTTGGCTATGGTAATGGTTTCCCAGGTATATACTGTGTCAAAATTCATCTAATTATAGACTGTAAATATGTAAACCTTCTTAGACATATTATACCTCAAAGCAACTGCAGGCTGGGCATGGTGGCTCATGCCTATGATCCCAGCACCTTGGGAGGCTGAGGCAGGTGGATTGCCTGAGCTGAGGAGTTCAAGGCCAAACTCGGCAACATGGTGAAACTCCGTCTCTACTAAAATACAAAAAAAGTAGCTGGGCATGGTGGTGGGCACCTGTAATTCCAGCTACTCAGGGAGGCTGAGGCAGGAGAATCGCTTGAACCTGGAAGGTGGAGGTTGCAGTGAGCTGAGATTGCACCATTGCACTCCAGCCCAGGCCACAGTGTGAGACTCCATTTTTTAAAAAAATAGCTGAGCATGGTGGTGTGCACCTGTTATCCCAGAAACTCAGGAGACTGAGGTGGGAGGATGGCTTCAACCTGGGAAGATTGAGGTTGCAGTGAGCTGAGACTGTGCCACTGCACCCTGTCTCAAAAAAAAAGAAGGAAGGAAAGGAGGAAGGGAGGGAGGGAGGGAGGGAGTCTCTAAGGAGTGATTACTCTCTGACCTCACTTACCCACATTTCTCCAGTTCACCCAATTCCCCACAGAACTAAACTTCTCACCCTTTCCAGAAGAGGGCATGCTGTCTCTGTCCTGTACATCTACTTTTTCCTCTGCCAAGAGCACCGGTTCCTTCCTGTGGCCCCTCTGAAGAGCCTGACTTGAAGATGGAGTGAGGCCAGGACATGTCCCATGAGTCATCTCTGTCCCCAGCATTGCCGCTACCCACCCTCCAGCGCCCCGCCAGCCCCCACACGCCCGGCCATGAGTCTGTGATCTGAAACATATCCCCTTACTCTTTCTCACTTCCCTCTGAGATGACTCAGCAACCCCGCCCCCTTTCAGCTGGGCACAGTGCCCCAGAACTCAGGAACATGGGCACCACCTGTCCCTCCGCCCACATAAAGGTCGTTAAAGAGCCTGTGGGGCTGTGGGGCCTTCACTCTCTGGAGGAATTTCATACACCCACTCGATCCTGGCAAAGACGAAATTGCCAAGTAGGAGACAAGGAGCAAAGTCCCATCACAGCGGGAAGGGACGCCAGTGCCTGCTGAGGCTGAGCAGGGAAAAGGCCAGTGCCCCAGCGGCAGCACCGCTCAGAGCTGGTCGGCCATGGACGTCCTGGTCCCACTCCTGCAGCTGCTGGTGCTGCTTCTCACCCTGCCCCTGCACCTCATGGCTCTGCTGGGCTGCTGGCAGCCCCTGTGCAAAACCTACTTCCCCTACCTGATGGCTGTGCTGACCCGCAAGAGCAACCGCAAGATGGAGAGCAAGAAACGGGAGCTCTTCAGCCAGATCAAGGGGCTCATGGGGGCCTCCGGGAAAGTGGCCCTGCTGGAGCTGGGCTGTGGCACCGGTGCCAACTTTCAGTTCTACCCAGCGGGCTGCAGGGTCACCTGCCTGGACCCAAATCCCCACTTTGAGAAGTTCCTGACAAAGAGCATGGCTGAAAACAGGCATCTCCAATACGAGCGGTTCGTGGTGGCTCCTGGAGAGGACATGAGGCAGCTGGCTGATGGCTCCATGGATGTGGTGGTCTGCACCCTGGTGCTGTGCTCTGTGCAGAGCCCAAGGAAGGTCCTGCAGGAGGTCCAGAGAGTACTGAGGCCGGTGAGCAGCGTGGGAGGGGGATGGGTGCGGGGCAGGCAAATGCAGCTCAGCCGCCCCAGGGTTCAGCCGCCAGGATGAGGCGTCTGAGGTAGTAAGTAGCACATAGACACCCCATCCACCCTACCTGCTGAGATATGACCAGTGCCATGACGAGCACAATAGGGTGTTGTGAAAGCAACAGGTGAAATCATCTACCACCGTGGGACAGGGAGGGGAGCGGGGAGCACACCTAAGGGGCTGATGTTTAAATCGAGATCTGTGCTTGGGAGGCTGAAGCAGGAGGATGGCTTGAGCCCAGGAGTTCCAGACCAGCCAAGGAAACATAGTGAGATGCCATCTCTGCCTAAAAAATACAAAACTAGCCAGGCATGGTGGTGCAAGCCTGTAGTCCTAGCTACTCAGGAGCCTGAGGTGGGAGGATCTCTTGAGCCCAAGTTCAAAGTTACAGTGAGCTATGTTTGTGCCACCACGCTCCAGCCTGGGCCACAGAACTCAGGAGTGAGACACTGTCTAAAAAAAAAAAAAAAAAAAAAAAAAAAGAGATCTGAGGGATTAAGCAGAGTGTGGATGGGGTAGGGGAAATGAAAGAGTGTTCTAGATAAAGAGAGTAGGGGATAGGACTTTATAAGCTGGGGGAAAAATGAAAAAGAAAGATAGTCGGGGAAGTAGAGTAGAATCCATTAGACTGTGGAGAGAACGTTCAGAATGGTTTCCAGGTTTCTAGCACAAACAACGGAGGGGAGAGCCGATGAAAGTGCCATTTGCTGAGATGGAAGAAAGTTTTGGACTTAAGAGGTTTGTGATCACCTCGGGAGAATATAGTGAGGCAAGGAGCTTGAGGAACCCCAGCTTCAGTCAAGAGTTGGGCCTGAGGTTTCCCTGGGTTGTTCACAGTGATGTCCAGGAAGCAGTTTGTGTATGCAGCTGGGTCTCCTAAGAGAGGTTGGTGCGTGTGTCTCAGAATACATTGAGCCCAGCCGGGCAAGGTGGCTCACACCTGTAATCCCAGCACTTTGGGAGGCTGAGGCAGGCAGATCTGTTGAGGCCAGGAGTTAGAGACAAGCTTGGTCAACATGCTGAAACTCTGTCTCTACTGAAAAATACAAAAGTTAGCTGGGTGTGGTGGCTCATGCCTGTAATCCTAGCTCCTTGGGAGGCTGAGGCAGGAGAATCACTTGAACCTGGGAGGTGGAGGTTGCAGGGAGCCAAGATCATGCCATTGCACTCCAGCCTGGGCAATAGACTGAGACTCTGCCTCAAAAAAAAAAAAAAAAAAAAAAAAAAAAAAAAAAAAAAAAATACAATGAGCCCTCCACTCCTGTTTCTCAATTTCCCCTTCTGTGTGCCCTCAGCTATTCTGATCAGACTTTAAAGATCTCCCACCTGCCATCCCCTTCAGTTATGAGGTTCTTTACATGCACTTTGAAGGTAGTAGCAGGGGATACAGAAAAGGTCAGGGTGCCAGGTGCAGTGGCTCATACCTGTAAGCTCAACACTTTCGAAGGTCAAGGTGGGCGAATCATGAGGTCAGGAGTTCAAGACCAGCCTGGCCAACATGGTGAAACTCTGTCTTTACTAAAAATACAAAAAAAAAAAAAATTAGCTGGGCATGGTGGCGGGTGCCTGTAATCCCAGCTACTTGGGAGACGGAGGCAGGAGGATCGGTTAACCCAGGGAGACAGAGGTTGCAGTGAGCCAAGATTGCACCACTGCACTCCAGCCTGGGTGACAGAGTGAGACTCCATCTCAAAAAAAGGAAAAAAGAAAGAAAGAAAAGGTCAGGGGCACGACAGTTTGCTCCATGAACTCTCAGACCAGCAGCTCTTACTTTACCAGGAAGTTTGACCATTTGATCAGGGCAATAGGGGCGAAGTCTGGACGTAGCCAAGCGACACTAACTCTCTCCTCCCTCCCAGGGAGGTGTGCTCTTTTTCTGGGAGCACGTGGCGGAACCACAAGGAAGCTGGGCCCTCACGTGGCAGCAAGTTGTGGAGCCCACGTGGAAACACATTGGGGACGGCTGCTGCCTCACCAGAGAGACCTGGAAGGATCTTGAGAAGGCCGGGTTCTCCGAAGTCCAAATGGAACGACAGCCCCCTCTCTTCAAGTGGCTACCTGTTGGGCCCCACATCATGGGAAAGGCTGTGAAATAACCTTTCCCAAGCCCCAAGGCACTCATTTGCTCCCTCCCCAGCCTCCAGTTAGAACAAACCACTCGCCAACCTATCTATCTTCCACTGAGAGGGACCTAGCAGAGTGAGAGAAGCCATTCCCATATCACCTCCTAGTCCATCTCTCCCCAGCCTCTGCCAGGGCAATCTCTAACTTCAATTCCTCCTTCGACAGTAAAAAAACTGTACTTCTACCCTGACTACAGGGAGGAAACGCTTGGATCCTTAACTGCAAGTTTCTGCACTGATCTCCCGACGTTTGCCTACCTGTCCTCTAGGACAGCTCCCTGTCCCTTTCCTTTGTTCCCGTGGTAAAGCTCCCCTTGCTCTCCTCCTGAGGCTACAGGAACTGGCCACAAAAGTCATGGTGCCTACATCCCTGCCAAGCCCCCCGACCCTCTCTCCCCACTACCACCTTCATCCCGAGCTGAGGGCACCAAGGAGAATCAGAGACGCTGAGGCTGAGGGGGAAAGAGTCTAAGGAGGCAGAGGTTTTGTTCTCAAACATTTTTTAATAAATAGATGAAACCACTAGACTGATGTAGCAAACTAAGGTCAGAGGAGAGGAGAAACTAGAGAAGGAGGAGCCCCTGAGTCAGTGACACAGCCTTCTCCCTGACCCTCTAGGCTAAGGCACTTCTTAGGGAGCCAGGTCGTTGGTGTCCTGTTCTACAGGGTGAACGGGGGACAGAGGGATTAGGATCCCTTCTCCCAACCTCTGCATCAGGACGTCCCTGCCCTTCTCACCTCACCCCGTGGCCCTATCCCTGATTTACCTGCCCTCATCTCACAGCACTCTAAGGGGAAGCTGGGTGGAGGAGTTCTTGTGGGTGCGAGCGGTCTGTGCCCCTGAGGAAGGAGATCCTGCCAAATCTTGATGCGACACCAGCAGCCCACTCTACCCACTTCATCCCAAGGAGCCATCTCTGGGGAAGGGGTGGAGAGGAGCCACAAACCAGGCTGGACACAGGAACCTAGGCAGTGCCTGGCCCTGGATGCCCATCGGGGCCCAGCTCGGGGTGCCCGTCAGCGGCCAGGATGGGGTGTGCATCTGGGCCCTCCCGCCGGGGGCTGCCCCAGTTGTTCCTAAGGATAGTGCCCGTCTTCTCCTCCTTGAACTGCTGTCGGTCTTCCCGAGGAATCTTCACTGCATGGTACTGGGGCACGGTGGCCTCGGGGTGCTTCGCCCGTTTGAAGAATCCCATCTGTAAGGACACCAGGCCTGACCGTGAGGAGCCTGAAGAGCTGCGGTCCCTGGAGCAGACACCTAGTGCAGCGCAGCTCCTTGCCCTCACCATCCCTGCTGTGGCAGAAAGGAGACAGACTGAACAGCATCAAGTGCAGTGGGCAGCGCCCACAGTGATCCCATCAGTGCTGGGTCCCCGGGTTCTCATTCACAGCAAGACAGAGACCAGGAGAGGGTCCAAGAGACAGGACCAAGGGCATCTCCCTTGGTCCCCGAAAGAGAGGCTTGAGGGTGGAGCATCAGGACCTGACTCAAGATTTCCACCCACTCTAGCTTCTTAAGAGACCCAATAGTGTCCCCCAGAACACAAACGAGATCTGAGGAAGAAAGTGGCTTCCTAGACCCCTGCACCTCTAGAATAATGCCTCTCAAGCCCCATAAACATGCACCCTGTGTACTTATACCTCGGGCAGCATGCCCCTTACAGCACCTCCCTCCCATCAATACAGTAGTCTAGCCTCACCCTAAATCAGGACTATGCTGGCCCCTACACACCAGGCTGGGATTGTGCCCCTTGCACACTCACACTCAGAGGCCCAGGACTCCTACATGCTCAGACTGCATAGCATAGCACCTCCTTACACATTCATCTCCTTGCACACTCATGCCCATAGAAAAAGCATGCATGGGGCCACCCCACACTCCCACATGCTCACACTCCATGAGCCCACCAACCCTTGGTGCACGACTCAGGCTGTGGAGACTCACCCTTATATCCGCACCCTTCTAGTAACCTCTCACCTCACATCACTCTCATGCAATCTCATCTTTCACCCTCAACATTCCTGGTCCCCTGAATGCTGGGAATTCTCCTTATAGTCACACACATACATATCCACACACACATAGACACATGCACACACACAACTGTTACCCCACAGTCCCTGGACCCCCAACTTCCACAGCCGAAGGCTGCACAGCCAGACAGGCCCGGTGATAGTTGGTGGGAAAAGGCGAGCGCTGGCTGCTCCGATGGAAGAAGCCACACTGGGATGTCGAGGGAGAAGCAGGGCAGAGGAGGCAGAGGATGGGAAGATTGAGGAAGGATGGGAGCCCCCATCTCTGTTCTGTCTCCCTTCCATAGGAGCAGGGAGCAAGCATCCTGGGACCAGTTTTACAGAGGCATCAATCTCCCCTGAGACTGGGCAGGTTCCCAACAGCGTAGATGCCACTCCAGACCCTGGTCTACTGGTGACTCACACTTGCCAAAGGGTATGCTCCATCTGTGATTCATCCCAAGGAGCAGGTACAGGCAGGGGCAGTTCTCCAGAGCCCCAAGGACATGCATGGTTCTGAACACAGCCCCTGATGTGGCAGAGGGCTCAGCATATGACCCCTGATGATGTGTGTGATGCCCTGTACTGATGTGTGCATGTGTGTATTTTTACATTGAGCCTGAATGCCAATGTGATTCTGTATACAGCTCTGTGCATACAAGAATGCTTCCATGCAGAGCCTGGTATGTGGAAGCTCTGAGTTCCACCCTAAGGACGGTTCCCTGGAGGCCGCTCTCTATGCTTGTCGGCCTTCTTAGCCACTGTTACCTTTCCGGTTTTCACTGCCATGTTCTAATTAAGGCAGACCACACTTCTCTGCTGCCGTGACTTTGCCTACCATGGTCCGGCTGGACCCCACCCACCTCATCTCCTTACATCCTAACCCTACTACCCCACCCTCCTCTAAGGACTGCTTCCAGTGCCACCTCCTCTCAAGCTTTTTTCCTTCTAAACTCCCACTGCATTTTCTCAACTCAACACTTTCTGCCTTGTCCTTGACTACAGGCTCACCACTCCCACCCCATCAGACTATAAAATCCCTGAGAACAAGATCCACATCTGATTTCTTCTTTTTTCGCTGTTTTGGGGTTTTGGGGGGGAGGTTGTTTATTTTTGGGGGTTTTTGTTTGTCTGTTTTGAGATGGAGTCTCTGTCTGTCACCAAGGCTGAAGTGCAATGGTGCCATCTCAACTTACTGGAACTCCCACTTTCCGGTTCAATCAATTCTCCTGCCTCAGCCTCCCAAGTAGCTGGGTCTACGGGTGTGTGCCACCATGCCCAGCTAATTTTGTTTTGTTTTTTTTTTTTGTTTGTTTGTTTTTTGAGACGGAGTTTCGCTCTTGTTACCCAGGCTGGAGTGCAATGGCGCGATCTCGGCTCACCGCAACCTCCGCCTCCCGGGTTCAGGCAATTCTCCTGCCTCAGCCTCCTGAGTAGCTGGGATTACAGGCACACACCGCCATGCCCAGCTAATTTTTTGTATTTTTAGTAGAGACGGGGTTTCACCATGTTGGCCAGGTTGGTCTCAAACTCCTGACCTCAAGTGATCCAGCCGCCTTGGCCTCCGAAAGTGCTGGGATTACAGGCGTGAGCCACCACAGCCAAGCCTGCATCCGATTTATCTTTGAAACATCCAGGGACTAATAGAGTTCCTGAGACATGCAGGGTAAGTATTCAGTGCAGATTTGCTGAATACATGAGTGGGTAGGTGAGAGAACCACAGTACAAAAGGCTGCCCACCCAACCAGGAACTCCACCCCCATCAGCCCCACCCTCCCCCAAGTCTCACCTTCCACAGGAGCAGCACCAACAGTGCCAGCACCAGCAGCCCGGCAAGTACAGCCAGGAGGATAACCCACCAGGGCACTCCTTCTGCCACCACAGCCACGGGGTCCAAGTATACCATCACCGGGATCTGGGGAGTAAGAGGCCAATGGAGCAAGAGCTGGAGGGAGCAGGAAAGAAGAGAGTGCTCCCCACCCATCCCCCAGCCCTGCAGCTCACCACTGTGGAGGCATCTCGGAGCATCAGGTTCTTTATGGAGGACTTCACTGTGATGTTGGCTCGGACGATCACTTCCAGGGACTTCACAGCTGAGTACTCCTAAAGGAACAGGGAAGGAGACCCTTCTCCTAAATGTCCCATGACTCCCTCTCTCCCTGTAACCTCCTGAAATTATAAATGGAATGGGGCCCAACACAGAGGATGTTTCTGCCTGGTTTCAGTTAAGAGTATGCTGCATTTGGGCTGGGCACAGTGGCTCACATCTGTTATCCCAGCACTTTGGGAGATCAAGGGAGGTGGATCACTTGAGGTCAGGAGTTTGAGACCAGCCTGGCCAACATGACAAAACCCCATTTCTATGAAAAATGTAAAAATTAGCTGGCTGTGGTGGCAAATGCCTGTAGTCCCAGCTACTCAGGAGGCTGAGGCATAAGAATCTCTTGAACCCGGGAGGCAGATATGAACCCAGGAGGCAGATATTGCAGTGAGCTGAGATCGTGCCACTATACTCCAGCCTGGGGGACAGAGCAAGACTGCCTCAAAAAAAAAAAAGATAAAAAGGATGCTGCATTTGGACAGTGAGGAGGGAGGAGGAGAAGTGAGTCCCGGAGGGGCTTTGGGGGAAGAAGAAACACAAACTGGATCCCCAGTGGTATCCTCACCTCCAGAAAGGTGCTGTTCCAGAGACGGCCCCAGACACGCAGCACAGCCGCTCGGTCGAAGCTGTAGAGTGGGCAGCTGAACACCACACAGTTGGCAGTGCCCCGGGCGCAGTCCTGGAGATAAGGACAGACGGGGTCTAAGCCACTCAGCTCCACCCTGCTGAGCCTGCCATCTCTCCCATTTTCCTTACTTGCCCTTGAACTCCCCTCCTCCAGGAGGTCTTCTCAAACTAATCTTAGGGTCTGAAATAGCTGCCTACCCCAAATCGGAGCTATTTGGCTTTGAAATGCATGGGGCGGGGGCAGCAGGAAGGGGAATCTCTTGACAACACAGGCAGAGTAGCTTCCCAACTGATGCTCATGTTACCTAATGACAGTCCCATTTATTGAGCACCTACTATTGTCAGGCACTTATCTCATTTAAGCTTCTCAACATTCCCGAAAGGTACACATGATTATCATCTCTTTTTTTTTTTTTTTTTTTTTTTTTTTGAGACAGAGTGTTGCTCTTGTTACCCAGGCTGGAGTGCAATGGCGCGATCTCGGCTCACCGCAACCTCCGCCTCCTGGGTTCAAGCAATTCTCCTGCCTCAGCCTCCTGAGTAGCTGGGACTACAGGCACGCGCCACCATGCCCAGCTAATTTTTTGTATTTTTAGTAGAGACGGGGTTTCACCACGTTGACCAGGATGGTCTCGATCTCTCGACCTCGTGATCCACCCGCCTCGGCCTCCCAAAGTGCTGGGATTACAGGCTTGAGCCACCGCGCCCGGCCTATCATCTCATTTTTCAAAGGAAGAAACTGAGGAGGCCCAAGGAAGCGAATCGAACTGCCTCAGGTCACGCACTAGCAAAGCCAGTGAGCAGTGGAGCAAATATTTGAATTCAGGTCCGTATTCGGCAAAGCCATGCCCCTGCCCTAAACCCAAACTCCTTGAAGGAGGAGGAGGCTGCCTCAGAAGCTCCTGGGGGGACAGGGGACTCAGGCTCCGTTCTGTCCAGGACTGACCTAAATCCATTTGGCCCAATCACCACCTCATGACCCATTGGCCTGAAAGTTATGTTATATTCATCACACCACAATCCAGACTCAGAAGAATGACTTTGATGGTGTCTGAATTCTTTGAGTTACCTTCCATTTTGCCACTTTTGAGCTATTCAAGAATCCTCAGCCAAACTGTCCAAAAGCAAGGCCTTCTGCCTCTTTTGTAAAACAATCTACTTTAGACATTATGTTAAGCAAACTAAGCCAGATTCAGAGAGATAAATACTGCATTATCTCACTTATATGTGGAATCTGAAAGTGGAACTCATAGAAGCAGAGGGTAGAATGATTGTTACCAGGGCCAGGGTCGGGGGTGGGGATGGTTGGGGAGATGGAGGAGATGGTGGTCAAAAGATACAAAGTTTCAGCTAGAAGGAAGAGAGATCTATTCCTATAACAACATTGTATTTTTGAAACATATTGTATTCTTGAAAATCACTAAGAGAATAGATTTTAAATGTTCTTACCACAAAAATAAATATTCGAGGTGATGCATACGTTAATTAGCTCAATACAGCCATTCCACAGTATATACATAGTTCAAAATGTCACATTATACATGATACATATAATTTTTGTCATTTAAATAAATAAATAAATTTTAACAGTAAAACAAGACTCTATTTCAAAGCTCCCACTTAAAAAGGAGGCCTCTCAGAGGACATCAGTCACATGGAGAAGGGAGGACTATCCACGTCACAGAGCAACAGCCACGACACAGGTTCCCACCGCCCCTGGCGCTCTTTGGTTCACCTCAGGCCATGTTCCCAGGGGAGCTGAGGGCCCAGGGTGGGGACTCCAGCAGCTGCTCACATTCCCCTGCAAAGGGTCTCCTTGGCTCTACCTGGGGTTTACCTCCACCTCCTTACAATCAGAACAAAGACCCTCCTAATCTACGTCCCCACCACATTCTCACTGCCAGCCCCATCCTAGCAGGGAGGGGCACAGAGCAGGTACAGATCTGCTCAGTACCTTCACCTAAACAACACAACTCTGCGAAACAAGCAGAAAAAGGGAAAGCAAAGCTGCTCAAAAGGGACAGACTTAATGAATCATATACAATTTACTGTCGTCTTAATTATTAGAACTTTTAGAATTCATCATTTTTGCTGAGCACATGGCTCACACCTGTAATCCAAGCATTTTGGGAGGCGGAGGGAGGAAGATCACTTAAGGTTAGGAGTTCGAGACCAGCCAGCCTGGCCAACACGGTGAAACCCCGTCTCTACTAAAAATACAAAAATTAGCCTGGCGTGGTGATGCACTCCTGTAGTCCCAGCTACTCAGGAAGCCGAGGAAGGAGAATCGCTTGAACCCGGGAGGCAGAGGTTGCAGTGAGCTGAGATCATGCCACTGCACTCCAGCCTGGGTGACAGAGTGAGACTCCATCTCAACAACAACAAAAAATAACTTAGCGTTTTTAATATTGTAAAAATTGAGCATGTGTCCTTATACAAATCAACTTTTTTATCTTATAAGAGTTCAAAAGAACAGCAAACAGACCTCACAGTGTGAGGATGGGCTAACCCCATCCCATCGCCTATACAATATAATGCTTTATATAAACATGAGGTGAATCGACTGCTTGGCTGACTGGCTTCAGGTGGAGTGACCTGCTCCAGAGTGAGCACTTGCAGGGGCTGGGTGGGAAGGGGCTCTGCAATGTCAGCAACTGCCTCCCAGGCGCCCCCTCCCATGAGTTGTGACGGGAACCATCTGATCAACTTGCCCCGGGTGTTTGATCATCACGTATCTCAACAGGCTACCCTCCCTGGACACATAGCACCCTGGAGCTCTGTGCCCCACACCGCACACCCCCATTCTGGCTGCACCGAGTCTAGCCTGTGCTCACCAGGGTGATGTTTTTCTTCTTCTCAGCAGAGGACACTGGCCACCAGGACATGCTGGGCTCCTGCTGCTCACCAGGCTCCTGTTGCTCAGGCGGCTCCAGTTCCCGCCTCCTCCTATCCCTGCTGTCCACATCCTGGACGTGGAAGAGGGGGGTCCCAGTGAGTGTCCCTCCAATCACAGCAGTCCTGAGATCAAATCTCCTCCCCACCACCTTCCTCCTGGCCCATCACCATACTCACTCCCCTGGCCCCCCCATGACATCCCTCCCAACATGTAACCCCACCGCCACCTAAGCCTCACCAGGTGGAGGATGTTGGGCCTGGGAGAGCAAAGCCCTTTCTGCCCAGGCCCCTGACCGCCCTCCAGCTCCACCCGCATTGGGTACAGCAGCCACTTCCCATTGGCAATCTCATGGGGCCACATGATGTTGAGGAAGGCAGAGCCCAGGGTTTTGAGTGACTGGCCTTGGTTGGAGACCTGCAGGAAACGGAGAGTATGAGAGGAGGGACCTCAGTTTTTTTTTTGTTTTGTTTTGTTTTTCAATTTTTGTAGAGGCAGGGTCTGGCTATGTTGCCCAGGCCAGTCTCTTTCTGGGCTCAAGTCCTGCCACCTTGGCCTCCTATAGTGCTGTGATTACAGGCATGAGCCACTGTGCCCAGCCAAGAAACTTGGTTTTCAAGGGGATCTTAAATCCACAGAGATGGAAGGAGCAAGGGCTGAAAAGAAGGCCCTCTGGAAACAATTTCAACAAAGACTTGGGATCCTAGACCCCACCAGGCACCATTCTCTCCGCCTACCAAATCCAGGAAAACCTGGAAGTGTCCCTGGAAGGTGTGAGGAGAAGCCCCAGCCAAGCAAAGGCAGAGTTCTAAGAAGAGACATTAACCCCAGCCCCATGTTCCCATCCCCCAGCTGAGGCCCACAGCAGAGAAGCTTTCCTGGACTCCCATGGCCTACTAGACCAACAGATGAGACAGCCAGATAGAACAACCAGGAAATGGTCAAGTGAGGCCCCAGCAGAAACATCCACCCACAGTCAAGTTCCAGGTGCAGGGCAGAGGCCTCAAACTCGCTAGACCAGCATGCCGCCACGTGGTAAAACAGCCCCAGCCCTGGGGACACGGCTCAGCCTCTCTGCTGTGCCTAGGGGCCGAGGAGATGGAGGTGCCTCACCCCTGACACTTACCGTGACCTCATACTTGACCTTGCTGCCCACATCCCGTTCAGACTGCATGGCGCTCTCACCCCTCACCACTCCAGAGAAGAA
This sequence comes from Saimiri boliviensis, assembly GCF_048565385.1. Lineage (NCBI taxonomy): Eukaryota > Metazoa > Chordata > Mammalia > Primates > Cebidae > Saimiri > Saimiri boliviensis. The sequence goes on from NC_133455.1 coordinate 70,262,423, forward strand.
GAGTTGCTGGGGAATGGCCATCCTGGCATGGAGAGGTCAGAAGAGGGGTGAGAAGGGCTGGGGCCTGGCTGAATAGAGGCAGGACCCTGGCCAGAGTTTGGAAGTGGAAATGCCCCCTCCCTCCAATGGAGGTGCCTCTTGGGCCAGGCTCACCCTGCAATGGACAGTGGCAGCTCAATGAAGACACGAGCTCGTGCAGAGACTAGATGCAGCTCCTGCTCACTGATCCTGGAGAGTGGGCAGGGGCAAGTGTGGACGTCGGGCACAGGCACCTCCCAAGGGGTCGGACAAGGCCAATATGACTGCCCCCACCTCACCCTCTGGCCCCGCCAGGCTTACGTGGCCAACAGCAGCTTCACCTCCAGTTCTGTGGTCTCAATGCTGATCCCTGAGGTGCTAAAGATGAGGTAGAAGGTGACCTAGGCCAAGGGTGAGAAGAGATTTGAGTCAGAGGTGGTCTACAGGCTTACGGAGGGGCCACTCACACAGGGATAAGGTCAGATATGCCAACCTGGGCACCTCTCTTCATGGGGTTCCCCAGCTCACACTCAACATGGGAGGCATTCTCATTGGACAGGCAGAGTGGCTTCTCCTGGAATGGGAGAGGAGGCAAGGTCAGTTTGGGTGACTGGAGCCCCTCAAGACCCCACCCCATCCTGTCCCCAGGTCCTCACCGCAGGGTCCAGGGCCCGGACTCCTGAGTAGTGCAGTGAGGCAGGAAGCATGACCAGGAGCTGGGCTTCATGGGCATCATCCCCATCAGCCTGGGGCTGGGCTGGGTCCGATGGCAGGTTGGTGACCATCAGCTCCAGGCCAATGACCGGCTGCCCACTCAGTGCAAACAGGGCTGTCGTTCCGTCCGCATCCCTGGAGAGTCAGACCCCACTCCCGCTAAGTTCTGAACACCTCCCCCAACCACTGCCCCTGCCGGCCAGCTCCCCCAGCACCTGCCTCCACTCCCTGAGCCTCGCCTCCCACTCCAGGTCCCCATCACACCGGTCCAAGCCTCAAGCCTCTGTACACACGACTGGGAGTCACACCTCCATTCTCATCTCAGTTCCAGCATTATTGTCCTTGGGCAAGTAACTTAACCTCTCTAGGCCCCAGTTCTCCATCTATAAAATGAGACTAACAATTCCTACCTCACAGAGGTCTGAAGACTAACCAATGAGATGTATGTAGACTGCATATAATTAGTGTACTGTGAAGGATTGCTATTCCTTGCCATGGGAGCCCCCGCACCCCATCACTGACCCTCATTTCAGCCATTTTATTTTTTTTTAAGACGGAGTTTCGTTCTTCTTGCCCAGGCTGGAGTGCAATGGCACAATCTTGGCCCTCTGCAACCTCTGCCTCCCAGGTTCAAGTGATCCTCCTGCCTCAGCCTCCCAAGCAGCTGGGATTACAGCCATGCACCACCACGCCCAGCTAATTTTTATATTTTTAGTAGAGATGGGGTTTCACCATGTCGATCAGACTGGATGTCTTGAACTCCTGGCCTTGGGTGATCCACCCACCTCGGGTGATCCACCCGCCTCAGCCTCCCAAAGTGCTGGGATTACAGGCGTGAGCCACTGCGCCCGGCCCCTCAGCTCAGTCTCCTAGGTCATCAACAGGTCCTCTTCCACTTTCTGCCCTCTCGGCTAAGCCCCTCCCATTGACTGGTCCTCTTGAGGTGGTTTTCTCTCATTCCTTGAACTCTGTCCCACGCACCCAACCCTCCCCCCCACCCCGCTCTCTGCCCGCCTCACATGGGTAGAGGCTGGAATTCTGTGTCGCTGACCCGGGCACAGAAGCGGGCACGGACCAGCTGCAGATTGCTCTGGCAGATCTTGTCTTCACCACAGCCTTGCTTCAGAAAGTGGATCTGGGGAGAGGCATTAGATAAGGGGCATTCCTAGGAGGTAAGGCAGGGGGCAAACCTGTCACCATGGCATACGGTGGGTTTGAGTATCACAGGATTAAACAAGCTGTGCTCCACTCTCAGATCTGCTGCTTACTAGCCGTGTGATCCTGAGCGACGTCCTCTCTTCTGGAGAGGAGTGAAACAATGGGAGCTCTACCATGCCATGGTAGAGACTAGCAGCAAGTCAAGAGCTTGCCACACTGCCCCAGCTCAGGTGCATGTAACTGAGGTCCAGATTTAGAACACGAAGAGAAGGCAAGGGCACCACTTCTGGGCCAGCCATAAAAGCCATGCAAGGGGTTTCATGTCCCCTTTTCCAACTGAATGGGATGAAAATGACTTCAAGGGCTTGGAGGCCACATTTGAAGATGACAGAATCCCATCAACTTGAGCCCCGGACTGAATACATGGAGCAAAGGAGCTCTGTCCCCTTGACTAGGAACACATGGTCATTTGGGCACCTAGAGATATGAGGAATTACCGGAGTAGCAAAGGTGAAGGAGCGCTGTGAGCTATGAATGGATGTCACTGGGGAGGGACCATGATCTTTGCCCTCCCCGCTCCTCCTCCTGGGCCAAACCAGAACCCATGCTCACCTCTGCCCGCTGGGTGCTGGGCTGGTGGGCATTGAGGATGGGGGCCACTGGGGGCAGCCCCTGGCCAGGAGCCTGTCGCCGGAGCCGAGGGGTCTGCAGACTGTAGGACAAGGTCACTACAATGGCCCGAAGCTTGTCTTTGATGTTTTCCTAGGAAGAGGAAGGGCTGTTTCTCGCTGGAACAGTCTCCCGGCCTCAGCCCTGCTCAGTGCCCCGGCCACTCGTAGGACCAATTCTGAAACTTGGAAGGAAGCTTAGGGAGATGGAGGAGAGAGCTGGAGAACTGAGCAAGGAGGAGGGAGAACGACGGGTAGGGAAGAGGTGAAACCCAGGATTCAGGGCTTTGAGGACCAGATGTGATGATAAAAGTTGCCATCTCCTCCTCCAGGGAGTGCAGAAATGACAGGAGGAGGCAGCAGGTGAGGAGGAAGTGAGCTCAGAAGACAGGTTTCCACATGTCTAGGTCTTAGAGAAAGGCACGTGTGTGCTCAGGAAGAAGCAGCTAAGAGGAGTCACGGAAAAGCGTCAGTGTCCACCTGGAGCTGGAACATGGCGTCTCCACAGACTCGGTCATGCTGGTGCTTCAGCCACACGGTGCCCGAGGCCTGGTGCTTGGGTTCATCTGGGTTACGGCTCAGGAAGGTCACACGAGGTACCTGGCCCCGGAGCCTCCGGTCTGTGTCCCCGTCTAACACGTAGTCCAGGGCTGTGGTGTGTTGGGAGAGAAGGAGCCGCTGAGCCGGGGAGCTGCTCCAGCTGACCCCATCCCCAGGGTGCTCTTCTCTCCACTCTCCGGGAAACCCACAAGGGTGAGCCGCAGGAGGGGGGCCGCACTCACCCACAGTAGGGTTGTAGCTGCTGGGGACTGCAATGTAGCTGAAACAGACCCTTAGGTCCACACTGCGGGGACAAAGGGTGGCTCCTGAGCCAAACGAGGCTGATGGGACAAGGCCCCCACCCCCACCCATCTGTCACATCCTGTCACAGCCCCACCCCAGCCCCAAACTGCGGAGATAAAGGGATCAAGGGGAGGGCAGGAGAAGCTGCCAGGGTCCAGGTGCCCCCGATCCCTCCTCACCAGACCGAGTGGCCGCCAGCACAGTTGGGCTGCTCCAGGTCAATGCTTCGAGGAGCAATAGAGACCTCATGGGAGACATGGAGGACGGGTCTGGCCCTGGGATTGGGGAGTCAAAGGCACAAGAAACATGAGAACGTGAGGCTGGGAGACACTCTTAAGCATCAGATTTGCCCCTGGGTGGTGGCGGAGGGGGTCAGAGTCACAGGGAGGGGCTCACGGCCTCAGGGAGGGAGAAAGCGCTGGGGGGCTCACCTGAAGAGCACGACAGTGTCAGCCAGGGAGCCCACCAGCAGGTCAGGGTATTGGTTCCCATCCATATCCAAGTTGCCTGACAGGGAGTAGCCGAAGCTCTTGATGCCCACAGCCTCGCCCTCCAGCACCTAGAGAACCAGCTGTCAGCCCCCCCCAGTCCCACCTCCCGCAGGCCTCTGCCTCCCCTAATGCCTCTGCTACCCCGCTTCCGCCCACACACCCACTCCCTCATCCCAGCGACTCCCTTCACCTGTGAGGGTTTGGTGACAACGCCCAGGCTGCTCCCATGGTAGATGAAGACTTTCCCGTCCCCATCAAAGGGGGCACCCACTGCAATATCTGCAGGGCACAAGGAAAAGGCCGTCCCGCTGGCTCGGAGCACAGATGAGGTCCAGGCCTCAACTCTCCCCCAGTCACTCAGGTCTGTTTTCTATTTTATTGGGAGGCTACAAAATCCCAGGCACTCTATAAACATCATCGTCAATCCTCTTGGCCACTCCCCGAAGATATTACTAACGCAAAAAGGTTAGGAAACTTGCCAAGGTCAGAAAGCTGGGAAATGGTAAAGCTCAGACATAAGCTCAGGGACCCTCTCTCCCTGGGTCCTCAGAAGACCACAACCTGACCTCTGAGGGGCTCCCCCGTCCCTCCTCGGGCCCTCCCTCCCCTGAGCCCTTCCAGTTCCCAGTCACACCTGGAAAGCCATCTTGGTTGAGGTCCCCCAGGGCAGCCAGGCTGATCCCAAACATGGAGTCAGGGGAGCCGCAGAGCCGGAGCGGGGAGATTCCGGTCCAGTGGCCCCCCTGGTTCAAGTACACATACACGGCACCCCCCAGCTCTTCTTGGCGCTCAAAGAAGTAGGGGGCACCCACTATCAGGTCTGGCCAGCTATGGAGAGAAGGAAACATTCAGTGTGGGTCCTCCCTGGCCAGAGGAGCCAGCAGGAGGTGCCAAAGGCCACTCATATCTCCTGGACCCAGCCTCCCCCAGGTGGCACGGCCCTGCACCCACTCACCCATCACTGTTGAGGTCAGCCACAGCCAGCGAGTAGCCGAAACCGGAGGTCAGGCGCTCCCCAGACAGCATAGCCTCGGGCACCAGGCGACTGGCGCTGTCCTTGCGCAGGATGACCACGGCACCCTTGTGGTTGGCACGGGGAGCCCCAGCCACAAAGCTCAGCTCTTCTGCACGCACCAGACCTTTCCCCGAGTCAATAGAGAAACCTGGGGGAATGATGACTTACCCCTGAGTCTTCACCCCAAGCCTCAGAAGCTGGGGTGTGTCACGGCTCCCCTGGCCCCTGCCCCCTCCCCACAGGCTAAGAGCCCAGTCACAGCTCCCCCGGCCCCTGCCCCCTCCCCCAAGTTGAGAGCAGAAAGATAGGTTCCCCCCAAGTCATCAGCACCACAGCTGGATGGACAGCTCTTCCTCCCCACAGGGCCTGGCAGCTCCCCACACCCACCAGGCCCAGAGACAAGCTTGGCACAAAAAGTGCAGTGAGGTCAGCCTCAGGGACGGGGCAGGAGAGAGAAAGGTGATGACTGAGAAAGCCAGGAGCCCAGGCAGGAGGCCGAGCACAGCGGCCCCACCTGCCCACACCCAGGGAACTAGAGGAGAGGGCAAGTCCCTCTCAAGCCCGGTCCCACCCAGTGCACCTCTTTCCCCCCACTGCCTCATCCTGGCTGGGAGGGGTAGTCTTCACATAGATGAGGGGGAGGCGAGGGGGAGTGAGAGAGAGCCTGCTTCCCCCAAACATCTCCCAGGCCTGGTTTCCTCCTCCTCTGCAGAGGGATGCAGATGAGACAATGAGAGGGACTTACCAACAACACTAGCCCTTTCTTCAGTATGTGCCCACCATCCATCCCTCAGGGAAAGTCCGCCTAGAAGGCAGGACTGTCGTTCCCAGGATATCCTCAGCCCTGGCCCTCTCACTCCACCTGGATCTTCCTCTATGGAGACCCCTGGCTCACAGCCCCAGAGGCCATCAACCTTGGGGCCTCCTCTTCATAGGCCTGGTCACTGGACCCAGTTCTTCTCTGCAATTTGGGCCCAATGTGTGTCTCCCTGGGTGTGTGTTGGGGAGGAGATTATAAGACAGCAGAGGTCGAGTTCCCTGGGGAAGGAGGGGAGGCTGGGCCACGACCCTAGAGTCCAGGAGGTGGGAGCTTACAAACCTAAGTAGCTATTCAGGGCCAAGTCTCCGGCTGGTCCTGGGAGCCGGTCAGCAGGGTCCAAAGTTTTATACACCAGCTGGTCGGGGTCTGAGCTATCAATGTTGGTCACAAAAAGCAACCCTGTGGGGGGTGGGGGGAGACACCAGGGAGGGGACATCCAGAGAAGGGGCCACAGAGTAGGGAGACAGAGCCACAGAAAGGCCAGAAACAGGTGAAAGAAGAAGAAGTAGAGAGAGAAAAGAGACCAGAGAGATCACAGCCAGACCAAAAGACAGACAGGGTGAGAGGCAGAAACGGAGACAGAAGGATGGGAGCATGGAGAGGGAGGACAAGAGAGAGGGGCAGAGGATTAGAGCGGCTCTGGGCCGGGGAGGGGTCCCTACCAAAGTAGCTGTTGGCAGGGACCGGGATGAGGCGGGGGTCCTGCTGCTTCTCACCCCCCGCCTCGTAGGGCCCGTCGTCCAGGTCTGCCAGGTCCGCTGAGCCCTGTGCACAGAGCTCCACCCTGGCTGTGCCTGCAAGGACAGTCCTATTAGTGCCGGGGCAGGGCACAGAGAGCACCCCTCAGGCTGGACACTGAGTTAGACAGGCACATGGGGAAGCCCCTCCTCTTCTTTCCAGCCCTCTCTCCACCCCCTCCCCAACCCAGGCTTCCTGGGGGCCCCCAGTTGTGGCATCACACTCACCGAGTGTCAGCTCAGCCAGCAGCAGCGTGCGGAGACGGGAATGGCAGTGATGAGGTGTGGGCTAGTGTGTTGGAGCATGCAGGCCCCAGCTGCGGGCCCAGTGTGCCCTTGGGGCTCATGCCAGCATGTTGAGGAACACTTGGCCATGCAAGGGAAAGGCAGTACCCCCCACATTCGCATGTGCACTAGCTCAACGGGGTGGAAGGCATGGCAGTGCCCTAGGGCCATACAGCAGTGCACACGTGGTCATGCTTGGCCATGTGCTGTCCCCAGCCCTGTCTCTGAGGTGAGAGGAGGTTTTGGTCCCTTCTCCCCTCCCCAAGGAATGACTCACCCTTCCAATTATAGGTTCCTGGGGCCCCAAAGAGGAGGTAGTGGCTATCAGGGGAGAAGGCGGCAGCTGTGCCCTGCTGGCAGAACCCAAATTGTTCATGGCCTTGGGGGCGCCCCTCACAGAACTTCCATTCCCCACCATCCAACTCATCCCGGATGGCCAGGTCCTGGCTGAGCACAAAGCAGCGACCAATCATATCCCGTGTCTCCAGGATCTGGTCCACTCGCTGCCGTGCCTCATATCGGTGTGCACAGGTCTGGGGGAGGAAGGGATGGGGATCGTTTCACTCTGTGGGCCAGGGACCTGCTTGAAGCCTGCTGCCCACATACAGCGGTTTGGCAGATACTGATATGTGTGTGCTCACACACGCACACACACACGCACATACACGCACACAAACGCACACACGCACACACATACACACACCCCTATGCCGGCACCACTCAGGCACCATTACCCTGCCAGTGTTACGGAGGCCCATGCATAACCCAGCATCCTGTCTGCACCCACTTCTTGCCTTCAAATGGAGATGTCCTTGTTCCACATTCTGCCTGGAGCCAAAAGACACTACTAAGCCACCACACAGGGTGTGTGTCTCCCCAGTCATATCACAGTCCTCCAGAATGCCAAGCTTGGCCCCATCCCCGGACTTTGTTGTTGTTGTTTGAGACAGTGCTGCTCTTGTTGCCCAGGCTGGAGTGCAATGGCACGATCTCAACTCACCACAACCTCCGCCTCCCGGGTTCAAGCGATTCTCCTGCCTCAGCCTTCCAAGTAGCTGGGATTACAGGTATGTGTCACCATACCCAGTTAATTTTTTGTACTTTTAGTAGAGACGAAGTTTCTCCATGTTGGTCAGGCTGGTCTTGAACTCCTGACGTCAGGTGATCCGCCTACCTCAGCCTCTCAAAGTGCGGGGACTCCAGGCATGAGCCACCACGCCTGGTATCCCTGGACCTTTGTGTCTTCACCTCATCTGCGAAGAATTTCCTTTCCTTTTCACTCTCCAAGTATTACTTTTTTTTTTTGAGGCAAGGTTTCACTCTGTTACCCAGCCAAGCTGGAGTGTAGTGACACAATCATGGCTCACTGCAGCCTCCAGAGCTCAAGTGATCCTCCCACCTCAGCCTCCTGTGTAGCTGGGATTACCGGCATGCACCGCCATGACTGGATAATTTGTTTTTATCTTTTGTAGAGACGGTGTCCCACTGTGTTGCCCAGGCTCGGTATTATCTATTATTAAAAGCCTGGCTCAAATCCCCCCATCTGCAGAAGTCTTTTCTCTCCACTCCTCCTTTGGACTTTTATAGACTGGAGACTAGACCACTCACCTAACATTAACCAGATTCTGCCCCATAGTGACCTGTATTGGTAATTGTGTGTCTATGCATGTTACTGAAAGATACAGAGAGAGAGAAACAGAGAGCCACAGAAAAAAAAAAAATAAAGAGAGAGAGAATGGGAATCCCCATAGCCATTGGGCATGGCCCAGGCTTTCCCTGTGTTTGTACATCCTCTCTGAGTAACTAGTACAACGCTGATGCTTAAAAGGTTCTCAATAAGAGTTTGACAAATGGATGGATGGATGAATGGACAGACGTTTACATTTATAAGGACGAGGACTATGTCTCATACCTTTTCATATCTCCCTGGTATACTTGGAATCATACCATGTTCCTAATTTGCGTTGTCTAAGCACAGCTGTGCATATGCACACACCATAAACACACACACACACACACACACACACACACACACACACACACCCCATCCTTGCATTCAGTCATGAGAAGTAGTACTCACAACAATCTTGCCCCCAGGCCCCTGGCTCCGAACACTGACTCCCAACCACTGGTTCTCCTTGCTTTCCTTCTGCACATCAGCTGGAGGCAGGACACTGGGAATTAGGGGAGGGAAGAGGAGCCCACGTCCACTCCTCCCCCATCACACGCTTCCCCCAATCCGTTCATGCAGGGCCACACCTCCCTGGTCGATGTCCACTCTGTAGCAGTCCGTCTCCTCCAGGCTCAAGGGACAAGCAAAGAGGCCTCCAGTGCGATTTGCCTGCTGCCCAGGAAGAGCCAGGGCCTGGGGAGCCCCCACCAGCAGCCTGCAAATGGTGCAAGGGCAGGAACAGGAGTTAGAGCGCCGAACGATCCAACCTTCTTAGAGCTGCCCAGGCCCAACCCCTCAGTACCAATGAGAGTGTTAAAAGACTAAAGAGAAGGGGTAAATGTCAGTTTTCACAAACCCTGGCAAGGACAAATTAATATACTTGGTCATCACGTTGCATGTACACACTGTCTGGATGACGGACCAACATGCGCAGTAGATATATATACACACACACAAGGTAACTCGACAGCCAGCCCTGCTAGTTTGAAAGAACCGCCTGTTCCCAGCACCTGTTCCCGAGTAGGCCTTCCCTACCCCTTCCTTGGCCCCATCCCCAAGCTCTGCCCTGCTCCCCAACCCAGTCCATTTGAAAGCCAGCCAGAAATGCCAAGAATGCTGGGAGCAAAAGTAACAGGGGCCCAGACTGGCACCAGAGTGTGGCTCAGGGACCAGTTTCAGAGGCCAGGCAAGAGGCTAGATATGGACCCACTTCCCTCGGATCAGGGACCCAGCAGAAACCCCACCTCCAAGAAATTGTGCCAGCCCAGGATTCAATCAGCCACTCCGGCTGGCACGGAGGTAGGGACAAGTTTCTCATTCTGCCTCCAATTCTACCCCATTCTCTTCTCCACATCCTGAATTCCCTTCCCCATCCTTCCTTCTCCTCCCCACATCCATGATTTCTCCTTCCCTTCCACCCCCGACCCCCACCCAGCCTTCTCTCCTGCCTCCCCCTCGGCCTCTTTCCCAGCTACAACTGTCTTGGCAGGACAATTTTCCATGATCACAGCCAAGGCGGCTTCCCCAGGGGAGCACTGTGCTGGGAATGGAGGCTGCCTGGGTCCCCTGGGGCTGAATCCCCAGGCCAGGAGTGAAGGCGGGGTGAGGCGAGATGACTGACACCCAGCTGGCTCCACGGGTCCTCTCTTTGCAGAAGGAGAGACTCAGAAGTGGCAGCAGGACAAACCTCAAAGCCTCTCTCCCACACTCTTCTCCTCCGTCTCCCTTCCTGGGGGGCAAGGCCCAAAACCATGTTAGGCAATATTACAGACAGGCATCTGTGGGGCACTGTGCCAGGTCTGATGGGGAGGAGGGGGACGGCAGAGAACCATTCTTCCTTCCCACAACTCCTCCTCATCTCTTAGCAGCTGCCATCCCTTGTCAGAGCCACTGTCAAGACAGAGAAGGGGTATAGGGAGTAGCAGAGGGCATTCAACTACTTATTGAGAGTCTGTCACATGCCAAGTCCTGTGTCAGGCGCTGATGGGACAAAAGAATCATATTTATTCAGCACCTACTATGAGGTCAGGTCTGAGGCTAGACACCAGGGATATGAGAAACTCATTCGTCACTGTCCACATATGTGCCAAGCACCAGGATAGGCAAGTCACATGCATTATGTTATTTAATCTTCACAATGGTCCTATGAGATAAGGATTCTTTTCTTGTCTTTCGGATGAGGAAACTCACTCAAAAACATTAAGCAGTGATGCTGGAATTCAAATCCACATCGGCCTAACTCGAACACTTTGTCACTCCGCCCAATGACTGACCTGTCTCTAGAACACTGAGAACACCCCAGAAAAGGAAGAAGAAAGAGGGGAGGTGTGGGTAGCCTGGGCAGAAAAGGAAACGAAGTGATACAGCCCTGTGCAAATAAATGGCAACCTTCAGGCAAGTCAGCAGTGCCCCCAACCTCCAGACAGAGGTGGCCATCTCTCAGGATCAGGCTGTCTTTTCATCTCTGTGCTTGCCCCAAAGGGAGTGTCAGGATGTGTGTACTGAACACACAGATTTTGTGGACTCATAGAGATACCCAGCATCACAGCTGGTCAGTGCATAGCTAAGCACCCAGAGAAGCTAACTTTGTTCTATGTGCACATCTCCTCTGGAGGCCAAAAGTAGGGAGGAGAGGAGGGGCCCATATGGAGGAAAGAAGCTGAGTGCATAGGTATGCCCAGTCCACTCCTGGTGGAGAAGAGGCCAGCTGATCCCTAGTGGAACAAGAGCATCCACCAACAGCCTCTCTAGTCCCTCCACCTCTGGTCCAGCCACACACACACTCCTTCCCGGCTTTGTGCCATGAGCCTGGCCACCCCAGGCTTCTGGACAGCCACAGTGCAGCCACTGCAGAGAGAAAAATACATATATTGGCAGCTAGGGACAGAGGGACCCCCGGGAGCTTAGGTAAGTGAAAACAAAGGAGTAGCCCACGACCACTGCACTTCGCGATTCTCCACACACTCCAGGGCCCCAGCCCAAGTCCAGCCCCTCTTTAGCCCCTCTCAATCTGGGTGGCCCTCTGGGGAGGATGCTTGGCCTGGAAGGCTGGCTCAGCCAGGAAGGCCCTCTAGCCAAGCGTTTGGATCCAGGATCTCTGTAAGGCGCCCTGTGAATCACAATACAAGAATAGCAGTACTACTAACACTTTCACAGCACTCACTGTGGGCTATGCACTATTCTAAGCATTTTACATACATTAAGAACTCTTAATCCGCACAACAACCCTACATAGTAATACTACTGTTTATATCCATTTTACAATTGAAGGAAATAAATGAGGCTGGAACCACACAGCAAAGGTTAGACCTCAAAGTCGCATCCCAGAGCAAGACTGAAAGCCATCAAAGCAGACCCGAAGTTCTTTTCATCAGTGAGTGCTAAGGCAGGCGACCTGCAACTCAAAAGCTAGGGACTGAGCAGGTGCCTGGCCTCTCACATGCCCCCCGGCAGCAGAGCACCCCCTGCTGGAGCAAAAGCAGAGTGAGACAGTCACGCCCTCTGGGAATGCCCCCAGCTTGGCTCTGGGAGACAGAATCAGGGGCCACCTTCAGAGAGGAGGGGGAAACAACAAGAGACCAAGCTATTAAAAATAACCTAGAATTTGCCTGGAAATAGCTTAGGGAGTTCAGCATGTCCTAAAAAGGCCTCCAGTCCTGGAACTCTGGCAGATGGGGGAAGAAGGGAGGGAGGGAGCAAATGTGAATGAGGAGGCAGATGGCAAACAGGAGAGGAGGTGAAGTCTGTTGCTTTCTACCTCTCCCAATGTTTTGGGGACCACCGACCTTGCTACCAGATGATAGGGATAATGGAAGAAGAAAGATTAGAGCTAGGCCCCCACTCCCTGAGCAAGTGAGAAGAAATGAGCTCTTGTCCCTGCCCCCTGCCCCTAGACCAATAGTAGGGGAGAAGACAGTCCCGATGGACAGCATTGATCCCAGTAATGGATACTTAGTGTGGCTTAGGCACCAGCTGAAGAGAGAAAAGCCCCCTAGCAGGAGCCAGTGAGAGGCTTTCACCTCTGGCCTCTCTTTTTACAGTCGGACATGTAGCAAGAGCCGAAGATGCAGGCAGCATGACACAGGACCCACACAAAAGTATATCCATCTCCCATGGGTCCTGAACTGATTCGAAAGAATTAGAATTGCCCTCCCTCCCTTACTCCTCCTGGCATTTCCCCACCGTGAGATTCCTGGAGTTGGAAATTTCCTGAGGAGGAGGAAGGGGAGCAGCCTGGCCAGCATCCTTCCTGGATCTCTCTCACTGCTACGGTTGCCGCTGCTGCTGCTGCTGCTACTACTATTACCAGTAGTTTTGGAGGCTCAGTTTTTTGCCACTCTCTATCACCAAGCCACCTACTGCAGGCTGCCAGACCTGCAGACCCTCTCCCAATCTTCCCGTGATCCTAAGCCACTGAAGTGGCAGCTCTCTCCTGACCTTCCAGTGCCCTGCTGCCCTCATCCCACCCATGGCGATGCTCTGGCAGAAAGTTATTTCTGGAGTCTGCCCTGCATCCCTCTCACGGCACCCTCAACCTCTGTGTCCTTTCCATCTCCTCCCGTTCTAAGCAGAGAGAGTCTCCCTTCCTTGGGAAATTCAGCCCTTGGAAGAAGCAGGAGAGCCGCAGGCCCTGGGACTGGATCAAGGATGCAAGTTAGGAGAAAAGGCCCAGAAGATGGTTTGCTGCCAAGACAAGAACCTTGCTCTCATCCCTAAAGCAAAATGCTGGGTCTCGGGGCCAGAGAGTGCAGCTTCAGACCCAAGGCAGATGAGGCAAGGCTCCAGGTTGGGGTGTGAGATGTCTGTGGGCAGTCTAGGTGTTGGTGGAGCTGGAAAACAGAGAAATGAGGTGGCCCGCAGAGTGGGGAGGGGGTCGATCTGTGGCTCGGACATGGGGACTCTGGGCGGGTGCAGTGACTCACCAGCTCTGGGGTCGCGGCTGCAACTGCCGGTGCAGGGCCACAGAGAAGCCGAAGAGGCTGCCTGGCTCGCCCTCCTTGCGCAAGGCACCCATCACGTCCAGATTGAAGGCGACAGCCCGTGAGAAGAACAGTTCGACGAGCAGGGAGCCAAGAAAGTAGCAAATCCAGGAGGCCCCCCAAGGGTCGCGGCTCCGAGCCCCGGCCATGGCACGATCCCCGCGCGCGCTCCCAGCGATTGCAAGGGAACTCTCGCGCGCCCCAAGCCCCAGGTCCCCCTAGGCGCGTCTCTGGTCTCCGAAGTCTCGTCGGTCTTTCTGAAGTCTCCCAGTCGTTCGCCCCACCAGCCCTCCCTCCCGTGGTCCGCCGCCCCAGCACCCGCTAGGACAACTACAGCAGCCGCAGCTCGGGCGTCCACTCCGGCTCCCGCCTTCTCTCCCGCGGGCACCGCCCAGGCCCCTCCCCCGGCCCCGCCCCTCTCTCCCGCGGCAGGTGGAGACCCAAGCGCGTCGCCTAGAGGATGCCCAGGCTGGTGGCTGGGGTGGGAACTGGCCTTGCTGACCCCCCCACCACCACGCCCCCCAAGGCCAGTACCGGCTCCGGCTCCGCCCCCTCACGGAGCTCTCCTCCTTCTCCCCGAACTCCATCCTCGGCCTGGGAGTGGTGGAGGCGGCGCCCTGGAATGCGGAGAGAGAGAAGTACCAATAGAAAAAGAGAGGCCGAAATAGAAGAAGGAGAGTAAGAGATGAGAAGTGGGAAGACGCTAAAAGACAACCTGGGAAAAGAGATTTGCAGATAGAGAGGAAATGAAGGAGGAGCGGTCCTGGGCCTGGGTCCGGTGTGGCTCTCCGTGCTCCCGGTTCCCCCTGGTCACATAGAGCACTCCTTCTGCTGTTGGGATCAGACCGCTGCCCTCCCCCATCCTACCCCATACCCCGCCCCGAGCCCGCCAACGACCACAGCAGTGCTAGCCACATCGTCAGGATTCAAAGGAACAGAGAAAAAGACAGAGGCAGGAAGAGTGAGAAAACTCGGGAGATAATGGGGAGCAAAAGGAGAAACGGAAAAAGGAAAGGAATGGAGAGGAAGAAAGACGGGCAAGAGGTTGGTTGACAAGGGATGGAATGAAGGGAGAAAAGAAAATGACTGGGGATGATTACAGGAAGAGGAAATTAAGCAGTGGGGAGCGGAGTGGGTGTCAAAAGAAGGCAAAGGTGAAGAGACTGGACCCAAGAGGCAGAGGGATGTAAAGGGTGTCCCCAGCTACTAGATCCTTCCCAGGACTGCACATTTCCTATCCGTGAAACGGGAGGACAGGGGAGGGGGCAGAGTCCTGGGCTGGCTCAGCAGGACCTGGGTGGAGCCGAGACGGGATCTCCACAGGGACCCAATGGCTGTCCCTCTTCCTCTCTCTTTCCCTCAGGCTGGGACAGAAGCAAAGGGGTGGGCGGACACTTTCCAACTCTCTGCTATTTATAACTCCGATACAGAAATGGGGCCAGGAGGAGAGACAGGAAATAATTTGGCACAATGGGAACCCCATTTGCTCCCACTTCCCCTTCCTTCACCTCCTGCTTACTGGTGTTGGTCTCGTGAATATACATCTGTCCATCTTCCCTTCTCTATCTGGTTTTGTCTCATCCCAAATTCTATTTTGTCATCATTCTTGTCTCTGTCACACTTGGAATCTTTCTCAGAGTATTTCTCAATGTTTCTAATGTTGTCTCTGCCCTTCAAACACTATCATATTCTTATGATTCTCTCTTCTCCTTCCCTTTCTTGAAAGTTCCAGTGTGTGACCTACCACATTCCTCTTCCTGTGTTCTCTTCATCTCTCCTACTTCATTGTTCAGGATTATACTTACTTGAAAAAAAAAAAAAAAAAAAAAGTAGGTTCTCACTCTGCTGGCCCTGGGATAGTGTTTGCCTTGGGTAAGTTAAGAGACATTTGGAAGTTTGGCCCTCCGTTCTCCTTCATTTATTTATTTATTTATTTATTTATTTATTTATTTATTTATTTATTTATTTTTTAATAGAGATGGGTTTTCACCATGTTGGTCAGGCTGGTCTCGAACTCCTGACCTCATGATCAGCCCACCTCAGCCTCCCAGAGTGCTGGGATTACAGGCGTGAGCCACCGCATCCGGTTTCGTTTTCCAATATTACACCTGTGGAGATCCCCTCCTAAGCACTAGAGCATCTCTAAACAGGTACTATAAGGAAATACATGTGCTGCCAGCAGGGCTGGCATGAGGATTCTACTTTCACCACGCATTCCCCATCCCTTTTATATCTCAGAGCCCCAGACAGTAGAGAAGAACTGATATGGGAATGCAGAATAGCAAAATCAGGATAGAACTGGGATAGAATTGGAACTACTGCCTCCACCCCAGCTCCAAATGCCTTTAGAGCCCAAGCTGCCTCCTATGGGCACCTGCAGCTTCTGTCTGACTCCATTCCCACTTGGCTGGCTTCTGTGATCCAGGGCTGAAATCAGATGCCAAAAATCTGCTTCTGACCTCCTCTGCCCAAATATTTGAGAAGTCACCTCACCACCACAGGAGGAAGGATCAGGAAAGAAGAGAGAGAGAGGCCACCCAAAATTAGCCCAGCTATAAATAGAGGGGGCAAGGGAGGGAGGGGAACACACCAGAGTGCACTAGACCAGCATAGTAAATTTAGACATGTAGATTTCCCTCAAGGAGAAATGAGACCAGAGTGTTGGGGTAGAAGATAATATTGTAGGTAAGAGGGAAATTAAGAAACTAGAGGGGGCCGGGCGTGGTGGCTCACACCTGTAATCCCAGCACTTTGGGAGGCCAAGGCAAGCAAATCACCTGAAGTCAGGAGTTCAAGACCAGTCTGGCCAACATGGTGAAACCCCGTCTCTACTAAAAATACAAAAATTAGCCAGGTGTGGTGGCATGTGACTGTATTGCCAGCTACTCCAGAGGCTGAGTCACAAGAATCGCTTGAACTCAGGAGGCAGAGGTTGCAGTGAGCTGAGATGGCACCACTACACTCCAGCCTGGGTGACAGAGACTCCATCTCAGAAAAAAGAAAAAAGAAAAAAAAAGAAACTAGAAGGATCCAGAGAATAGAGTAAGCTCAACATCAAAATAAATAACCAGTCAGAGAATTTCTTGTATTTTAGTCAAGGGTTTAGGAATTCGTTAAATTAAAAACTAATGCTGAGCTGGGCACAGTGGTTTACACCTGTAATCCCAGCACTTTGAGAGGCCAAGGCAGGAGGATCACTTGAGCCCAGGAGTTGGAGACCAGCCTGGGCAACATAGGAAGACCTCCATCTCTACAAAAAATACAAAAACTAGCCAACTAGTAGCTGTGGTCCCAGCTGCTCAGGATGCTGAGGCGGGAGCATCACTTGAGACCAGGAGGTCAAGACTGCAATGAGCCATGATCTTGCCACTGCACTCCAGCCTGCGTGATAGAGACCCTATCTCCCAACAAAAAATGCTGAAACTGTATTATTCCACTCGCATACCATTCTCAAAATGACAAAACTATGGAGATGAAGACCAGGTTAGTGGTTGCCAGGGACAAGGATGGAGAGGGGCGGGGACAAATATAAAGGAATAGCACAAAGGCGTTCCTTTGTGGTGATGGGTTTTCTATCTTGATTATGGTAGTGATTATCCAAATCTATACATGATATAAAACTGCATAAAGCTACACACACATAAATAAATGCATGTTAAAAAAATAGTAAAAACTGAGTAAGGCCTGCAGGCCAGCTAACAGTACTGTACCAGGCCGGGCTCGGTGGCTCACATCTGTAATCCCAGTACTTTGGGAGGCTGAGGCAGGTGGATCACTTGAGGTCAGGAGTTCGAGACCAGCATGATCAACATAGTGAAACCCCGTCTCTACTAAAAAATAGGGAAAAAATTAGCCAGGTGTGGCAGCATGTGCCTGTAATCCCCACTACTTGGGAGGCTGAGGCAGGAGAATCACCTGAACCTGGGAGGCGGAGGTTGCATGAGCTGAGATCACACCACTGCACTCCGGCCTGGGCAACCGAGTGAGACTCTGTCTCAAAAAAATAAAAAAGTACTGTACCAATATTAACTTTTTAGTAGTTTTGGTTTTGCACTACAGTTACATAAGATGTCACCATTGGGGGAAACTGGGTGAAGGGTTTTTTGCCCTTTTAGCTCTTCTATGAGTGGAAGCTGAGGCTTTCTCCTGCTCCTTCCCTTTGTAACAACTTCTTCCCCTGCATTTGAGATCACTATTTGCAGTTCCCTCAAATCGTACTTTTTGCAGTTGTTGTCTCTAGCTTACAAGCAAACACTTCCAGAACACACACTTCAGGGCTGACTTCTCCCACCACCTCATCTGGCAACAGAGGCTTGGAGCTTATGTCCCAGGGTCAGGTTTTCCTTCCCAGCACCCACAACATGAGGACTTTTTCACTCCACTCTCCTCTCCAGCACTGGAATCCTTCTCCCTGCCTCTGAATGCTGGTTGTAGTCAAAGCTTGAACTATGGGAGTGGCTGGGAGAGAAAGAACACAAATGTGATTGAGGGAATTCAGTGGGGAAACAGCTTGACCGCTCTGGTCTTTGAGGATCCAAAAGAAACCCTTACACTTGAGAAGGACTGGGAGGTCACTTACCAAAGGGAGCCATTTAGACTGTCTTGAGGGCCCCTTTTCTTTGAGCACTGGCTTCTGGCCAACATTTGGAACTCAGCCACACCACCACCAACCCCCTCTCTTGAAGCCCAGCCAGATTTCGCAGTATGTGAAGCCTTCTTTACTCACTCTGTGTCCTCCCTCAGTCCTCACCGAACCCCTAACAACTCATCAGCTTCCAGTCCTGTTTGGCCCAGCCAGTCAGTTTGGAGCTTGCTAATTAAAGCTAACTCTGAAAGAGACCTCAAAAGAAGAGGGAAATCAGTGGAGAAAGGAGTATGGAGTTGCATTCATTCAGTCTAAGGGAAAATAATCTGGGTAGAAAATTGTAAGGACAGGTGAACAGAAAGAGACTTGAAATTTCAAGAGTCATTCTCCAGACAGAGATGTATGCGACTTGTGTCCATCTCTACCAAGGACAAGTGAAGCTGAGCTTCAACCGCAGCACAAACTAAGGTTAGACAGTGAAAAATAGAGGCCCAGAAAAAGAACAGATGGAGGATAACCCTAGAGAGATCAGTTGGGGACACTAGATTACAGATACCCCATGTCCTCTGCTCAGGTCTAGGGCAAAGGAAAAGCCAGTATGTGGGAGAGGAGGATAAGGCAATGTCTGCAGAATCCTGGCAGTCTCTATACTGATTGTGAAAATGTCAGGCAGTCGTGCCAAGCAGGGTGAGGGTAATACAGGACGGGCCTGACACTCTCCCTGAGTCGGCCTAATCTTAACATTTAGAACTAACCCTTGAGACCCCCATACCAACCTCCCTCATTAGCCCTCACCCTCTGTTTCACTTATCCCATGCCACCATTCTCTTGACACTTCCAACCCATGTCCTGCTCCCCCAGGCCCCACAGGTCTGGAGGTGAAGCACCAGGCATTTCCATTCTGCCTCTATTTTGCTTGGTCACTGCAGTTGGAAGCTGGAGCCAGAGAGGGGGGAGGACTGGGCCAGGCTGCCCTGTGATGCTCTCACTCTTCCCGCTTCTATTGATCAGCCCTTCTCTGGAGCAGAGCCTCTTCCCAAACACTCCTCCCCTGCCAGGATTCCCTACAGCTCATGCCCAGCAAGCTAGATGGGCATAATGATTAGAGACACAAACATTCTGAGAAAAGTGCTCTGGGTCTATCCTCCTGGGGTCTCAACTGTGGTTTATGCAGTATACAGTGGTAAGACTCAGGCTCTGGAGTCGGATAGCCTGGGTTTGTATCCTAGCTCTACCACTGATGAACTCTATTACTTAACTGCCTCAGATTCTTCATCTACAAATTTGGGATACTAATAATAATACTTCACAGAACTGTTCTAGGGATTAAATGAACTAATACATGTAAAGTGCTTGACCTATGATGAGTACTCAGGAAATGTTTAAAAAGAAGGTACAGGCCGGGTGCAGTGGCTCAAGCCTGTAATCCCAGCACTTTGGGAGGCCGAGGCGGGTGGATCACAAGCTCAAGAGATCAAGACCATCCTGGTCAACATGGTGAAACCCCGTCTCTACTAAAATACAAAAAAAATTAGCTGGGCATGGTGGCGTGTGCCTGTAATCCCAGCTACTCAGGAGGCTGAGGCAGGAGAATTGCCTGAACCCAGGAGGCGGAGGTTGCGGTGAGCCGAGATCGCGCCATTGCGCTCCAGCCTGGGTAACAAGAGCGAAACTCCGTCTCAAAAAAAAAAAAAAAAGAAGGTACAGTATGCATATAATTTAGACACAGACATACAAACAGTACCTAACGTCTTTATTAGAATTTTTATTTGGGCACTTAACGTTTTGCTTTATGCTACCACTTAAGCATTTCATGTGCTTCTCCACATTAATCCTTTGACAGATGCACACCTCCCAGGATTTGAAATGCTATTCTGCAAATCGCTGAATGAATCATCGATCGGTAATTCTCAAATCTTACTCAGAAAATTCAAGAATGTTTTCTTCTAACTCAATCAGCACCCATTTCTCCTCCCCCTGCAAGTAAATATAATGAAGTCAACTTCAACTATGCCAATGAATCACAAAATTAAAGAATGCCAAAGTTGGAAATAGTTATAGATATGGTTTAGTCCAGTGATTCTCAACCCTGCATACACATTAGAATCACCAGAACAGCTTTTAAAATATACTGACGTTTGGTCTCCACCCCTTAGATTCTATTTAATTAGTCTGGAATGAAGGCATTTTTATAAGCCTTGTGATTTTTGTGATACTAATGTTTAGATTCTAATGCTAAGCCAGGGTTGAGAACCACTGATTTAATCCAATCCCTTCTCCTAGTTTTACTAAAGAGAAAACCAGAATCCAGAGTGGTGAGCAACCTGCCCAAAGTCATCCAATATGTTAGCGCAAGGTGCACCGAGAGAGATTGTACCAATGGCAAGAATATGTTGATGATGTTTATAATTGTTCTCGTTGGAGTTCATCCCGGAAGCATTTCTTTTTAGTTCACAGAGGCCTTATATAAATTACTTTTTACTTCGGCACAGCACTTACGCCTCTGCTAAGGCTGAAATGGGTTCGCATTCCTGACCACAAAAGGACAGAGATGAAATTGTACATTCACACAGCCCGCCAAGTTAGCCAAGCTCCCTAGGAGGCCGCCTGAAGCGTCTAAAAATGCTTCTCCACAATTATCACCCACAGCTGAGAGACTTCAGTGGGGCAGTGAGAAGAAAGAGGGCTGGGAGAGAGAGGAGAGCATTCTCTCCTTGAGGGAAGGAACTGGGAATCAACTGAGAACCAGCTAGCACTGCCAGGAGGTAAGGAGAGGGAAGGAAAAAATGGTAAACGAGTCCAGGGAGCTTCTGCTCCCTCAACAACCGAACGGTGACAGACGGCCTGGCACCACCAGCCCTGGAAGCCTGAGATCCAAAGGCAACGTTAAAACCTGGCTTGGCAACACGGGTATCACAGAACGCTTCTTCCAATACTCACCAAAAAGGAAAGGGTTCACCTGCCCTCCCCAACCCTCCACCTCCCCTCCTTGCCAAGATCTTCTCACCCAACGCCTCAAAAGAGGGCGGGTCCCAACCTCACGTGACACTGCGGTCACGTGACATGGCCCCGGGGAGCCGCGGGGCGCGTTCCAGCTTCCGGAGCCGGAGGGGGCCCGGCGTCCCCAGCCCCCAGGCCGACGCCACCATGCTGTCCCGCCTGCTAAAAGAACACCAGGCCAAACAGAATGAACGCAAGGAGCTGCAGGGTGAGCCGACTATCTCCGTTTTCTCTCCGGCCGCGGCCTAGCTTCAGCCCGGAGCCTGGATCTCGAGTGACTCCCCATACCCAGGGAAGGGCGCCGGCTAGCGGGCCACGGGCACGGGGGAATGGGAATTTCAGGGCGGCTTTTTTTTGAAACTCCTTTCCCTTGCCAGCCGGCTCTGGTCGCTGGGGCAACACTCCTGTCCCCTCGGCAACGCCCCCAACACCCGTCTCGGCCGCAGCGTAGCCCCGCCCCTGCCCCGGAGCGCCCCGCCTGTGGCCCAGGGAGCCTGGCGTCCTGGCGGTGCGAGGCAGCGCCTCTGGAGGGAGGAGGGTGTGGGGAACCCCCAGAGATGGGATTCTTGGAGGCCCGAAACCACCGGAACGGAGGTGGGGCACTTGTTTCTTGAGCCCGGGTTGGGAATCTCGGAGTTACCGATTCTTCGGCCAAGATAGTGGAGAAAAGAGTGCCTGGGAGTCAGGAGTCCTGGGCGCTGCCACTGACTTCCTGGTGTCCACGAGTGAGTCCATTTCCCTCCCAGGGTACCAGTTTCCTCACCTCGAAAATGAAGGAGGTTGCTCTATGTTTTGCAAGGTCCTTTTCAGCTCAGACATTCCGAGATTAGTTAAGAAATTTCGGCAACTAGCGGAAGAGTCATGAACAGATAGGGAACCTTTAACACTATCCCTCAAAAAACCAAGTCTCCCCTCCAGTTCCTTTTCTCCCTCTCCCCAGAGAAGAGGAGGCGAGAGGCTATCACTGCAGCGACCTGCCTGACAGAAGCTTTGGTGGATCACCTCAATGTGGGGTATGAACCTCTTCTCATCGACGCCAGTTTCCTCCTTCCCCACCCCGCCCAAGTTTAGGCACTGGCAAGGCCTGTCCCTCAGGCCGCTGTCGAAGGGGTGGGATGGTGCACTCGTTCCCCTATCCTACCCCGCCCCTCCCAGCTCTATGTAGAGAAACTTGAGCCAACTCTGAGCCCTAGCACTGGGCAAGGGAGGAACAGCTGCAGTGGTTAGAGAAGCAGGCAGATTTCCCCTTCCCACGTTAACTTCCCTGGCATTTTCAACTTGATGCCATCTGCCCACCTCCCTTAACCCTTCCAAGTCCAGCTGTCACTTCAGCAGGAGGGAGAGCACCCTCCTTCACCACAGCTTACCACCCTCTCCTCTGCCGCCCACCCTCTGGAAAGCCTGGGGAGCAGCTGGCAGGGAAGAGATGGCACAGCTGGTGGTGGTGAGAGTAGAACCTGTGCCAGGAGTTATGGCAGGACCAGGCTGTCTCTTACCTTCCTGCTGGGTCTCCAGGGGCTACACCCTACCCCAGCCCTAAATGAGAATGCCAGTAACAGCCAAAGACTTGGGAAAGAGCAAAAAAATGTTATCTCTTGACCCCGAGTGAGCCAGAAGTGTGCGGAGATGATTTGCTAGTCCGCCTGTTGGAAGAAAGGCGGGATGGTGCCTTCCGCCCCAGGTCAAATAGAACAGCTTGGCGTGAATCCAGAGACAGGCATCCAAATGAGCCATGCAGGGGCTGGGGTCATCTTCGTTACTCCTCTTGAAGGGAGGTTGAGAAAAAGAAGGTTGTGGCTGGAGCCCCTGATCTCCCTTCTCTCCAGGTAGCTCTCTTTACTCAGTGTGAATATAGAAGCAGGTGCTCACTGGGGAAAATCAGGAGTTCAGGAACTCAGGGGAGTCTGTTTCAGTTCCCACCCGACCCTTGACAGTGACCCAGCTGTCTCCCAAAAAGAAGGGATGAGACCTGCCCCTCCCTTTTCCCCCCTCCCACATTGGCGCCTGCTGGGCTCATCATTTGTGAGATTGGCCCAGGCTTCTCCCACTTCTCTTCCTTTGCTAGAGGCCACCCTACTTTCAGCTTAGAGGGCAGCTAAGCCAAAGCCAGATTAGAAAGGGTTTTGTGTTGCTGCCCACGGCTCCTCTCATTCCCCAGAAAGGAAAACAAAGGCTCAGTCTCTCTTGGCCCCTGTCAGGTGTCCTGCCCACTCCCTCAGCCCCCACCAACCCCTTCCCCCCTCCAGCCCCCACACATTCCAATGGGTGGGGGCACCGGATGTGAGATCTCCTGGCTGACTACAGCTTTGGGGTGGGAGGTGAAAAATTCATCAGCCAATAAAGGAGAACAATTATTGCAGGGTGGGGGAGGGCAGAAAACATTGGCAGAAGGTGGCGGACACCAACCCCGTGGTAGCAAAACCACGGCCTGTGCCTTGATTGGAAAGAAAAATTAGTGCCTAAAGCAGAAGGGAGGGAGCGTATGTGTGTTCCTTGATCTGTGTGGGCGAAGGCGAAGACTTGGGAAAGCAACTGAGAGCAGAGTAGAAACCCCTGGGATATCCTCTTTTGACCCAGGGTTCCTGGGGAGGGGGTATGTTCTCCCTTCCTACCCCAGATTCAGGGAGGGGCCAGTTTCCCTCTGCAACTTCTTGCATAGATCCCTAGGCTTCCGATCACTGCCAGATGTGTCCTTCCTGCTGCATTTTCCCAGTTTTCCATGCCCCTTTTCCCTCCCAGATTCTTCCTCAGGGATATGGCCCCCCGTCTTCCCTCCCTTCCCCCACTCAGCTGCAGGAACTCCTTTTTGGGGGTTGGAGCTGGTATGTTTCTAGTCAGCTCCCAGCTTGGCTCTCCTGGGAATCCTGGGAGTGAGAGGGAGGAGCTGGGTTTATTTGCATGTCCTGGTAGTCATTTGCATTGCATCCAAAAATGGCCAAATGATGAGCCCTGACTCTTGGCTGAACTCCCACTGCTGCAGTGGGATATTAGTCCTGGAGACCACCCCCAACTAGTTGGGGGAGCTGATCTCCTCCCTCCTCCAACCCCCTAGTGTAGCCCAGGCCTACATGAACCAGAGAAAGCTGGACCATGAGGTGAAGACCCTACAGGTGCAGGCTGCCCAATTTGCCAAGCAGACAGGCCAGTGGATTGGAATGGTGGAGAACTTCAACCAGGCACTCAAGGTGGGCCATACTCCCTACCTGGCCACCCCAATCCTGCGCCCCCCCCTTGGCTGCCTCCAGTCTGGTTACCTCAGGTTTAGGGTTAAGGAGGAAGTAGGGTGGTCCCAGAGACCCCATCTGTAGCCCGTGTCAGAAAAGGTTGAGAAAGAAAGAAAAGCAGTTGGTAGGTCCAAGTAAAGCCTTTGCCAGGAGATGAATAAAAAGTATCCCCAGACTGGAAGCTACACTCTGCCCATTCTGATGCCTGGGCTCCCACCCCCTCTCCCCCTTCCCAGGAAATTGGGGATGTGGAGAACTGGGCTCGGAGCATCGAGCTGGACATGCGCACCATTGCCACTGCACTGGAATATGTCTACAAAGGGCAGCTGCAGTCCGCCCCTTCCTAGCCCCTGTTCCCTCCCCGTCCCCCCATCCCTCCTGCCTCACCCACAGCAGGAAGGAGGGAGACTGACAAGCCTTGAATAAAACATACGCCTCCATTTCTCTGTGGTGTGTTTGAAGAGCTACTAGCGCCAGTGTCAGGGGTGGGAGTGGAAGGTTCAAGGTGGTTTCTCTGAGGGACAGGTACCTTTTGGGTGGAGGGTGGAACTAACTTCCTCTTACCGTCCCACCTCTTTTCTCCTCACTTGTGCAAGTGTCTGTTAGGCCAGCAGAGTGTGGGAGTTCCCATCCCTCCCCAGAGAAGGTCCCAGTAGCCCTGCCCCAGGCTTCCTAATTCAGGACCTGTTTCCTACAATAGAGAAACAAAGCAAGGCACAGGCCTGGTCCCCAGCTCTGGCTCTCTGCCTCTCCACGTGCTCACAGCCTCTCCCAGGCTAACACTAAGCAGTGTCATGAGTCTGAGCCAGGCGGGAGATTAATTCTTGGGGACACTTGAGGGCTGAGAAGGGGGGAGGAATGACAGGTCCAGTAACAGTTACCAACAGTGGGGCAGCTGCCATCCTTGACAGCTCCCTCCTCCTCAGAGACCGTGACATAGATGGTCAGGAACCCCGGCTGAGAAAGACAGCCAAGGGGTGGGGGGAGCCTCAGCAAATCTGGCCTCTGCCAAGTGCTGGCTACAGCCAGGCAAGCTCCAGCTTCCCTGGCTCCTCCTCCTCCTCAGCCCTATCCCCACCCGTCACACATACACTTAATGCGCCTGGCATCCAAGTCCACCCGCTCTGGACTTTGGCCTTAGTCAGTGGCTGGGGTGGGAGGCTGGGAAGACCGGGAACAGTCTCAAACAAAAGCAAGAGCAGCAGCTTCGGGCGCTGTAGTACCTGCCAGCTTTCCCCATAGGAGGTAAGTGGATACTGGGAGCCAGGGGAACTATGAGAAGAACAGCTAGATATTACACATATTGGCAATTCACAGCTTTCAGCTTTTAACATGCTTCCTCACACATTATCACCTTTCATCCACAACTCTGAGGTGGACCTGGTTGGTCTTAGCCTCACTTGGTAGATGGGAGAACAGTTCAGAGACACAATGAGATGGTCAGCATCACACAGCAAATCTGAGGCCACCAGGACTAAATGCAGAGCTCTTGGCCCTGTACATCATTGCAAACACAAGACGCAGGCTGCATATAGAAGGTTCGGTGTCCCAAGTGCGTGGGCCGGTAATCCCAGCACTTTGGGAGGCTGAGGCAGGTGGATCACGAGGTCAGGAGATCGAGACCATCCTGGCTAACACAGTGAAACCCCATCTCTACTAAAACTACAAAAAAATATAGCCAGGCGTGGTGGCATGCACCTGTAATCCCAGCTACTCGGGAGGCTGAGGCAGGAGAATCGCTTGAACCCGGGAGACAGAGGTTGCAGTGAGCCAAGATCATGCCACTGCACTCCAGTCTGGGTGACAGAGTGAGACTCCATCTCCAAAGAAAAAATAGAAAAATAAAAGAAGGTTCACTGTCCCTGGTTTAGTAGGAGAGAAGGTGTGAGGCAAGCAAGATGCCTCTGCTCCATACAGCAGGTCTGTACACAAGACCTGACTCGTGGTTTTAGTTAAGTTGGCTACAAATACAGGGTCTGCTCACATCTTTGCTTTGCACAGATGAGCCATCGTCGGCCAATTATCTGCCAAGCAGATAATTTCTCAATCTGCTCACACCAGATGCTTCCAGCCAGGGAAGGTATGAGGGGAAAGGGCTTGAGGGCCGCAGTAAACTGGACAAGTTTTTCTGCCCAGCCTGGGCTGCCACCTGCAGGTCACTTGGGCTCCAACTATGTGGCTCCCTCTGCTGCTGGGTGCCTTGCTCTGGGCAGTGCTGTGGTTGCTCAGGGACCGGCAGACCCTGCCTGCCAGCGATGCCTTCGTCTTCATCACCGGCTGTGACTCAGGCTTTGGGCGCCTTCTGGCACTGCAGCTGGACCAGAGAGGCTTCCGAGTCCTGGCCAGCTGCCTGACCCCTTCCGGGGCCGAGGACCTGCAGCGGGTGGCCTCCTCCCGCCTCCACACCACCCTGCTGGATATCACAGATCCCCAGAGCGTCCAACAGGCAGCCAAGTGGGTGGAGACACACGTTAAGGAAGCAGGTAAGTGTGGAAGACCACCAGGAATGTGGTGTGGGGTCTCCTGATCCCCATAGTGACCTCGGGAGTCACCTGCAAGGGCTGTGGTAAGCTAAAGGGACTATTTGAGGAGGAGCAGTTTTCAGATGCTCCTGGAAAGAAAAGGGGCTACAGGAGGGCCTCACCTACCCCCAGCATCCTTCTCATCTCCCCACAGGGCTTTTTGGTCTGGTGAATAATGCTGGTGTGGCTGGTATCATCGGACCCACACCATGGCTGACCCGGGATGATTTCCAGAGGGTGCTGAATGTGAATACAATGGGTCCCATCGGGGTCACCCTTGCCCTGCTGCCTCTCCTGCAGCAAGCCCGGGGTCGGGTGATCAACATCACCAGCGTCCTGGGTCGCCTTGCAGCCAATGGTGGGGGCTACTGTGTCTCCAAATTTGGCCTGGAGGCCTTCTCTGACAGCCTGAGGTGAGGCATACAGGGCTCTGAGTTCCAAGAGGAAGGCAGCCCACTCAACAAACATGGGCCAGCAGAGATGGTTAAGATACAGTACAGAATATTTAAGAAGAGACAGTTTGGGGCTAGACTTCATGGGTTCAAACCCCCTTATGTAAGCTTTGTGACCATAAGTAGATTACTTCTCTTTACCCATTTTTAACGCATTTGTTAAACCGGGACGGGAAAACCTGCCTCATGGGTATTGTAAAGGAAGTACATATAAGGATCAAATAGTGCCTGACACATAGTAAATGCTCAAAAAAGCCTGCTATCATAACTGTTAGTTGGGAAACAAACTACTATTAATAGTAGCTATTGGCCGGGCGCTGTGGCTCAAGCCTGTAATCCCAGCACTTTGGGAGGCCGAGGCGGGTGGATCATAAGGTCAAGAGATCGAGACCATCCTGGTCAACATGGTGAAACCCCGTCTCTACTAAAAATACAAAAATTAGCAGGGCATGGTGGCACGTGCCTGTAATCCCAGCTACTCAGGAGGCTGAGGCAGGAGAATTGCCTGAACCCAGGAGGCGGAGGTTGCGGTGAGCCGAGATCGCGCCATTGCACTCCAGCCTGGGTAACAAGAGCGAAACTCCGTCTCAAAAAAAAAAAAAAAGGCCGGGCGCGGTGGCTCAAGCCTGTAATCCCAGCACTTTGGGAGGCCGAGGTGGGTGGATCACGAGGTCAAGAGATCGAGACCATCCTGGTCAACATGGTGAAACCCCATCTCTACTGAAAATACAAAAAATTAGCTGGGCATGGCGGTGCGTGCCTG
Source organism: Saimiri boliviensis (assembly GCF_048565385.1). NCBI lineage: Eukaryota > Metazoa > Chordata > Mammalia > Primates > Cebidae > Saimiri > Saimiri boliviensis. The sequence goes on from NC_133455.1 coordinate 70,290,369, forward strand.
TAATCCCAGCTACTTAGGAGGCTGAGGCAGGAGAATTGCCTGAACCCAGGAGGCGGAGGTTGCGGTGAGCCGAGATCGCGCCATTGCACTCCAGCCTGGGTAACAAGAGCAAAACTCCGTCTCAAAAAAAAAAAAAAAAATAGTAGCTATTACAATAAGCTGGTAACTTATATGACATTTTCTCATACAATTCTCCCCAACAACCCTATAAGGGTTAATTTGCATAAAGGTTAAGGTATTCATACATAATTAGATAGTGGAAGCACTAGGACTTAACCCCAGGTCTGCCTGCCCACAGGTCATTACACCCTCCTGCCTTTTTTTTTTTTTTTTTTTTTTTTTTGATATAGTGTCTTGCTCTGTTGCCCAGGCTGGAGTGCAGTGGCACAATCCTGGCTCATCACAACCTCCGCCTTCCATGTTCAAGCAATTCTCCTGCCTCAGCCTCCCCAGTAGCTGGGATTACAGGCGCACGCCACCATGCCTGGCTAATTTTTGTATTTTTAATAGAGATGGGGCTTCACTATGTTGGCCAGGCTGGTCTCGAACTCCTGACCTCATGATCCGCCCACCCCAGCCTCCCAAAGTCCTGAGATTACAAGTGTAAGCCAACGCGCCCAGCCTTGCCTCTCATCTTCAAACAATACGGTTCAAGGTTCCACGGGAGTACAAAGACACAATAAGGACCATAGGGGAGCAGGGCCTGAGTTCTCAGCAAAAGTACAAGGCGTCTAAGCTTAGTCTACCTTCTAAGGAAGCCTGAATTTGTCAAGATTCAGGTTTTAACAAAGGCAGGCTTCCTTAGAAGGTAGAAAATAATCTGAATGTCTCCTTTTGCCCCTATCTCTCAGCCTCAATTTTCCAGGCAGCATCATGGAACACATATTTTGTGTGTGTGTGTCTTGAGACAGGTCTTGCTCCCACCCAGGATGGAGTACAGTGGCACAGTCATGGCTCACTGCAGCTTCAAACTCCTAGGCTCAAGCGACTCAAGCGATACTCCCGCCTCCGCCTCCTGGGTAGCTGAGACCACAAGTGCATGCCAGCGTGTCTGGCTAGTAGTATTTTACAGATGGGGTCTTGCTGTGGTGACCAGACTTCTCTCAAACTCCTGACCTCAAGCAATGCTTCTGTTTGGGCCTCCCAAAGGGAGGGAAGATGACAGGCGTGAGCCACTGCATACTGGAACACAAACTTTATACTTGGATTTTTTTTCTCCCCTCCCCTCCTGCTCCTTACCTATACTTAGATTTCTACATCTGGAGGGTAGATGTAGAAAATTAAGCCGGGCGCGGTGGCTCAGGCCTGTAATCCCAGCACTTTGGGAGGCCGAGGCAGGTGGATCACGAGGTCAAGAGATCAAGACCATCCTAGTCAACATGGTGAAACCCCGTCTCTACTAAAAATACAAAAAAAAAATTACCTGGGCATGGTGGCGCATGCCTGTAATCCCAGCTACTCAGGAGGCTGAGGCAGGAGAATTGCCTGAACCCAGGAGGCGGAGGTTGCAGTGAGCCGAGATTGCGCCATTGCACTCCAGCCTGGGTAACAAGAGCGAAACTCTGTCTCAAAAAAAAAAAAAAGAAAAGAAAATTAAGACTAGGGCCATGGGATGTAGCCCCACTTTCCCCACCAGCTTACCCTCCGGCAAATACCAGACTATGCCTCCAATATCCAGCACTCGGGACTTAACTGTGTTTTCTGGGAGGAAGGGAATGGGGTTCCTCTAGGTCAGAAATTGGCAAACTCAGTTGTCAAGTCAGGCCTACAAGCTGATAATGGTTTTTAGATTTTGAAATGGTTACACTGTAAACTGTTACATAAGAACCTGAAAATATCATTAATTTTGTTTCTTGGCCTGCCATGCTTAAAATACTAACTCTCTGGCCCTTTAAGAAAAAAAAATGTGCTGACCCCCACTCTAGATCAAAGAAAACAAACTTCAAAAATACTTTCCTCCCTCTACCCCACTTGGCCCTTGTCCCAGGGCAGTAGGCATCCCCGTCAAAAGTCTTGTCCCTGTTCTGTGGTAACGTTCTCCTCCCTGACCCATGTCCCTCAAAGTCCCCTCCCTATAGGGCAAGAACCCAGCAGCTTCCCTCTGCCCCCATTCTAGGCGGGATGTGGCTCATTTTGGGATACGCGTCTCCATCGTGGAGCCTGGCTTCTTCCGAACCCCTGTGACCAACCTGGAGAGTCTGGAGAAAACCCTGCAGGCCTGCTGGGCCCGGCTACCTCCTGCCACACAGGCCCACTATGGGGGAGCCTTCCTCACCAAGTGTGAGTAGCCAAGCCCACACAGGGGCACATGAAGGGAAGGGAGAGCACCAGAAAGGCCAGTCCCACATAAACCTGCTGGGAGGTGGGGGGGGGGGCACCCAGGGCAGGGTTGAGGGTGAACAGGATGCCACAAGAGTGCCCAGGCCACGTGGAACCTGCCCATTCTCCACCCTGAGGAGGGGACAGAGGGCAACAAGCCCTGGGCCCCAAAAGACAGTACCTAAGATGGGCTGGAGTCGGGAAGGGAAACTGACGGCAACCACCTATGGGGCTGCAGACCTCAAAATGCAAGAGCGCATCATGAACCTGATCTGCGACCCGGACCTCACCAAGGTGAGCCGATGCCTGGAGCATGCCCTGACTGCTCGACACCCCCGAACCCGCTACAGCCCAGGCTGGGATGCCAAGCTGCTCTGGCTGCCTGCCTCCTACCTGCCAGCCAGCCTGGTGGATGCTGTGCTCACCTGGGTCCTTCCCAAGCCTGCCCAAGCAGTCCACTGAATCCAGCCTTCCAGCAAGATTGTTTTTCAAGGGCAAGGACTTTATTTCTGCCCTCACCCTGGTACCGCCTGGTGCCTGTCACAAAATAACCTAACAAGTGTGTTTGAAAAATAAAAAGGTGGGCAGAAACGAAGATGCCCAGTGGAAGGCTGACCCCATTTAAGTGCTTAACTACAACACGCTCGCGGTCTCTGCTCAGTTCAGTGCCTATAAAACAGCTGACACCCACGGGGGGGGCGTCAGGGAACTGCCTCACACCTACAGCTGCACCTGGAGGAGGGGCCATCAGAGGGCACTTTGATACGTTTTCCTTATTTTCTAAAGGGGAGTAAGGTTGCAATTCAGGGTCTGTACTGGGAATGGCCTTTATATTTCTTGGGGGAGAAGAGCAAGTGATGAAGAGGGGTGGGGGTCAGGCTGGGTGGCTTCCACGGAAAAAAAGGCAATATTCACATAAATTCTCTTGCCAAGGAAGACTGGCCACACAGGTGTCAAGGCAACTTATCACCACTTTGAAAGGAGCTGGATCCCTGGAGGACTGGCTAGGGCAGGAGGTGCTAGGCCCTTAGCGGTGCATAAAAGGTCACGAAGATGTCCAAGGTAGCTGTGGGCGGGCTCTCCTAGGTGGGACCTTTCTGGGGAGCTCCTCTGACTTGTGCAGCAGATGGCTTCGTGAATGTTCGGAGTGAGCCTGGCGGCACAAGACTAGAGAGCAGGAAGCACCACAGTCTCTGGATCGCCACCTCTCCCATTGCCTGCCCAACTAACACCTTCAGCAAAGTCCTTTCCCAAACGCCCCCACAATACACCTTCCCGAAGTACACGAACAGTAAGGTCCCAGAGGACAGGGAACATGGATAAGGAAAGGAAGGAATCAAGCGTCTCTCTAAGACAAACTCAGACCATCTCTCTTTTCGGTCTGAAAAAATAATCCGTTTAATTGAAAAACCCAGAGGATGCTACACTCCCCAAGATGAAGAGGGTGAAGAGTCCAGACCCCTACATCACCTCGTAGCCACTCCTGATACTCTTCACGAGGCAGCAGGCAAAGACAATTCCCAAGACCTAGAAAGAAAGATGGGGACGGGGGTGGAGAGGAGTCAGAAGAGCCAGCTACCCCACACCCATGCAAGAGACCCCAAACACACCCCCAGGCCAGTACCTCCTGCTCTGCCCCACTGCTCTGCTCCAGCACCCTCCCCACCCTGGCACTGAGTCCCAGCACCCTGGACTGAGTCTCAGCCCCTGCTCAGGGTTATCTCTCACCTCGACAAAAGCAATTCCGAGGGCTGCTGCAGCCACCACCAGCACGTTTTTCCTCAGCCAGCCCCCAATCTTCTCCACACAGCCCTGAAGGGTGGCAGGCCCGCAGGGCAAAAGCACCATCAGAAACTTCCCACCGCATCCCCCTCCCCTGGTCTGTCAGTCTCTTCCCTGCCCCTGGACCTTTCACCCCACCCTTATCATTTCCAGATCCCCTCCCCCTCCCTGACCCTGTCCACCTCCATCCTAGGTCTCTCTTGCAGGAAGAGAAACATTTCCCAGGTTTCCCAAGCCCCGTACACAGTCTCCTCCCTACCTCCGTATGGATCTGCTTCTCAGTGAAATTAATCCCACAGCCCACAGTGACATTAACGCAGCAGGAGTCGGGGACTTGGTTCTTCAACATGGAAGGGATTTTCTCCCAGTCTGTGTAATTAGCAGCCCCACAGCACTCAAACTGGGGGAGGGAAGAAATACGGAGAAGATTATGTGAATCTCCATCTTCAATATGGAGATAAGAATTCTTTTTTATTTTTTGAGACAGAGACTTGCTCTGTCGCCCAGGCTGGAGTTCAATGGCGCGATCTCGGCTCACTGCAACCTCTGCCTCCCAGGTTCAAGCGATTCTCCTGCCTCAGCCTCCCAAGTACCTGGGGTTACAGGTGCACGCCACCACACCCAGCTAATTTTTGTATTTTTATTAGAGACAGGTTTTGCCATGTTGGCCAGGCTGGTCTTGAACTCCTGACCTCAGGTGATCCACCCACCTTGGCCTCCCAAAGTGCTTACAAGCGTGAGCTAACCCGCCCGGCCTTGGTGATGAGAATTCTCTATTCCCACCACCCCTGCTCCCAATAACCCCACTCACTTCTGCCTGCATCCTGTCCAGAAACGAAGCAGTGTGGTTGTTTTTTGGGTAATTCTTCATCTGCTGCCGGAAGTTGTTATTAAACTCTGAGATTACCTGAGAGTACGTAAGGAGCATTGTTGCAGTCAGAATTCAAGCACCTGGGTCCCTGCCAGGCTGAGGCAGGCCCTTCCCGTTATTTTCTGCTTACCTTATTTCTAAACACATAGCCAGCAATGGCTGCGGCCACCTCCACCAGCATGATAAGAGACAGGAAGATGGCAAACTGCAAGAGCAAAGGACAGGAATCAGGTTTGGAGTCTATGCATTACAGGGGCCCATTGTGGCCCACCCGGTCCCTGGACACTCACAAACGTCTTCCTGACCCACCTACCCACCTCACCTCACCTGCCTTCCTGAGCCCCAACCAACCTGCCCTGGCAGTCCCAGACCACCTGTGCTGGTCCCACTCCCCGCCACTCACCGTGATCATAAGACAGTAGTTCTCCTTGCAGGCCCCGCAGCAGCCCACAAAGGCCACCAAGAAGAGGAAGACACCCACTGCAATGATGACCACAGGCAACAGGGAGCCAGGGGTAGCCCCCTGGATTATGGTCTGACTCAGGACAAGCTGCACCCCGACACCCACAGCAATGAGTCCCACTGCACAGGCCTAAGAAAAAGGCAGGCGAGGATTAGGCCAGACCCACAACACCGTGGCCCTCCATGGTGGAGGACGGGGGTACACCCAGGACACAGACTTGGCCCTAACCAGAGGAGAGATTCTCACACCTCCAGTGAACTTTTCTGGCTGTGGGGACGGGGGATGACCCATCCTTGCCTAGCCCCAGCACCTCTGACCCCCTCCAGGCTCTTTAATCAGGGACTTGACCAAATTCAAAGGCTTCCCAGAAAGCCTTGACACCCACCCAAGACGCATGTTTCTGACCTAGAATAAGACTTTTTTTTTTTTTTGAGACAGAGTTTCACTCTTGTTATCCAGGCTGGAGTGCAATGGCGCGATCTCGGCTCACCGCAACCTCCATCTCCTGAGTTCAAGCAATTCTCCCGCCTCAGCCTGCCGAGTAGCTGGGACTACAGGCGTGCACCACCATGCCCAGCTAATTTTTGTATTTTTAGTAGAGACGGGGTTTCACCATGTTGACCAGGATGGTCTCGATCTCTCGACCTCGTGATCCACCCGCCTCGGCCTCCCAAAGTGCTGGGATTACCGGCTTGAGCCACCGCGCCCGGCAGGAATAAGACTTTCTACGGGCCTCACGGGTTCCCAGCTCAGTTTTCTCCCAGAACTGCCCCCTCGCTAGCCTCCAGTACACACCCCACCCACGTCAGCTGTAACTAAGGTTCCTCTGGCTAGTTAGGCCAAGAGAAGGGAAGAGGAAAAGGGGGAAAGAGTGATGTGCCCCTCCCTGGACAAACAGTAGCCTCTCAAGACAGGAGCCCAGGGCAGGAGCAAACTGAGGTGGGCAGAGCCCTTCCTCACCCCCAAGCGCTGGGAGGAGGGAAAGGGGG